>NC_085858.1:5454039-5566539 GCF_034702125.1 Engraulis encrasicolus
AGACCCAGCTCATCTACGTCGGTAATGAGAATATGCTGCAGTTGGGTGGGGAGTCTGCAAGAAGAGCACATATTTGCACCATCTGTGGTTGGGGTATCAGTGTGATTGTAAAAGACATTTAATTCCTGCTGTGTTTATTGCCCCTTGCTGAGTTTTTGTAGCGAAGTGTGTCTAGCAGCGCGACGAAAGCACGCACGCCAAGTAAAGTTGCCGGGGTAACCACAATCACTCCCTCAATTCAAATTGAGGATCAAATTAATTGTTATTAAAGCGTTCAGAAATTTGGTCAGCGATTAAGTGTAACAGTGTTAGATAAGCAATGAGCCACTTGAGGCCGGATATGATATTGATAACGGACAAGGGGGCGTTTACGGCACTCCGCTTCACGTCATGCCCCACTCCCCTTGCCCATTATCAATCGAGCATAACCCACGGCCTCTCGTGGCTTATTGCTTAAATACTCGACTTGGTTAAAATCTGGTTCAGTCTGATGACCTCTACCGCCTAAAATTAGTGCTCAATAATGCAGACCCTTAGTATTACATTAGTAAGAGGGTATGGTGAGACCAGGCTAATGTAGTTCTAGCATTGTAGATAGCCCTTATTTTATATTACATTCTTGCCACATTATGTCAGCCCATGGTTCAGTAGTGTTACGACCCACTAGGCCTCAACATTTTTGCTTTTATTAGAAATTCCCCGGTGATTTTGGCTAGGTGATTTGAATAAATGTTGAAATACTCTTCCACTCATCCACTGGATATCAGGAGTCAACCTGTCTGATATATTTGTAAATCCAGAGGCCTCTGAAGAAGAAGAAGAAGAAGAAGAAGAAGAAGAAGAAGAAGAAGAAGAAGAAGAAGAAGAAGAAGAAGAAGAAGAAGAAGAAGAAGAAGAAGAAGAAGAAGAAGAAGAAGAAGAAGAAGAAGAAGAAGAAGAAGAAGAAGAAGAAGAAGAAGAAGAAGAAGAAGAAGAAGAAGAAGAAGAGCTTCACCATGTTCATGAGCTCCTGCAGCAGTCGTTTGGTGGGCCTCCCCTGGCTCTTGAGCACATCAAACAGCTGGGAGTAGCCAATGCGCTCCTTAAAGACCTCCTGCGGATCAGATAGGGGACGAAGATAAGGAGAATGAGACGTGAGACGAGAAGGAGTGAAAATCAACTCCGTGACACAACACAATGAGAGCAAACAATGACCAGCTATTTATGGCATTCCAGCTCATCAAGGGAAGAGCTCTGCACAACAACAGCAAGCATGCAACAAAAACAACACGAGCCGTCTGCTGTGAAATGCAGTACATCTTTCCAACGATTATGAACTGGACTTTAAAAGCATAATGGCTGGAAGAGCTTTGAAAGGTTACGGATTGCGTCACATGCAGAAGAATTGTGAGAAAGTCTTACATTTCAGCTCAGCACTCGGTTTAGCACCTCCAATAGCAAATATGTGGAACAAAAAATGATCTGAGAAGATAAGCTCTACTCAGGTTTTAACAGTGCCTGCTGCAAGTCTCAGGCTCTTAGGGGCCCCTCTCCCTCCCTTTTCTGTGTTCTTATTTCCTATTTATTGCACACGTCACTCTCTGTTTGTCTAAGAAATATTTTGCGGGGTCCGGTCTGAGACTCAGCATGTCTAAGAGGATTTTCTGTCAGACAGCAAAGCTTTCCTGATTTTGATAAAGCCGTGAAAGCTTTCCTAAACAGAAGGCCGCCACTAGCTGAAAAATCCAACTAACAGAAGCAGGAAAAATCCAACTAACAGAAGCAGGCTTTTCTTCAACAATAAATCTTTGAAAATTAAAATACAGTGTCGTCCAAAGAGAGTGAGAAATAACATCAATATTAAAGACCAAGAGTGGAAGGAAGTGGCAGTGAAGTGTGAAAACAGGATGTGAGGCGTGATGACAGAGGTTGATTGACAGCTGTCCGTCAGTACCTTGGCGGAGGGGGAGTTGCTCATGATGGCGGTGAGTACTCCGATGGCGTGCACTGTGATGCAGTCTGAACCCTTTTCCCACACCTACACAAACACACATCGCATTAGGCACTATTCATGTGGAGAATAGATTATTCATTTAGAAGAATATGCACGTATGCACACACATGCACGCACACACTCACAGAGAGAGAGAGTAAGAGAGACAGAGAGAGAGAGAGAGAGAGAGAGAGAGAGAGAGAGAGAGAGAGAGAGAGAGAGAGAGAGAGAGAGAGAGAGAGAGAGACGGGCCCTGAAACCCTGAAACAGCTTTGCACACATTTGGTTTGAAAATATGATCAGATTATTTGACACAATTGAGTCACATACACACACACAGACACCAAGACTGCTGAAAAAGTGACACATTTAAGAAGCGAGTGAGTGGCCTCACCAGCCAGAAACGAGGTGATGTGAGATTAGAACACAACACCAGAGGAGGGAGAAGAGATTGAAGAAGAATAAGTGAGGGAACAAGGGCCGGTAATATCTCTCAAGAACCACCACCACCACCACCAAACACACAAACTGAAATGTTTTTATAAAGCACTAACCTCCAAACATACACACGCGCGCGCGCACGCACACACACACACACACACACACACACACACACACACACACACACACACACACACACACACACACACACACACACACACACACACACACACACACACACACACACACACACACACACACACACACACACACACACACACACACACACACACACACGTCTCACAGAACACCAAACCACCACAAAACACCATGCAGACGCATACAGTACATACACCCATGCTGAAATGTTCTCTTATAAACCACCACCAACAAACACATAAGGCTCACAAACCACACCACACCACACCACACCACACCACACCACACCACCACCACAACACCACCAAACACACATGAAAATGTGTCTCAGTGTCTCCCAAACCACACCAAAACACCACCACACACTGTAGAGCTGGGGTTTACAACACCAGGAATGTGTACCGCACTAGTACACAATCAAAAATGTTTATTCATTCACAAGTGGTGCACAAATTCGTGGAAATAGTTGTGCAGTGAACTAGTGAACGCGTTAAGATTTCTGATATAGTCATACAGTAGTTTAGGCTAACATAACATGGGGATTGAAGGAGGAGTTGGGAGTGTGTGGGTATACAAGTGACAGGGAAAGGGAGTAGGTGGGGCTGAGAGCAGAGGGGGTGGGGTTCAAATCCCGGTCGGCTTCATGCAGATATATATATATATATGGATATATACACAAGTGCATGCACACCTGTAGCCATAGCCAACAGGAAACTCCCCCGCCTCATTCTTATTCTTGCACACATGTTTAATGGTGGAAGAGAATTAAAGTCGGGGTGTGTGTGTGTGTGTGTGTGTGTGTGTGTGTGTGTGTGTGTGTGTGTGTGTGTGTGTGTGTGTGTGTGTGTGTGTGTGTGTGTGTGTGTGTGTGTGTGTGTGTGTGTGTGTGTGTGTGTGTGTGTGTGTGTGTGTGTGTGTGTGTGTGTGTGTGTTTACGAGCATCGGACTGTGTGAGGTTATGAGTGTGTGTATGTCCTTCTGAGTTCTGTATGTACTGCATGTGCGTATCTGAGTGTGTGAGTATCTGCCTATCTGAGCGTGAGCGTGCGTGAGCTGGGCTGAGTTTCCTGCTGACGAGCCCAGGCGGAGGAGTGCGTCACCGGCACAGACAGGCCGTCGAGACAGGAAGCGTACCTGATCCACTTCCACCTCCGACAGTGAGTGTGTGGTGATGTTACACACACCCTCATGTTCCTTCCTACACCTACTGCTCTGATAGAGCTGCACACACGTGCGCATACACACACGCACGCACACACACAGACACACAAAAGGCACAAAAAGCAAATGCACAATATTAGCACATACAGTAGAGGGGCAATGAGAGACAGACAGAGAGAGAGAGAGAGAGAGAGAGAGAGAGAGAGAGAGAGAAAGAGAGAGACAGACAGACAGACAGAGACAGAAAGAGAGAAAGAGAAAGAGAAAGAGAAAGAGAAAGAGAAAAAGATGACATTAGGGATTAGACAGAAATGAGAATACAGCTGACAAAAAACTCTTACAAACACGTAAACACACTGACACAACCATATGCTTGCAGGCAACAGATACAACACATTCAAAGAGCGTGACGACAGAAATGACAGTGACTTAGACAGTAGACAGATATCTAGACAGACAGACAGACAGACAGACAGACAGACAGAAAAGCAGAAATGAAAAACATAATAGGAAAAGGAGAAGGGGGCAGAGAGAGAGAGAGAGAGAGAGAGAGAGAGAGAGAGAGAGAGAGAGAGAGAGCGAGAGAGAGCGAGAGAGAGCGAGAGAGAGCGAGAGAGAGAGAGAGAGAGAGAGAGAGAGAGAGAGAGAGAGAGACCTTGCTGTTCTGGATGAGGCGCAGGATATGCTCAAAGCAGTTGTTGTTGAGGAAGATGGCCTGCAGCACGGCGCGGTCTGAGCACTGCAGGATCTGGGGGATGGTATCTATGGAGGACAGCTTGGCATTAAACCACACGCATCATGTGACACACCATACTTTAAGTTTTCAGTTTGTTTATCCATAATATATTTTTTTCTTTAGATTTTTCACTTGTTCACTTGGACAGTGTGAGGGAAAATAGAGAGCATTATTCACTTCATCACTTAATATTCAGTCATTCATTCACCCACAATAATTAATGATTTTACTGATCATCCTAGTTGGTCAATCGGATAAGTTAAGGAAAAAGGGTCTGAAGCTTTAGTTTCCCGACCCTGAGTCAGTCTTTTGGCAACCAATCAGGTAGCCAAGATTTAAGGCAGGCCCGGTGGGTTTAAAGTTCACAAGAT
This sequence comes from Engraulis encrasicolus, assembly GCF_034702125.1. Classification (NCBI taxonomy): domain Eukaryota; kingdom Metazoa; phylum Chordata; class Actinopteri; order Clupeiformes; family Engraulidae; genus Engraulis; species Engraulis encrasicolus. Next base: position 5,458,880 of record NC_085858.1, read on the forward strand.
GTGTCTGTGCGCGGCAGCAGGATGTAAACATACTTCTGTTGACAGTAGCCAGACAACTGGCTATGATTATGCTACATCCATTAGCTCAGTAAACATGACCACATGACTACAAGTGATGGGCTGGTACTGTACACACTAAGCAGTGGACCTGCTTTGCTTATAATAGCCCATAGCAATTTCACAGCAACTCACACATAACAACCAAACACTGCTCAAATAAAAGTCATAATGCACCCGACACTTTAATACTGTTCTGTTGGTCAGCTGCGGTAGGGTTTCCTAGCATTTGGCAGAGCAAATATTCATTCTGCGTTGGGCCTTTATCGCACTAAGCACGGCATACATTATATCACATATTTTGTTTGTATTATTACTATATCAGCTGTAATACAACTGCAGACATTCAATACTTTCTCTGTCTGTTAAGCTGATACAGCCTTCATAAAATGTTCAGTGTTGACAGTTGAGGCCAAGTGTGGATATGGACTAGCCCCTGTCAAATATATGACACGAAATGTCACACTTTGGAGATCAGGGTGTGCACATCCACAAAATCAGTGATCCAGGTGCCAGACAAAAGTGGTAGACGGTGTGATAGAACGGTCCACACATGGGGCATGAGCTCCAAAAAATGTAAGCATAAACTTAATTTCACTATAAACGGCAACTTTTTGATCCACCAGTGGGATCTTGATCTTCCTTAGAGGAAGATTACACTGGTGGATAGAAACGTTGCCGTTTATAATGAAATAAAGTAAATTCATTTTTGGTCCTCATGCCGTGTGTCCGGACCATTCTATCACACACAATTAAACACTGCAAAACATGTGCCACTCTTATGTCCCTGACATAGCATCAGTAGCCTGTAGTCAATACAGTGTAGTGCATACAGTCATTCATGTAACCCATAACATTTACACAGTGCCCAGAGTTGTAGCACTAGGGTTCGCTTGGGGCTGTCCCTTTACTGGATACTTTACACATTAGTTCGCAATGCGATGACACATTGCAGATGAAGATGCAACAGTGTTCATAGAGTTTTTGCAGCGTTATTTACTGACAGAGCAGGTGCTTTGCTTAGCAAGTGAGATACTGTCATACGGGGCTGTTTACAGACACTGCCTCTTATTTAGCATTTGAGAACATGTACCGGAAGACAGCTGTCATACAGTCTTTTAATGGCAGAGTAGTTCCCTTACTGAACATGGAAGACAATTGTCATACAGTGCTGTCCAGTGACAGAGCAGCTCCCTTATGGAATATGTGCAATAGGTTTCATATAGCATTGTTTAGTGACAGAGCAGCTCTTACTGAACATGTGAGAGTTGTTCAAATGGTGTTGTTTAGAGACAGAGCAAGTCCCTTAGTGAGCATGTGGGGTCACTGAGCATACTGGGGTAGCCTTGGCCTAATGGTTAAGAAGGTGGTCTTAAGATCAGAGGGTTGCATGTTCGAATCCCTTCCTTTTCTCATGTAATGTAATAATGTCATAATGTGAGAAAGTGTTCATACAACATCGACTACAAGAGCAAGACCCTTACTGAGCATGCATGAAATGTTTCATACAGTGTTGTTTAGTGACAGCGGCTTCCTCATTGGTCATCTGCGACAATGTTACAGTTTTTCTCGATTGCCTCCACACAAGTTCTGGTACTTCACACACAATTCTCAGAACATCTCACCCATTTCCCAACTCCCCTAACCAATGTCACTGAACACTAAGCACAATTCCTTCTTTACACTCACATTTCAGTTTTAAAACACACTCTTTTCAAACCACTACACACAATTATCTGGATTACACACAATTTGAATCGCATTGAACACACTGCCATTCAAAAATACTAAAATCAACTGCCATACTATGTTCACTTCCTCATCACATGGGCAAACTCTCATCATACCGGTTTACAATCTGAAATCATCACCCCATAAGGACACACATTGCATGTGATATTGATGAAAACATGAGTGGATGCAGTGAGAAAACACATTGGTTTAGTTTTTGAACTCCAAAATATGTTATACAAGAGATCACTTCCATGTGGTTACCCAATATTTTACAATAAATTAGTGCATTTTTTTTTAAATGTCAGAAAATATGTAAAATATATTTTTTGACACACATCTGTGTACTCCGAGTCTAAAAACAATATTTCAGTATTTTACTACAGACAAAATACCCTCTTTTGTAAGTAGAACAGTGAAGAAAATAAGTTTCTACTGTGTGTCAAGTTGAGTATAGAGTTTTACCTTGTGCATATTAGTGTTCAATGGTTCACATAAGAGTGTATTAAAATGACTGCTTGTGTTTGTCATTTGAGAACAAAATGACCTTTTTAGAAGAGAGCACATTGTTTTGAGACAAAACGTGCATTTTGCAGAGGTAGTGAGGAGTTTTGCCCGCTGTGTGTGAGGTATGGAGATTTGTGTGTAGAGTTTTGAGAATTCGAGAACTGATTCCGAAAATTGTGTGTAAGCAATCAAGAAAAACCGTGACACATCTACTGAGAGAGCAGGCCCCTTACTGAGTATGTGCAACAGTGTTAATACAACATCTACTGCGATTTCAACATCTACTGAGAGAGTAGGTCCCTTACTGAGCATGTGCGACAGTGTTACTACAACATCTACTGAGAGAGCAGGTCCCTCACTGAGCATGTGTGATGGTGCTAGTACAACATCTGCTGCAGGTATCTTACTGAGCATGTGCGTCTGCAGGGTCACCAGGCTGTCCTCCCAGTGCTGCAGGCAATCCGGGTCGTCCGTGGGGGGCCTGCTCCAGTTCAGCAGCTGGAAGTAGCCGTCCAGCACGTGCCTGATGTCCAGCTGGCGCTCGGCAGGGCTGCTGGCGTGCAGCAGGTGCAACATTGCCGTCAGGCACTGCAGAGACAGCCGCAAGAGCTGGGGGTCCTTGGGGTGGCCGGGCGAGGGAGGGGGCCGCAGGCACCAGGCGCGCAGCACAGAGAAGAGGTCGTCCACCGCAGAGGACGTGAGGGACATCAGGCCGTTCTTCTGGAGGTGTCAGGAGGACAAATCAGCAAGTGAAGAAAACACACACACACACACACACACACACACATACGCACACGCACACGCACACGCACACGCACACGCACACGCACACGCACACGCACACGCACACGCACACACACTCACAGTTAATCAGGCGTGGCCCACCTAATATCAAATCATAACGTTCAAACACCCAAACCCAATCCTACTCCACATGGGCGCTTGTGGAGATTTTGGTTGGCTACATTGACCTGATGTACCCGCTCTGTGTGTGTGTGTGTGTGTGTGTGGTCCTCACCTTGCTCCCACTGAGGATGGCTCCCTGGAGGTGGACCAGCCACACCACCAGCAGCTCTGGCTGACACTCACTCTGCTGCAGGACATCTGGAGAACACGCACACACACACAAACACACACACACACACAGTGACAAGGTGAACAGAGGAAAGAGGTAAACCAGAGAACCATCTGCTGCGTTGAGACCATGAAACACTCCTTTAAAAGTGTTGTATAGTAAGCCAATGCACTTGTTCATAGCTCATATCTTTTCAGAGCTAATGGTATACATCACAATTCACCAACTGTCGCCTCTGTTTATTTGCCCTTATGGTTTCCGCCAAATTGTTTTATGAACGTGCCCTTTCCTGGTTTATACATGTCGGTTAATCATGCATGGCTCTTGGAGACTTGGAAGGGAGACATCTACCTCTTTGCCAGACAATACTTCCATTAAAAGCGGAATAATGAGATATTAGAAGACATTAGGATATCTTCTATCCATTTATTTTTGAATTGTGGAATCCATAAAATACAATATTTTGGAATATTTCTATTTGAGGCAGATTTTAAACACTCATACTTTCAGCTACAGTTGTCAGAAAAATGAGTCCAAAATGGATAAAAGAAGTATAATATACATTTGTAAAAAAAAAAAAAAAACAAAGAGAGAGAGAGAGAGAGAGAATATGTAGTATAGTGTGAATAGGGCCTATATTTTAGAGCATTGCACTGTCTTCACTACAGCCTTTCTTCCTGAGTGTCTTAGACAGGAGGGGGTCTCAGTGGCAGCTTCCGTCAGATCTCTTTCCTGAGGCCAGAGAGACCAGCACTTTAATTATTCACTGCCCCACCACAGGCCCTTCCTCCCTATCAATGTTTCACCACCACCAGGCCTGCATTCCTCTCACCCTCTCCCTCTTTTCATTCATGTTTCTGCACAGTAAAGTACAGCCTTTGGTTCATTCATTAGTTTAATTATTTATTCACTGGATTATTATTCCTGTCGCAACCTGTGTGCTCAAGACTTTAACCACAAATTCTGCTAGTACCCCCAAACTTCAATTAATAATTAGTTAATTACTAGTTAATAATAAACAGATGATGAACGCACAAACACACCTTACCCATCAAAGCTTCACCCCCACCACCTGGCACACATTCCTACAGTGAGCCCTAGTTTATGTTCATTAGTCTCCTGTCCTCATACAGGACTATGTTTTCACTAGTCATTCAAGGATAGGGGCTGTGGTTCACTCACTGGTATTCATTCATTCATTGGTGGTCTTTCCAATGACTTTCCCATTGTTGGATGCTAATGCAATACATGGGTTTCCCGTTTGTAAACAATCCGCACGCAGACAGGGGTCCCTCTTCAGCCTCTGATTGTTGGAAACTGCTGTCACTCAAACAATGCACTCACATGGCTGGCTGCTTAGCATCTTGCCCCTCCTCGCGTCACAAATGTGTAAACGGGAAACTTAACTACATTGACTGGGATACACCACTCCTGTTAAATGCCTTCATAGATCATGGGTGGTGGCAACCCAAAATTCAGAAGTGACTTTAATGCCGTCACAATTTCATGATCAAGAATGTAGACATTATTTATAGGTTGTAAAAAGCTAAACATTGTTTGATTTACACGTATCTCATTTATTCACTTCATTAATTTCCATTTCCATTTCTGTACAACCTTACTCATACCCATTACCTCTTTGGCTGCATCATATCCATCAAAGCATTTGAGTGTATGTAACGTCTACCAGGCCATCAAGCTTTCAAAGGACTGTTGCTTGCAGAAGGGATATGTAGAGAACACCAAATCAATAATTAAACAAGTGTTGGGTGTGCAAAGCCTTCACATGCTAATTGTGCGCTCTGGAGAGTGTGAAGAGGGGCGTCTAGTGCGGTACTTTCAGTATCCTGTGAAGCCACAAATCGTTCCAGTGAATTAAAAGACAGTACTGTATGCAAACCCATTTGTTTTCACTGACTGGTTCTATGGGCTACCTTATACAGGTACATGTGTTTCCGATTGTTTTCAAACATTTTAGGCTGTGTGTGCAGACAGGAATACCTAAATGCTCAGTGGTTAGGTGTCCATTGGAAGTGCAGCCAGGTGTTAATAAGCATGTGAAATCCATGTATTCTCCCAATGCTGAAGACTATGCAAGCCATGACATGGCATGTTGTGTTATGACATCACGTAATGACAGTGGTGCTGACTCGAACATACGCCAATCCATGCCTCGCCTTCCCCCTGGCTGTCTTCCGCGGGGGCCTTAGCAACAAGCAGAATAACATAGCTACTGGCAGACCCCCGTCAATCAGCACAGCCCAGCCCAGCACAGCCCAGCGCAGCACAGCACAGCAAGGAAGATGAACACTGGATGAGAAATCTGAACAAACAGGGAGCTAATCTGCTTGTTTGAACACGCTCGGTAGTGTCAGTCACCTTCTAAGCTGTTACTGTACTGCAGAATATGTTTTCATTGGTGGATGTTAGAGTATGTCTCAACGTTCATACCAGAGAACTGTTGAATTGCTTAAAATAGACAAAAAAAGTAGCCACCAAAATATGGTCAAACACTCTTATTTGTTGTTGGAACATCTTTATCTTTGATTACGGCATGCTTTTTCTGTTTCGACAATTGTCTGCAATGTCAGATTATTTCCATCCAGTGTTGCATTCATTTTTCAACAAGATCTTGCACTGATGATGGTAGAGTCTGAACGCTACACAAAGCCTTCGCCAGCACATAGCCAAAATGTTGGACTTTGCGGTGGGCAATCGATGGCACAAGGCCTAGGCACCAAAGGAACAGTACCATGATGGGCTTGCATGCCCACGAGGACCTACTGTAGATTCTGACCTGGGTCATTTCCCAACCCTATCCTGTCTCTCTCTCCCACTCTCTTGCTCTCATGATCCTCACTGTCCGTCCGCAATTAAGGCGAACCTTTTGTTGTCCTTGTTCCCACGAGTAATTACAAGCGTTTGGTTTAACCATAGAGGGGCTGGTTTTGAATGGTATGAATGTCAGTCTGTGATTGTTGAAGGGGTGTCTCAATTCGTAGACGTTGCTTTTCAAGCAGTACGCCCTACTGCTCCGTTTGAAGGGACGAGGGGCAAGGGGAAGGCATAGGGGTAGGGGTAGAAATTGGAAATGAGATTTGGCCTTAGATTGGTACAATTCAACCACTTTAGACAAAGGTCATATGAGTGAGTTCAGTGACAGCCAGACACTCTCCAAGACTGCCAGGAAGTCTCCGGTGCCCATACAAATAGGCTACAATACAACAATAAAACATCTCCTGCAATTCACATACAAGTCTTCAGCCATTTACACAGGACAAAATGACAGACACAGCCAAAGAGGTGACAGACAGCATGAGATTTTTCTTTAAAGTATGAACCTGAACCTATAAACCATTTTGCGGTCAGACATACAGTAATAGACAAGACAAGCTCTGTCTCTCCCATCACACTCTACTGAGGTGTTTTTTTGTTACAAGCAATGCTTTTGTCCATTCATTGTTAACTGATGAAGCCTAAGACAAATTTCCTCCTGGGGACAATAAAGTACACCCTACTGCTCTACATAGTTTAGGGGCTGGTTGTGTGGCTGTGTTTGTAAGACACTCTCTGATGTCATCAGCAGGTGTAGCATCAGACGTAAGCAGCACTGAGGTGCGTCTGAGTGCATAAAGAGTTTTGCAATAACATGACTAATGGCCCTCATCCGCCCTTAAGTCATTCACAGGCAACGCCCTCCTAGTGATGCAACACCTTTGGCATCGCTTCTAGTCAGGTCAAGAGCAATGTAAATATCATTTCTGATCTCTCTGCGTGTTCAAGGCAGTGATTGGGTTTAAGCAGAGACGTTCTACTTGGACTAAGAAAATGTTCGCCACAGCCTTTTCTGGCCTCGACCAAACTAAGGGAGGCGGGTCAACCATGCCGTTTGGGAAACGTGAGTTGTTGTGCTCTAGGTCAGACCAAGTCTCGAATAGATCTGAAAGTCGATGGTAATCAGGCGAAGCCATTCATGCCTTAGTTACCTACCATGAAAGAGAGCAGGGAGTTCCTCTGGGACCGTCAGAGGAGCAAACTTGTATTTACTCCTCTCCAGCATGCTCAGCTCCTCCCTGGAAGCCATGAGAAAAGATAATAATAATTACAGTAAGAAGAAGACACATAACCGCTTAAGCATTTATAACGTGCGAGCGCGCACAAACACACATGCACGCGCGCGCGCGCGCGCACACACACACACACACACACACACACACACACACACACACACACACACACACACACACACACACACACACACACACACACACACACACACACACACACACACACACACACACACACACACACACACACACACACTCACTTAAAAAGACGCACAGAAGATCATAGCAAAATGTCAATTGGCATGCTGGAAATGAAAAGCTGCGTATGTCAAAATCCATGCATCTGGTCATTTCCCCCAGCCACACCACATGCACATGTTCTGGTCCAGTGCATTCAGCCATGCCACTACTATACTGGCCTCCAGTAACATCAGCATTGAGAGACCAGCCAGCTCTTCATGCAAACCAGGATGGAAATGCCATGCAAATGGCCAGCAGAGTGACATGAAGCTACATGTCCACAAGTGAAGTGCGGCTATTTTTCGCGCTTCCTTTTCTTTCCGCTTTTTTGTTGTTGTTGTTGTTTTACCTTTGTCTTGCGGACGAGTTCTGTTCACTTGGTGAGTGTGATGTGTGTGCGATAGGTGAAAAACTGTAAATGATAAAAAAATGAAAAAAAAACAAGTGATGCTATTGGAGCAGCAGGGAGATGTGATGAGGGAGCCATGGGTTCCACATGAGTGACATGACCATACCGGATGTGTGTTTACACGTACACTGTCCATGCTTGTTCTCTTTCATAATTGTGTTGTTCCTTTCTCTCTCTGTGTTCCTGAATGCCATGCTCTTGCAACATTTAAACATACAGTATAATAACTGTATGGTATGTATACACAGTATACAGTATACGTATATTCATTTTTACATCCATCCGTGTGTGTGTGTGTGTGTGTGTGTGTGTGTGTGTGTGTGTGTGTGTGTGTGTGTGTGTGTGTGTGTGTGTGTGTGTGTGTGTGTGTGTGTGTGTGTGTGTGTGTGTGTGTGTGTGTGTGCGTGCGTGCATGTGTGCGTGTGTGTATGTCTCAGTGTGCGTGTGTGGGTTTAGCAAGAGCGTATGAAGCTCAAATTATACTTCCCATGTGCCCGTGGAACACACCACAATGTTGTGACACAATATTTGTCATCTGGTGGTGACAGCAGTGATTGGTCAGGAACATGCTACTCTTTCATTTCCCAGCTTGGCATCAACCCCAAGTCCTAACAATCAGGATTTTCTGGGCCTGGAGCCTGTAATAAAGTTTATATATTGTGCTTTCCGCTTTCACAGATGCCATGGCATTGTATGTTGTAGTTTCCACTAGGGCTCTCTTGCACATGTGCAATCAGTGATCTGTCTATGGAGCTCCTTGGGGGCCCAAGTGTAGTGCAGAGTGTATATGTGGTCAGTACTGTATCGGGTTGTGACGGAGCAGCAAGCTCGCCGCAAGATGACAAATACTGTGTCATAACATTGTGGTGTGTTCCACGCACACATGGGAAGTATAATTTGAGCTTCACACCATCCTGCTAGGCACCCACCACACCTGCACGTGCGTGCACAGCACACACATACACACCAGGGCTTGACATTGGCACCTGCCACCCGGCCGAATGCTGGTGAAACGTGGCTGTGGTGGCTAGTAATAATGTCAGTGTCACTAGCCAATTAGGCAGATACTTAATCCTTGGTATGACATATCGGAGTAGCTTATATACTGCTTTTTGTCCCTTGTGTATCAATTGTTTGCATTTAAGTTCAAGAGAACCCTCAGATTCTCTTTGATTGATTTCTTTACATGTAAAAAGCTATGCACTCCTCTTCTTGATTTAGCACCTCATCTTTTGATCACACATGCATGCACGCACGCACACTATGGAAGAACAAGAACAAGAACCAGAACAAGATGCATTCACAGCCAGGCTCCTGTACGCACCCTGCTAGCCGCCTCCTCCAGGTCTGGTAGGGGTCGAAGAGGCTCTCACACAGCAGCAGGCCATGCTGGGCCACACACTGCAGAGACACACGCTGCTGCTCCTCCTCTGGACACTGTTTCAACTGGAATGCACACACACATTAACACAGACATTAACACAGACACATTCATATACATACCCAGACAAATGCACAGATTCACACACTCATGTACAGTACATACAAATCACACACATACATATGCATGCACACACACACACACACACTTGTAAACACATATACAAACACACACACACTAACACACACACACTAACACATACACACACACACACACACACACACACACACACACACACACACACACACACACACACACACACACACACACACACACACACACACACACACACACACACACACACACACACACACACACACACACACACACACAGAAAGTGTACACCCAGGAAGGACAAGACACGACATGTGAGCACCGATCTTTTATCAGCTTCTCCTTCAGGCCTGGTGTACACTGCAGATGGAGGAGGTTCCCTAGAAAAGCTTGTTATCACAATACAAGGACACATTTAGCCAGGGCAAATGGCACATACATACAACCCTGAGACAATGTTTTCCTTTCAGTGGGGCGCATCCCAAAGATACACACACGCACAGATAAAACACACACACACAGTTATTCCTATTCTGGTGGGGCACTTCCACTGACTCCCATTCTAATACAAAGGATACTAATCTGTGCCCAAACTAAATCCATCCCTAAACCTAACCTGTCTGTAAAATGACTTGGGACATTTAGTGTCATCATTAACAACAACATATATACAAAAAACACACACAATTTGCCTAGGCTTAATGTGCCCCATATGTATCCAAATCACTCTCTTTCACACACACACACACACACACACACACACACACACACACACACACACACACACGCACACACGCACACACGCACACACGCACACACACAGGCTCAGGTGACCCTACCCATCTGCCCTTTATCTGAGAACCTGTTCTGTCACTTGTGAGGCGTGTGCTGCACGTGCTGTCAGTTAAGGAGGAGAAACATACTCGCCTCCCTTTACCCTCCCTTCTTTTATTCTCTCTCTCTCTCTCTGTCTCTGTCTCTGTCTCTGTCTCTGTCTCTCTCTCTGTCTCTCTCTCTCTCTCTCTCTCTCTCTCTCTCTCTCTCTCTCTCTCTGTCTCTGTCTCTGTCTCTGTCTCTCTCTCTCTCTCTCTCTCTCTCTCTCTCTCTCTCTCTCTCTCTCAGACCCTGACCTTCACCTCCTCAAACTACGGGGCAGGCTGGTGTCTGCTTAAGCTCACACAGCTGAATACATTGGCACTGCATGGTACTGCAGCAACCTTCTGATGGGGAGGGATCACTCTGAGCAGAGGCTGAGAATTGAACTGGAAAAAAAGAATCACTAAAAATAAACACACTCAACTAACATTTAAATTTTTTTTAGTAGACAACACGGCCAAACAAATATCCAAAAAAGACCTTAACTGACAAAAGAAGCATGCACACTGAAAAATGTTCTCACTAATTGACTCAACGGACAAGGCAAACATTTGCTCAGTTCCACTGAACAAGCAAGAAGAAAAAGACGCTTTTCATTACGTATGACTAGTGCTCATGAAAACTTAGACACAAGGCCTAGGTGAGCCCAAGTTCAAGAACTAGTCGAACTAGTGTTGGTCAAGGCCAAGGTCGCCTCAAAAGACCTGACAAAGGCCCTGTCCTTCCCTACTCCTCCCAGTCATTCATCTCATTGTGTTTGAGTTCAAGACTAAAGTCAAGTCCACTCCCTGAGATTTAGCATGGCTTTAGAAGCAGACACCTCCCTCAGGCTGTGAACTATACACCACCATTTGTCAGACTGGTAACTATACTAAGGTGTCATTTCTTAGCAGAAAAAACATGGCATACATCTCAATATATTTCCTTGATTATGTTTTTACTTTAATATCCATTGCTTTCAAGATGCACATAGACATTGTGCATAGTACAATAAAGCACCATTGTCCTTTGCACAAGATCATTCATAAACGTTAAAATAGTCATTAAGACTAAACAGCATATTGAGAAACATCATTGAGAAATGTTGCCTGGATTCAACTTCTATGAAATGGGCTTCCAAGTTCCGTGTCGTGACCTGTCTACAGTTCACCAACATCATCTGTCTGTATTTTAAATGACTTCTAGTTTGCCCAAATACCATGGTCTCTCAGCTGAACTTTTAATATGCAAGACCAGAGTTTATTTAATCTCAGCACTTATCCACCCTCGAGTGCTCGTCTGCTGCCTACAGGCACGCTATGGTGAAATAGTTTATCTTCAGTTGAGACTGAACATGGTTTAACCGTAAGCCAATGAAATCCCTTAAGCCAACTACAAATGCTACTATGAAGTAATGCCCCCTGTAGCAAAGCAGGGGAGACCAGCCACCACCCACATGGCTCCAAACCCCCGTCTCCAGGATACCACTAATTGCACTCAGACCACAGCCTGGCTCGTATCATGGATGTCAGAGCACATCGAAATGAATCAAGGAACTTGATCAGCAAAGAACTGAGTCTCATTCTTGCATCTTTGTGGTCTTTGTCATCTAGTTTAGTCATACAAACAGCTGTTAAAAAAAAGACAACTGAACGATTTAAGTCTTGAGGTCTTGAGGGAAAACTAGACACGCTCCATTGAATTTTTCAGTCAGAGCAGGTACTCTGGATTCACTCCATCACACTCCCATCTATTTCTACTCATTTTCCAAAATATCCATTCAGCCAAGCAGGCCGGGTGCAGAGGTGGCCCATATACTATTCCACTTACACTTGGCCCATATAGTGCAATGAATTACGCTCCGTTAGTGGGACACCTCTGGTAGCGACTGCGTAATACATACTATGTGGGCCAAGTGTAAGTGGTGTGTGTGTGTGTGTGTGTGTGTGTGTGTGTGTGTGTGTGTGTGTGTGTGTGTGTGTGTGTGTGTGTGTGTGTGTGTGTGTGTGTGTGTGTGTGTGTGTGTGTGTGTGCATGTGTGCGTGTGTGTGAGTGTGTGTGTGTGTGTGTGTGTGTGTGTGTGTGTGTGTGTGTGTGTGTGTGTCACATGAGGGCCAGATCAACTTTTCTAAGGATTTGCAAGTGTCAATGTGACTGAATGAAACCTTTGGTCTTTTCACTTCATTCAACATTCATACAGTGTCTTTTATCTAGTGAACTATTTTGTCATTTTAAGTCCCTGTTATAACGGCATTGTCCCATTATAAGTTATAACGGTCACTGAGAGACAGAGTCACGTGAAGGGACGGTCCCCCTTATCAGAGGAAGTGAGTTTCTCGCGCAGTGCTAATGAATAACAGTTACTCATGGAAACATAACATCAGTTAAGCCAACCAAACCCTTGGCTTCCCCTGCTTGAAACCCGCCATCATGAGGCACACCCGGGCTGACCATGGCTCATAGTGTGAATCTAGTCCAAGAGTGGCACAGTTAGATCATTTAAAAGTTGTGTAGAGAGCAAAAGAAAAGATATTGTACTTCCTAACTGTAGGTGAAAACCAACTTAACAAACCATACAGCCAGCTGCCATATACAAACAAGCTTGCCAACAACCTCGACTGTGTCCACAAATTAGGTTATTTATTATTACTCTGGTAATTTAGCTTCAGATTATAGTTTACTAGTCTATGTTATTATATCCTGTAGTCTATTCAGTAATAGAATTGCATGTTGTGAAGTGAAACATTCACATAGGTTGCCTATGATCCTGGAACATTAAAACTACCGCACACAATGTATATTCTGAACGGCTATGGATATCAATACGGTATTCTTCACTGGGTAAAGGGGTGTCACTTGTGCTCAAAGCCTTTTTGGTGCTCCCAATTAAGTACTGTAGAGTCATGAAATGAGGGTGGTCCACTTCAAATCACAGATGACTAGAGCACTCAAATAATCATCACTGGGCCTTACAGTGGCTTAACGGTAGGGCACTCGTCTGCTATGCGGCCGACCCAGATTCGATTCTGGCCCGGGTCCTTTGCAGACCCTTCCCTGTCTCTCTTTCCCAAATGTTTCCCGTCTCTCTGTCAAACTGTCCTGTCACTAAAGTCTAAGAGATTCACAACAGGTTGCTAATGGCAAAAAAGGAATACATAGGAACTTAGTATCACAATTGAATGCAAACCAGACTCGTGGGATTGGGCGGCAAACAAGATTCGTGGGATTGAACAAGGGAACTTCTTTACCTGATTAAGGCAAAAGGTTAAAAGCTTGATGGTCTCAAACACAAATCCTGGGGTCTTGTCAGGGTCAATGTTGTCCATGTTCCTGTTCATTTGATAACAAATGAATAAATAACACAAAATAAATAAATAGCAAAATAACAATTACAATAAATAACAAATTAAATGTTAACACTTGAACACAATTGGGAGCAGAAAAGAATGTTAATGAACCAAAGATAGCAACACTGTCCTGAAGGGGCAGTCATGGTGTAATGTTGTTCAACTGGTTTATTTGTAAACTCCTGTCTTGTGTCAATGTTTACACAGTGTGTGTGTGTGTGTGTGTGTGTGTGTGTGTGTGTGTGTGTGTGTGTGTGTGTGTGTGTGTGTGTGTGTGTGTGTGTGTGTGTGTGTGTGTGTGTGTGTGTGTGTGTGTGTGTGTGCGTGTGTGCGTGTGTGCGTGTGTGCGTGTGTGTGTGTGTGTGTAGTGTACCTGCATATGATGATGAAGAACTTGATGAGCAGTAGTGGGTGTGGCACGCTGCCATTGGGCTCCTGTCCGGAGAGGTGCAGGGCGCTGTGCCACAGCTGGGTACTGAGCAGCACCAGCACCTCCCTGGGCAGCTGAGGCACCTCAGACACCCCCTCCTCCAGCCTGGGGATGGCACAACACACATGCGCACACAGGTGCACACACGCACACGCATGCACGCACAGGTGCACACGCACACGCACACGCACACGCACACGCACACGCACACGCACACACACACACACACACACATACACACACACAACCACACATACACACACACAACCACACACACACACACACAAAAGAGGGTCAGCTGAGAACATCAACTCAAGGACCAAACCTACATGTAACCTGGTAACCCAACACACAACCCTGAAAGCAACCTTACAAATACCACATCTAGATTGTCAAATTTACACAGGCTAAACTTACGGCATGAACTTCAAACTCGGCCTGTTACAACACCCAGGGGCACCAGCAGGAATGTTGGGCCCCATGAAAGATTCGAATTTTGGGCCCCCTTAAGGGCCCCTGTCACTGCTGTCAGGATCTATAACACCTTTCCCCCCCCTAGCGGCACCCATGACTACACCTCCACAAACCCCCAAAGTGAGCTTGGCAAACTCGCCCAATCACCATGGCACTGCAACACGAGCCCCAACCCCAGCCTGGCACAGTTTGACAAACTCAGACACAGGGATCAAACCCAGCCGGCCTGGCAGTGGCACACCAAGACAAGCTCCAGGGTCAGCCTTACACAGCACACACCTGCTACACAATACTCTGCCTGGCACAGCTACACAAGGACCATTACTAACTATCCTGCTAAATTTAGAAAGGAAAGTGCCAAACTCAGCCTGGCAAACTTACACAAGCCTCTCATTCTGGAACTATATCCATGAAAACAGTCTATTTGCATGAACTATTGTTAATCCTAAAAAACAGAGTTTCACTTTGGTTGACAACACAATTACACAAGTACCAAGGTCATAGCGTTTCTAATCGTGTAGGTCTATAGGAATTAGTCTTGACTCATACTGTAGAGAAGCAAAACATTTCAAGCAATCAGCTCAAAAATCAGCGGCGTCATCACTTTACCTCTTCTGAGCAAGATGTAGGCTACTAGATGTACACCGTAGGCCCTACTGGTTAGCCAACAGCTAACAATTTGAACCTCGACCTAAATAAAATCCAAATTATAATATAGAACTGTGTTGATCGGATCCATACTACACACAACAATATTTCAGAAGTTCTTTGAAGGATAGGCACTCTCAAAATCTAGGATAAAAAAAACAACCATGGGTGCGAGTTGCGAGTAAAAAAAAAACTGATAATAAGCTTGCGAGCATACTTTTCTTTACTTTCATGTCAGAAGTTGTTCAATTCCTGAAAACGAAACGTGTTCAGCCTAAAACAGTAGTAGTAGAGGTAATCTTAGCCAGGCCACTTGGGTAATGCATGCTGGATAATTAACCCACTTGTAAGCCTTACCAAACTCACATAGAGGTGCACTGGACTAGACTAGAAGCCCACTACATATTCCTCCTTAATTTCCTTTGGGATCAGTCAACTGTCGTGTGTGTGTGTGTGTGTGTGTGTGTGTGTGTGTGTGTGTGTGTGTGTGTGTGTGTGTGTGTGTGTGTGTGTGTGTGTGTGTGTGTGTGTGTGTGTGTGTGTGTGTGTGTGTGTGTGTGTGTGTGTGTGTGTGTGTGTGTGTGTGTGCTTACCGTTTGGGCTCCAGGGAGCGGACATCAATGATCCTCTCAAAAGAGGCCACAAAGGCTTCCAGCCACTGCTGCAGATACGCCACATCTTTCTGGAGAGAAAAGGCACAACCGATGGTCGAGTTGTAAAATCAAAGCAGGGGGGATGGTCAGAGATGGGTTATGATTATAGGCGGTTTGGGGTTTTCTCCCCCAAGAAAATTATGAAAATGTAGTTGTTAAAAGTGCAAATTTAACACAATATGTGAAGAAGGGATGCCTGTTTTAGAGGGGGATGTTTTTTTTACTATTTTCATTGAGGGGAATGCTTTTAGACCATTTTGATTGTAGGGGGGATGGCATCTCTCCTCATCCCCCTACAACTCGAGCCCTGGGCACAACAGTGTGTGGGAGTGAATCAATGAGTGAGTGAGAGTGCTACAACTTTCACCGCTACAAAGCTAGTTCAGGGGACTGCTCCAGCTTATCTGAAGCCCACAGTAAAGCCTCATGTTCCCACCAGGATGCTGCATTCCTCCAACATGAACCATGTAGCCTTGCCCTCTGTCTGCACACTCAAAGCAATCCTAAGTCCAAAGTGTTCTCAGTCATTTATGCCCAATGGTGGACCAACAAGCTACACGCTGCTACAAGAGTCAGGTCTTCTCTCCTGTAAGTCGCTTTGGAAAAGCAACAGCTAAATTTAGTAAAGTATTCCTTGATTTATAGCATTCAACAACAGTTTGTCCAACTAACACAAAAAAGTGCAAAAAATCAAGCCTTCACTGGAATAAGCCAAAAAAGGAAACAGATTTTATCTCTTTGGAAATACCATAAAATACAATGGAACCCGTCATGATGAGATTGGGAGACACTGGAAATGGAAAAACTTCTGGCATGTCATGACCTTCATTTTGTCTTGTTGTAAACAAACACAAGAATGATAGACACCATTCAGTAAATTATGTTACATTACATTACACTTAGCTGACACTTTTATCCAAAGTGACATACAAGAATTCTTTTTTCAGGGTTTTGGTTACAGTCCCTGGAACAATGTGGGGTTATGTGTCTTGGTCAAGGGCACTTCAGCCATGGATGGAGGTGTATGGAGAGGTCAGGTGGGATTTTAACCTACACCCCCAATGACTGAAAGACCAGCTGCCTAACCACTAGGCCATGGCTGCCCTATTTCACCCCCAAATTCCGACATCAAAATGAAGCATCACAACAAAAGAGGTACAGTACTGTGTTGAGTCAGAATTTTTAGATGTTCAAACCGGACATCCATCAGAGGCTTAAATAGACCAACCATGTCAAGTCAGGTTGAGTTAAGTCAATTCATTTATACAGCATTGAAACACAGCAGCAGTATCCAAAGTGCTTTTAAGACAGTAGGAAATAGTAAAAGCCCAAAGTTTAATATGTGGTCAATTCATTGTGAGGAGTCTGTGTTGTTGTGAACAGGCAGTGCGCCAAAGGATGATATAATGACATGACAATATAATGATATAATGAAAGATAATTAAATATGGCCCATTGTAACGGATAACGCCCACACATTTGAACTCAGATCGAGTCGTCCTCAGTGCAAAACACCATTACAAGGCAAAACAGCATAACAAAGTCAACACATACGTAAACACATGCTTACCAATTAAATGAAGCAATAGTCATACGTCAGCCAATATGTAGTTTACTAAATATTATTAGTATGAGAATGCTCTGCTTTGTTATGATTGAGGCATGTTTACACCAAATATGGAACACAACTATTTGCTTATTTACAAAGGAAGAGCTCGTTTTCATCAGTATTCGGATGCAGCATCAGTGATGGCAAGCTGATAAGAAGTGCTGCATCGAGCTACACGCTTGCAGACGCACACACACACTATCACACACTATCACAGTGACACTTCAACACATGATGCATCAAGAAGAACACATGCACACGCGCACGCACGTACGTACACACACACACGTACACACGTACGCACACACACACACACACACACACACACACACACACACACACACACGTACACACACGTACACACACGTACACACACACACACACACACACACACACACACACACACACACACACACACACACACACACACACACACACACACACACACATTATGGGAAACGTTTCAACATGTTGCTTCAGCAAACGGAACCCTGAACTAGTTCAGAGTTGATCTGAACTCAGACACAAACACACCCATGAAAACACATATATATAGGATCACACACACTAACAGAAAAACACCAACACACATACACACACATGTGCGCAAGAACACACACACACAAATACACACACCACCCACTTGGCCAGGAGAGGAAGTCGGCTGTCATAAGCCACAGCAACACAGAAATACGTTTCGTCTGCAACAGTCACATTCATGTCTACGACATTTAATACGATTCCTCATTTTGAAGACGATACTGTTTACGACGCCTAATGTCTGAGGCAAAAACATTTCCTCAGTTAACCTGCACAGCAGTACAATCCCCTGACTCTCACCCCAGGAAACTTTCTATTCACACCAGCCATTGTTGTTGAGAGGCTTACAATCAGACATACACCCACATGCATTCGCCCAACACAAACACAAGCACATACCCAAACACACACACACACACATGCACGCACACACACACTAAAGTGTGTTGAAAAGATTACCAGTTGATGTTCAGCTGGCTGCCAGTCCATGTCTCATGGCCCCAGTCTCCCTGCAGCAGTGAGCAGGAAGGGGGCGAAGGGGGGGCCCGAGGCCCCACTGACAGGAGACTGTGGCCCCGTGTGAGTGGGTGGGTTGGTACTGGTGGTCCAGTGCAAAAACACGGCTCAACTCAAACACCTCCAAACCACACAGTGCGGGAGAGAGAAAGAGAGAGAACGAGACACAGTGCACCACTGGCAAGAGGCGAAACACACTGCCTCTCTCACGAGTGCGCTCGCTCGCTGCGTCTATCAAGCCACCAGGAAATGCCAAGTCACTTTAACCGAAGCACATTTCCTCTCTCGCTGCACATACACACAAACAGATACGCACACCAAAACACAGAGACACAGACACAGACACAGACACAGACACAGACACACAGACACACAGACACACAGACACACACACACACACACACACACACACACACACACACACACACACACACACACACACACACACACACACACACACACACACACACAGACCAACTCAACACAATGCCTTCCTCTTTTGTCAAGAAAGCTTCTAGATCTGTGGGCATTTGGCTGTTTGGGTGTGAAATCACATCGTCACAAGACTACCCAGAGAAGCAAAACATTCCACTGTGTCTTTTACTTTAAGGTTTCAAAGTAAAAGAAGGTGTTGACTGTAAGTATTTTTTCCCACACTACTATTACTGGGAAGCTGCAGTTTTGATAAACAACGACTGCTGGTAACACGAGTGGAATATACCAAAGGGTAGATTGAACTCATGCCTGCTATGAAACACTTCAAAGGGGAAAAAAAACAAATGGTAAAATTAACAGAACGGTATACAATTTTCCTGTTTCATTTCCTGCTGTCATTTCAGCTCAAGTGAGGTCGAAATCAGCACTGTCAGCTCCAAAGATTCAGACATATGAAGTCACCACAGTCCCATAAGGGACAGGGCCCAAACAGCAAGTGGACTTGGGGTGGGCGGTCCTCCTCACAAAACCTGCTTTGCGTCTCTTTCTCTGGAGATTACATTCATAACACTATAACCACCCATTTATAACAAATGAACCCATTTATAATGTACGCATAATAGGGATGCAAACGATTAATCGATTAATCAACTTTAATCGATCAATGCATTAATCGCAATTAATCGACAATTCAACTGACAAGAGACCCAGGTGAAATGGGCATGTGAAGGGTGTGTGGGAAGAGGGGTGTTTATATTTAATTCACCTTTGGATTAAAGAATTGAAATTGAATTAATTTAAATGTGGTATTTTATCTCAATTCTTAATTAAATTTTTTAGATTTAGTCGTTTTTTTCCGAGAAACATTGAGATTTCGGGAGAAAACGCCGCGTATCAATTAATCGTAAGTCGTTCGATAGGACTATCAACTAATGATTAATGAATTAATCGATAATTTGTATCCCTAAAGCATAAAAATATGACGTGGTCATGCATATGCATAGCCTTCTACACACTCATGACTGGACTCTTCATGCTTTATACAGGAATGTGATGCCATAGAGACTTCAGGTAGTTATGAGGCCTACAAATGCAGTCATGACTGTATTAATGAAAACATTAATACTAGTTTCAGCCAATTGATGATGTGATTTATGAAGCGATTATGACTCCTGAATGTAGTGGTGACAGAGTCATACAAGTGTGTAAAGCCTAGAAAGCATTTCCACTTCATGTCTTCCCATAGCTTGCGCTGGACAGCTACTCAGGAGTCCCATTTTTTTTCCTAGCATGGCGATGCCACAGATGGCCAAACTCGGCTTCTGATTGGTCGAACTTCCAGGCAGCAGTACATATCCATTATGGAGGAGCAGAGGTCACAGCAATCACTTTAACTGGCCCTAATGACTTTTCCATTTTATTAGTGCTGAGAGGACTGGACAATCAATTCCCTTTCACCCCACAGTTATCCACAGCAGAGGGGAAACCACAGAAACACAGAATTTGGTGTATGCACAATGTTGTCTTTTTATTTCCATTATTAATTGCTGTATTAAGTTCATGTTAGATCATGGGTGCTGTGGTGCACCACGTGTCGATTAAGAATGTAATAACGAAAAGCAGTTTTGTACCAATCAGAAGGCACGTTACATCACATAAGCCTTGTGCCAACATTTCCGTTATTTCAAGAAGCAAACACACTTCCCTAAATTGTGTAATTTAAGACAACAGTCGTATTTAAAATATACTCAGAGACTCAAAGACTCATTTGTCTATGGCAATGGTCTATGGCCTACACATCACTTGGATCAATACATGCATAGCTTAAGAGCATAAATGTACAAGAGTGATTCTACGATTCCCCTACGCTTTTGGCAAAAGCAAAATGTCAATTATCAGTATTTTTTTCAACTAAATGGCCTAGATGTTTACATAATGTATTTAAGTTTTCAAACAAACAAATTGTCAAGCTTCATCTTAAATCATTTGATAAATACTGTAATGAAAGCGAACATTTGCTGAATTATTTTGTCAACAGTGTTATGGACAAATACTATGTCATTTCAAACATATATATAAAAATACTACAGAGTTGAAACAATATATGTTTGAAAGTGCTTATGTCCCTTAGCAGTAATGTTGTCATTAATCTGTGCAACTGATATAGAAAATGTGATTGTTGAGCTTCATAAGTAGGATTTTATGATCCACTGTGATACAGACTGACACATTTTTCATCATAAATCCCTGTAACGTCTGATTTGAATTTAGTCACCCTCCTTACACAACACTTCCTTCTCCAGAGATAATCCCTAGTGTCTGTTCATAGGATTTTTCCAACACATAAGGAATCAATAGCGCAAAAACACTTTCAAAACAGTCAACCGTGTTACTCAACTGTGTTACGGTCAACAGTGCAGGGGAACAAGTCGGCACTTTTTTAGGAGAAAAAACAGAGCAGACAAACCCATCTCCCTAGAACACAAATTATTTTTTTGTTTGTCTGTCAATATGGAGATAAATTGGCAAAAACATACTCCTCCTCAACTGTCATCAGTGTTGCCAGATTGGGCTGGTTCCCGCCCAATTGGGCTGCTTAGGATGGCCGTGTGCGGGTAAAAATGGCATCTATCAGAAAAACCTGCCCACTTTTTGCCATATAAATCAATAGAATTGGGCAGGTTTTTAGGGCGGATTTTGAACATTTTTTGGGCTGGAAATCATCAGCCTCATCTGGCAACCCTGACTGTCATACTTAATTGTAACACCATTGACGGTAACACGGTTGACATTTCAGCCATTTTTATGGTGTTGTGCTAACTGAGGACCTCAGAAGTTCCACCACAACACCTTAATCAATTCATGTATCTGTATGCTTTATCTGTGTTTTTCTACATGTGATTTCTAATTCAGATTCTTATGAATATGTTGATAACACAGTTGACAGGCAATTTTCCTGCTATGAGAGCATGAAAAAGAATGGATTAAATTATGGAAGGATGGAGCTCAAAATTTACCAAAAAGTCTTCCCATATCCTGCCAAAGAGGTTATGACATCACGTGATGTTATTCGTATGGCCTAAGACCAAACCATTACTGATTTATGGAGGGGGTTTCAGACCGTGACACGGTTAACACAGTTTTCGTGGACACACACAAAATGGCAAATTTCATGTATAATAGAAAGGACAGTGGTCTTTCTGACAGTTTTGTCATATTGTGATGATTACTGTGAATCAACATTTGCAATCGTCTTGAGCAAAACAAGTTTCTTTACATGCTAATATGAAGACTGAATCTGACATTTGGAAAACAGGACGGCATGAAAACGCCCAAAACCAGTATTAAATATTCATTCTTGCTGAGGGAAATAATGCCAAGTCTACACTTTCTGTATTATATGAAAGATAAATGTTTTCTAATGTCCAAAACATCATTGGATGCAGTTAATAGTTAGTGGAATTGCCAAATAAAATCCACGGACTTAAAAGTGTAGCCGAATTGGAGAATCACTCATAAATACTGTAACTATACAGTATGCCTGAAACCATTACAAATCAATGTCTATAAAACCATCTTACTAACTGCTAAACATAGCATGCCCTATGGTATCTGGACAGAAGGACATACTTTGCATTCCGATATCAGAAGTGAAACAAATCTAATCCTGGGACACACCCATGAGTACAGTCCCTAGACGGCCCACCCTGGTCACTTCTGCTTCCTCTATGTGGGTTACTATGAGGAATGCCAGTCACATTGACCCTGTTGCACTCAGTCCTATTTATTGCGCAAATACTGCTCTTCTCTACAGACACCAACAATTTGAAAACACGCTATTTCCACATCACAGGGGCCTATTCCACGAGGCTAATTCAGGTAAACCAGGCTCTTCTATTAGATGATTTACCCATTAACTTAACCTGGTTTACTCCTGAACCAGCTTTGTAGTATAGACTCCTGATTTAAGGTAAAGGAACACCAAGGCAAGTAGTTTTTTTTAACCTTATCCAAAGCTGTTTCAGTGGTTCAGCAAGCAGTAATAGGGTGAAAAGTTCTAAATGTTCTTCGTTTGCTACCCTCAATGGGCTATTAATTGTGGGGTGGGAGTGAGATTGGTAGTTCTTGATGAGTCACAATCCCTGTACGGCAACCAAAGAGGAAAACTACTTAGTGACTCTTTAACAGCCACCCAATCAGACGGGCAATCTTGTAGAGCTGCGAGACGCCAGTTCCTCTGACACACCCATGAGCAGTACAATCCTGAGATGTCCCAACACGGCCACTTCTGCTTCCCGTCCCTGCAGGGCCATGTGAATTCTATGTAGGTTTTGTTTTGAGTATAGTCGACAATGTTCACAGAGTACATCTGATCAAAGACAACTATGAAGAGACAGAGAGAGAGAGAGAGAGAGAGAGAGAGAGAGAGAGAGAGAGAGAGAGAGAGAGAGAGCATGAGAGAGAGAGAGAGAGGGAGAGAGAGGGAGAGAGTTATATGCATGTTTTGTTTTGAGTATTGTCGTCAATGTTCACAGAGTACATGTGATCAAAGACAACTACGTAGAGACACTCGATTCCATCAACGCAAAAGAAAGATGCTTCACACCCCAAGCACAAATTGATTAACAACTGAACCAACTGAAGTGAGGAGGTTGAAGTGAGAAGGTTGACAATGATGGGAAGCAGGGCTGGGCTGGGTCGGACTGGGACTGGCCCACCTCTGGGGAGAGAGAGAGAGAGAGAGAGAGAGAGAGAGAGAGAGAGAGAAAAAGAGAGAGAGAGAGAGAGAGAGAGAGAGAGAGAGAGAAAAAGAGAGAGAGAGAGAGAGAGAGAGATAGAGAGAGAGAAAGAGAAAGAGAAAGAGAAAGAGAGAGAGAGAGAGAGAGAGAGAGAGAGAGCTGCACGCCTGCACGCCTCGAAGCCTTCACAATACAAATCAATTTGTGGACGTGCACTGGGACACATTTGTGAGTGAGAGCATATTTTGTTTGTTTAGGGTGTGTGTGGACATGTACATGGATGTGAGTGCAAGAGTATTTTGTTCATTTTCGTTTCGCGTGCGAGCGTGTGTGTGTGTGAGCATGTGTCGTGAACGAGTGAAATTGTGTGTCTGTGGTCACGTGAATGTATGCATGTGGATGTGTGTGTGTTTGTGGGTGTAGGTGGGTCAAAGACGAAACAGGGTTTTCAGGACTCCAAAAAATAAAACTGTTCCCTGACACCGTTCTTCAACTTTTTTGGGTACATTGGAGTGTAGAGTGATTAAGTTTATTATTTTCTGTTCAGAAAATAGTAAGGAACATGCATTTTACCCCATTTTCACCCATAAAATGTCATTCAGTGTAATACGGTGTTAAACTGTTGATAATGCAAAAAACATATAGATGACGTTAAAAAACTGAAATAAGCTACATACCATAGTAAAGGCCTATATTTAAGGTCTTCATCAAACCTAAAATTTCTAGTAAAAGGCATTTGCAAATAGTTTTTGCAGTGTTTGTAGTCTTTCACCGAGTGCATTTCACCCATTTGGCTTTAAGAAGTTTTTCCACTGAAGAGAAAATCAGTTTAAAATGCACAATTATTCATTTGTTGTATGCCCCCGCATTTGTTGTGCTAAACAAATAAGTTTCGTAAGAATTTGACTTCATTTTCACATAAAAATGTGCATTTCACTGAATGACCACAACTATTACACTGAATGATGCCTTGGCAAAAAAGCCTATATAAACAGCTACTTTTCATCATTTTGTTACCATCATACTACAGTACTCAACGTCCTGAATGAGTGACAACAGAAATAGATGTTGTCAAATAATTGGTATTTTACTTAATATTGGGGCATTAAAATGTGTTTTGAAGAACTTCCAAGATCACAAGCTTAGAGGTAGGCTACTACTTAGGCCTAAAACAATAAAAAAATATTTTTTTGTCTGTTAACCTGCATATTTCGGGGATTGTGACTTAGGGTGTTCTGATAATTCATGTACAACTTCCAAAATCCCAGAATCTACCCAGTAATATGGATGCTACATGGCAATAACAAGGTTATAATGGAAATAACAATAAAAGTCATAATTTCAAGATTGTATCTTAGAGTAATATTGCAACTTATATTGCCGTTTTGATTCTTAATATACAACCATGAACTGATTACACTGAATGAAATGGCCCTTACACTGCATGTCACTGAATGACATCTCTTACACTGAAGGACGACCAAATACTTTTCACCTTATTTTTACCTTTTTACAAGCACACAGTTAGTCACCTACATGAGACGATGACTTTGACCCACAATGTTTACTATGTCTATTTAGAAAATATGCTTGTTTGGATGAATATCTGAGTATAAAAGTATTTGACATTTCACTGAGTGACATCTGTTTTTGTGGACGCTGTTACCACAAGATAAAAATACAGATTTTTTGACTATTGAAGAACAAGATTCTCCCTTTGCATCATCACTTAAGGGGTCCCTAGGGTTCCTTTTGATGATGTCACATATTGTGTGTGACTATCACTTTTTATTATGATTTAAAAGCACCATGTTGATCTTATTACACTGAATGATATCTAAGGAATTGAAAATCCGGACAAAAGTCCCCAGATGATTTGAATATCAAAACAAAATGGTAATGAAACGTGCTTTTGATACAATAACAAGAACACTTATAGAATTATGCCCAGAGAGTGAAAAAAGAATTTTGTTCGTCATTTTGCATAATTATTCAAGGATGTATTGATGATTTTTAAGTTCGGACCATTACACTGAATGACGTTTTTGCACTTTATGAGATTATTTAACACATACATTCACAATTATTTTTCTTTAAATGTTACTGACATGAGACACCAGACTATGCTGTTTATCAGCATAACATTCAAAATTCATTAATTTACTTTTTTGATAGTTAAATGAGTGCGGAACAAAAAAAATGCACGTCTCGTCTTTGACCCAGGTGAGTGTGCCCATCACGTGTGTGTGTGTGTGTGTGTGTGTGTGTGTGTGTGTGTGTGTGTGTGTGTGTGTGTGTGTGTGTGTGTGTGTGTGTGTGTGTGTGTGTGTGTGTGTGTCTGTGTACATGTGCTTGAGATGCAGGGCCATTCACTGCTTCCTTCGCCAGCTGAGTGGAAAACAAAGAGCACAGTTGGCTTCCTGACTCAGCTCAGCAGACACACACACACACACACACACACACACACACACACACATGCCACACACATGCCACACACACACACACACACACACACACATGCCACACACACACACACACACACACACACACACACACACACACGCACACACACACACACACACACGCACACACACACACACAAACACACACAAACACACACACACGCACATACACACACACAAACACACACACAAACACACACATAAACACACACACACACACACACACACACACACACACACGCACACACACACAAACACATGCCACACACACACACACGCCACACACATACATGCACACGCCACGCGCACCACAAACACAACTGTCAACAAACATACAGTGGTGCAGCAGGGTTTCAGACACGCACGCACGCACGCACACGCACACACGCGGCTATCACCTAGAGAGGATTAGCAGAGCCCCAGCAGAGGTAGACAGGTCCCCTGGCAGAGGGCTAATCTCCTAGCGCTAGCCTGGATGCGGAACACCAGAGGAATGAAAGGAGAACACTGTCACTCCCAGTGAGGGGCTGCCAGTGTGTGTGTGTGTGTGTGTGTGTGTGTGTGTGTGTGTGTGTGTGTGTGTGTGTGTGTGTGTGTGTGTGTGTGTGTGTGCAGGGCCGCTGACAGCTTTTGCCGGGCCCAGGACAAAGTCATCTGAAAGGGCGCCCCATCCAATACATTAAATGTAATGAGGACCCAAATTTGGGCCCCCTCTCTCCCTGGGCCTGGGACAACGGACCCCTTTGTCCACCCTGCCGGCTTCCCTGTGTGTGTGTGTGTGTGTGTGTGTGTGTGTGTGTGTGTGTGTGTGTGTGTGTGTGTGTGTGTGTGTGTGTGTGTGTGTGTGCTCTCCCTTTCCCGCTATCATTAGCCCAGATTCAACACCACACCACACCACACAGCTCAGCTCAGCTCAGCTCATTATGACAGCCTAATTACACCCAATGTCAACTAGTGCAGTCCACCATGATGCTTCCCTGGTCTCCCCTCTCCTCAATTACCCTCTTATTAACCGAGAGAGAGAGAGAGAGAGAGAGAGAGAGAGAGAGAGAGAGAGAGAGAGAGAGAGAGAGAGAGAGAGAGAGAGAGAGAGAGAGAGAGAGAGAGAGAGAGAGAGAGAGCAGGGGGAGATGACACAGGAGAGGGAAGAGCAGAGGGGTAAGGGGAGAAGGGCATACTACCACCCACACTCTTCTCTCTTCACCACTGTTCTCAACCCTTTACTTCCTCCATCCTCCACATTTCGTAGTTTAAGCAATGTGGCTTAACAGGTGGTGACAATAATTTGCCAGATTGCCTCAGTGATTGTACATACGTCTTCCCGCATCTCTACACATCTCTACGTACATCTCTACACATGCATCTGTTAGAATGTCTGTCTGTATGTTTTTTGTTCTGTATGCTTGTCGTTCTGTAGGCCTATGTTTGTCAGTCTGCCTACTGTCAGTCTGCCTGTCTGTCGTTCTGCCTGTCGGTCTGCCTGTCTGCCTGTCTGCCTGTCTGTCGGTCTGTCGGTCTGCCTGTCTGTCGGTCTGTCGGTCTGCCTGTCTGTCTGTCAGCCTGTCCATCTGCCTGTCCAACAGATAGTATGTGCTTCAACTGTTCCCCTGGGTAAGCCTGGAAAGCCCAGAACATCTCCACCACCACAGACACAGAGATAAGAGACAGGCCTCAACACATCCCTCCACAGCAGAACATCAGGGGATTTCGTAATTCTCATCTCATAAAACTGCTGTGATAAAAGCCTACTGTATGTCTGCACACTGTTAAATAGATGGGTTTTGAGGAAACAGCTTGGTCAATTCAAAAACAGTTCAGAGTCATCTCACAGAAGATCAATGTACAGTTCAGGCAGAGCTGTCATCATATTCTATAAACACTGATATGTTAGGGGTGTGCAAAATAATCGTCATATCGATGCATCACGATACTTACTCTCACGATACAATGCATCGATTCATGACAAGGTATCGTGATACTTATTTTCTCAATATACTGCATGGATTCATGACAATTGATTATTTGATAACAATAAAATTTGATTTGCCACGGGTTATTTTGTTCAGTAGAGAATAGGTAATATTTCTGTTGTGATGTAAGCTCTCTCCCAGATGATAGAATGCTTAAATAGAATGAACTGACTTAAGAAAGCTACACAGCAACTGACAAATAAGCTGTATTTTACACATTTACTGAAGTAAATATCGCAATGCATCACAGTAGTACATGAATCGCAATGCATCGTGATAGAATCGCATCGTGGCATGTGTATCGTGATGCGCATCGAATCGTGAACCCTTTGCCAATACCCACCCCTATGATATGTGTATCCTATCTGTATCCGATATATGTATGCTGTGTGTACAGTATGTTGTATCAGTTTGTAACAAATAAGACATGAATCAATCAATGAAATGCATCACTGTGGCATATTTTCCCAAAGTCTGCATGACATCAGTGTTTGGTCATGACTGAGAACAGGTGATATGGTCATTCAAGAGACTCAGTTTCCTACAGGATTGGACTGGACTGGGGTTTTCACTGTGAAATGCTAAAGCTCCTGCATGATTGCAGTGAGTGAAAATACAACACACACGCTGGACTTCACTGCCATTGATGCAAATACAGTACATTGATGCAGCTGATAAACAATAAACAATCCCTCATTCAGGGAAGAGAGCTATTGCTAAGTTTAGGATTACAGATCCTTCCTTGTTTTGTATTAGTGCTCGCTATATGTGCTCAACTGTCATTGTTGCCTCAACCACGGAGGTCATGTTTCTTTCATGATTTTAACGGGTTCACATTTATAGTAGCCTACTACTTCGCTGGCACTGAACGCAACACAATTTTCAGTTAAAAGCTGGACGTGGTACAACCACAGATCATGACATGTCGGGACGAACAGCACAGCCCTGATTCTCTATCCCAGACACCGAAACTTGCTATCCTAATACGTCGTCTCCCAAACAAACTGCCGACTACAACCATTACCCACCTTTAGTCAGTTAGACACTCAATCAGTCATACTCTCACGTCACGACATGCCACGTGGCAGCCAGCTTCACTGATTCTATATTTAAGCAACTTCTTAAATAAAAAAGCTATTTCATTCCAATTTGATATTATCGAAGCATCACTGAATTTCAGAATACATTAACAGGTCATAACATGCCAGCCCCAGCAGCAGCCAGGTCCACAGCCCTGGTTCCGGTTCATGTTTTCCACTGCACATGCTGTATACTGCATGCACTATTGGCCTTGGGAAAAAAACAATGCATTATTGAGCAGCACACATACACAGTTTTTGGGCCAAACCAAGAGCATGCTGGCTATCCAAAATGTTCACTCCTTCACAACAACACAGAGCACTATACTGCACAAAGTACCGTCTTGTTCCACTATATACTATTTGAGATCAGAGTTACATTGTTTTGATCCCAACCATATAGGAAGCAAGTTAGAGTTTATCCCCAAAGAATGTACTAATTTAGAATACAGCTTTCATCCCAACATAGTGTAATATAGGAGGAGAGTTCAATTGGTTTGATCCCTGCTCTGACCCTATATGTTAAATGTTCTAAGTTAAATGTTTAAATTGTTATACTTCATCACTTTATTGTTCCTGGTTCATCACTGGTCCATCACTGTCACTCACATGTTAAATGTTATTATTTATCACTTCATCACTTCACTGTTATTGGTCCATCACTGTCACTTTACAATGTTAAATGCTCAGTGACTTCATCACTTATTGGTCCATCACAGCTACTTGTCCTGTCTTGCACTTTGACGTCAGTTTGTAAATGTCAGTGCTGTGTATGCCTATGTCCTTTCATACAGAGAGAGAAACGTAATGTCAATTTCCTTGTATGACCTGTGCATATGACGAAACAGACAATAAAAGCTGACTTGACTAGACTTGCATAGTTCACTGTTGTATAGTCTACAAATGTACATCACACTTTGTCCATCCATGTGGGTTAAAGCTGTTTCACATCTTCTCAGCTGAAGCTGCCTTCTCTCTGACACTCCAGTGGGTGACAGGGGAAGAAGAGGGAGAGGTCTGAGGCTGAACATGATGACTAAATTTAGTCAATTCTCTTGAGCAACACCTAACCTTCACAGTAAATTCTGCAGTGCTCATTTAACACTTAGAGAGTTGATTTGACATAATTTGGACTTAAATGAACTCTTTAAGTGTTGAATTAACACCGCAACATTTACTGTGTTGTATTAGCTGTCAGGCCTACTTCTGTAGTACAGAAACAACAACTTCTGTGAGGCGGCCAGGCTTATCTAGATGTTTCTTTTCTCTGCAAAAGAATGTTGTGGCCCCTAAAGAAGGATGACGGCTATGCTGCTGCTGCTACTCAGTTTAGTTTACTGACGTCTTTTAGCCTCCACAGATAAAAGACAGTGGTGACACTCCCCAGCACACTAAACCTTATAGAAGAATGGAGAGAGAGAGAGAGAGAGAGAGAGAGAGAGAGAGAGAGAGAGAGAGAGAGAGAGAGAGAGAGAGAGAGAGAGAGAGAGAGAGAGATGCAGCAGATGTAGCCATATCTTCAGGGTGGGTCTGAGGTACACACAGGTCCTGATTCCCAATTATATTAGATTTTGTATGTGTGTGTGTAATTGCAGTGCAGAAACGTTTTTGATGAGTGGAGTTAGTTCATAACACTAGCAGGGTTACCTCAGGTCATTTCTCAACACTGGCACAGGAAGAAAAATGTCTACACATCATCTCACTCACAGCAGCTAAGTGAACAGCATCTCTGCTTCTCATCCTAAACAGCAGTTAGTCTCTCTCTCTCTCTCTCTCTCTCTCTCTCTCTCTCTCTCTCTCTCTCTCTCTCTCTCTCTCTCTCTCTCTCTCTCTCTCTCTCTCTCTCGAAGTACAGTCAAGTTAACTATAAGCAGGGTCTCGAAAGCGTACAGGTTGCAGGCCACGAGAGGAAGTGATATAGTGATGTCACAGTTGTCCTCTATTGTGAAAGGAAGTGGTTGGGCACTCAGATATTAACTGCTGCTATGACACACTATTGCACATCCCAACACGATTCTTCGATAAAGGCATATGAACCATTAAAAAAAAAAAAAAAAAACGCTTTAACAGCACATTAATATGACAATAATTTTGCTACTTGTGATCCATTTGAATAGTTTCAACAGAATATCAGTACCACGCAAACATGCACACGCACACACACACACGCACACACACAACAGTTGGTAAACTGAGTGATGGTGGAAGTGGAGTGGTAGGTTAGTGGCTCCACTCCCTGAAAAAGATCCAGTTCCTTTTGTTTCCTGACATGCCTAATTAACCTTTGTGTTGGCCCTACTACAGCTGGCTTGCAGGGTGTGTGTGTGTGTGTGTGTGTGTGTGTGTGTGTGTGTGTGTGTGTGTGTGTGTGTGTGTGTGTGTGTGTGTGTGTGTGTGTGTGAGTGAGTGAGTGAGTGAGTGAGTGAGTGAGTGAGTGAGTGAGTGAGTGAGTGAGTGAGTGAGTGAGTGAGTGAGTGAGAGAGAAGGTACCTGTACCTGGAAAGATTCAACATAGGCCCTACATGATACAGTCTACAACTGATCAACCCTACAGGGCACAATAGTAGAGATGCCAAGACACTGGAGAGATATGAATGCCATCTTTGGGTCATCTTCTTAGCATCGTTCCATTGTTGCAGGGCAAAACAATTTATTGGCATAGGACAGCACACAGTGGTACACTCATCAGTGGTACAACCATCACTTACAAAACGTCAATGGCTTTGCCTCAGCATTTAGACCCGAAATATACACTGCAGTAGTTCTACATGACATGCAAAGGAGACTTGGGGTACTTGGGGCAACCCAAAGGCGCACACTGTAGGCCTACTAGTTCTACCTCTCAGTCACAAACATGACATACAGCCTCGATTTATTTGACTACCCTTACCTGCCCTTTACCTGCAGTGACAAAGCATAATATATGACAAGCTTAGACCAAACAAGGATAATGCAGACCCATGCGTAATGGAGTTTACCGTTAAAGTACAGTATATGACCGAGAATCCCACACTTGCGGCACAAACATTTATCAAATTCCGGACTGAGACGTCTATAACACTAATGTACATTTCAGCGGGGCTAATGAGGAAGTAGCGCGCGCAGGTAAACAGAAGAATGCCAACCAAGTCCGCGAGACAGCGATGGAAAATAATAAACCGCCTGTGACTACAATGTAGCCTAACAAAAGCGGAAATCCACCCCGAGAACATACAAAATAGTTGGATCAAACGTCTCGTCTCGCTTATGGCAATCTATAGACATTTGCTGAACGTGTGCGCTTGGATATGTTTTTATTACTCATTGATAAGACACACTTCCTGATGTCCCGCTTGCATAGGCTACTTAGACCAAGAAATGACAAATATGGTTGCACGATAGCGCTGCGCCAAATGAATACATTTACATTAGTTTCCCAGGAGTTCGAGACCTTAACAACAGACTATAAACAATCGTGGAGTGGACAGAAACCCATGGCAAGGCTACCGCAACAGGTGTCAGACTGTCTCAGGCAGTGTGTAATCTATTGCGAGTGACTCACCTTGGTGTAATACAACATCCACAGCTCATACAGTCGTTCCTTGGAAGCCATTCTCCCAAGCGTTTTAACAAACGCCCTCCGTTAAAAGGTATTATAGCATGTCTCCTTCGTCATTTGGCGATGTAACGAGTCCAACGCTTTTTCCTTGACGGAATACAATGAATCCAGAAGCGATGAGACAATACATGCTCTCTTGGTCGTTTGGCTAGAGCTCTACCTGATCGCTAAGCTCTAAAGTTACTCAGGCAGGCAAACAGCCTGGGTCAACAAGCCCCTAAAATCATACAACTACAGAACACCACTTATTTCTAAAAGACGAATATACGGAAGAAGGCACTGACTGTAAGCCCACTGGCTCTAACGTCCCCATTAACAAAAATACGCACGCCAAAAAAAAAACGTAGAACAAGTCAACGTTCACGCTTCATTCCTCTCTGCATTCGGTAGGCTGTGTCCCCAACTAGTGTTGCACTGGTGAGATGACAGGTCTGGACACGGATCCAGATCAAGCGCACGACCGACGTGCTTCCTACATCAGTCTCTTGACAAATTGTGCAACTGTCTGTGGATAGAAATGGGATGGCGTTTTGAATCCCTCCAGTTAAATGGTATACTTGTCACCTTAAAAACAAGTTAGCCTACTTTAATCTTATTTATTAGGAGTGGTATCTTGTGGCCTAATGTAGTAACCTTGAATACCATATGTTCTTATAATGTTCTTATAAGTATAATAATATATAAAAAACTAACGTTTAATTATCATTGCAAATATGAGTAGGGCCTTAATGAAACCATATGTTTATTCACTGAATTCATTGCATTACAAAATGTTTTATTAGAATGGTCTAGCAGATTGAAGACAATGTTCAAATGATAGATGCATCCATCACTATCAATAGCCTACCTGAAAAATAATGCCTTATGCATTAAAACTGCTGCAATGTCCTTGCTGTCTTTTGGTTACCTATAATATCCGATGATGATGCATTGGCTTTTTACCAGTTTAGAGGGAACGAGGTGAGGTGCTCTACATTATGAACCTCATATCAGCTATAGTGTGTGTGTGTGTGTGTGTGTGTGTGTGTGTGTGTGTGTGTGTGTGTGTGTGTGTGTGTGTGTGTGTGTGTGTGTGTGTGTGTGTGTGTGTGTGTGTGTGTGTGTGTGTGTGTGTGGCCCCATTTCACAGGAAACACTTCTCCACAGCAACCACAGAGGAAGAGCCTGCACTTCTCCATAAACACCAAACAACAGATGAAGGGCAGAGAGAGAGGGGAACATACAAGACCATTTCAATGGCAGCATGTTTTGCGTTTCAAAAGAAATCACATCTTCTGTGTGTGTGTGTGTGTGTGTGTGTGTGTGTGTGTGTGTGTGTGTGTGTGTGTGTGTGTGTGTGTGTGTGTGTGTGTGTGTGTGTGTGTGTGTGTGTGTGTGTGTGTGTGAGAGAGAGAGAGAGAGACAGAGAGAGACAGAGAGAGACAGAGAGAGGGATTGGGTTGGGGGTGGGGGGGTATTCTGTAAAGGCTGACCTCATGCCAACTCTTTTAATAATTTATTTTTTTAGCCTATTAGGTAAAACTTCATGTGAACATATCAACAACATTAATGGCTGATAGGCACTGTGCAAATAATAGGATTACTTCTGCTGACTAGATTGAAGGACTTTGAAAAAAATCCTAATCTAACTTGATCATCTTTAGTCAAATCAAACAGTTTGTGGACAGATAAACTGCAAATAAGAGGATGGCTCTTTGTTAAGACTGCTTTCACTTTTAGTAGGCTATAGCCTAGGCCTTTGGGCATTTTTTTAAATCTCATACCGATCTGGTGACCACTTTTGATTTGTGCAGTAGCGCATTGCAACACACAGGCCTATATGAGCATTCCTCTGCATTCCTCACAGTTGGCCTTAAATAATAGGCCTACTTTGATTGTTCAGTGATGCTTGTTTAGTTTGTGATAGTGTGTAATGCATTAGGCCTAGTAATCAGAACAATTAAAACAATACATCAAACATGGCATTGTGATAGGCTTTTATTGTGTTGAATGGGAAATGGGACAGTTCAGATTAAGAACAGCGACAAAGAATAATGTGGCATGCAAACCTAGTTCTCTCTGGGGAAGAGGGTGTAAAAGTATTTTGATTTTCAAGAAAACAAC
Source organism: Engraulis encrasicolus (assembly GCF_034702125.1). NCBI lineage: Eukaryota > Metazoa > Chordata > Actinopteri > Clupeiformes > Engraulidae > Engraulis > Engraulis encrasicolus. The sequence goes on from NC_085858.1 coordinate 5,493,919, forward strand.
AACAAAAACCGTTTTCAATAAGCTGGCAAAAATGAGAGGCTACATAGCGAAGATGAAGACAACTCTGTTCTCTGTGATGCGTCTCTACCACCAAATTATACATCCATTGATGTACTCGACACTCTACAAAATGTTACTTCACGTCTGGATCATCTATGACTCTGTGTTCGATTATGTAAGGCACCAGTACACGCTAGGATGGAGAAGCCAGTAGTCTCACTACAGGAGCAAGCGTTAAAAAGAAAAGAGCGATTAAAAGCTCTAAGAGACAAACAACTTCAGGTGAGTTATATAAATCAATAAGTGATCAAGTGATACGTCTGGCGAGCCTTTGCAGTGCAATAGCAGTTGAGATTTAACCTGTTTGCTAACTTTGTTGTCATAAGCCATGGCATGCTAACAATGTTAACGCTAGATTATCAAATTACCGTAGTTGTTGGAACATGTAGCACTATGTCGGCTGTTTTTTCCAGGTCAAAATAGAAGAGGTTTATTATTGATTCCTGACTTATTTGAACCAAGACCACTCTCAACCCTACTTAGGTTAGCGTTACTGAAAGACCTAGCCTTGCAGTTAGCATAGGCAGCCAAATGAATTTCTAACAGTTTCCTTTCCGTTTATCGTAATTCCATCCAGCAACAGATCTAAAGGGCTCTCCTCACTTTTTGACATTAAGGCATTGATTTGACTGCAGACTGTTTTTAAAATACGGTAAGATTGATTACAATGTAACGGATACATAATTGTGCACATACAACTTATTCGTTACACTGACTGTGACTGCTCTGAACTGTGATGGCTAGAAATAAGACTCGAAAGATATTTGGTTACCTTAATACCTAGGAACATTTATTGGGTTTGGTATGACCTTCTGGTTTTCGGTCCCCCATTTACAGTCTTGGTACATGAAATCACGTGTAGCTGTGATATGTGCTTCCTGTTATTTACATAAACGTGTTGATTTGTTTTTACACTTGGTGCAATCCATGAATGGTTTGTTTACTATTTTGCATTGTTCTGCCAGGTGGTCAGGAAGCATCTCCAGGAAAATCCAATAGTTTAGTCTGGGTGTGTGCAGGGGTGTTCTTCCTTAGCTTTTGTTTCAAGATTTGAACCATTGCCAACAGCACAGCAGTTCATTGCTGGTGTCTGTCATAATATTTTTTTAAAGGTTCGGTTGTGGCTCAGTATGATTTATTACTTTCGGATGTGCGGTGATTTCACACTTGATGTTTTACTTCACCCATTTTATGCATCATTTCAGAAATGCATATCCTTGTGTGCAACCTGATTGGTTCATTTTCACCTTGTTGATGTCCTTGCCTGCAAACCATTATGCACTGCACTCATGACCTTGGTTCACTGATACTAATGACCTTGCTGCTTCTGGTCCTCCAGGGGGGCAGAGACACCCAGGATGTGGAGCCGGAGAGGAAAAGAGTGCTGGAGGCCCCAGATTTGGAGACAGAGGAGGACAGACACAGGTACACACACACACACACACACACACACACACACACACACACACACACACACACACACACACACACACACACACACACACACACATTTAAAAACCTTGCAAAATAAAAACAAGAAAAAACAATTTACTCGGTCACAGGCCAAGTCACGCTCAGTTTCTTGTTAGCCTGCCAAATAATGGTCATGAAAGTCTTTGCTTAAATTTCACTTCGAATGATTAATTGAAGCACAGTGAAGCTGCTCTCACCTGATAACGGCAAATGAAAACAACCAGCCCAGTGTTGCTGATGAGAGTTGATGGATCCCCCTCCCTCCCCCTCTCTCACTCTACTCTACTCCCAATGTCCTTCACAAACACCTTTCACAACACGGTCCTGGTTGTCCCAGAGAGCCGCTGCTTGCTCAGTACTGGGCGACGTGTGTGTGGTAATGGGCCCCTCAGCTGGCCCAGAGCTCCCAGTGCTCTATTTCAGGCTGCTGGGGCACAGCATCCCCCCCCTCTCTCTCCCTCTCAAACATGTGCACTCTCTTGCTATTTTTCTCTCTCTTTTCTCTATCTCTCTCTGCATCCGCTTGTTTCCCTCAGTCTCGCAACCCTCCCCACCCCTCCTCCAACCACCAGTGTTTTTTCCCCCTCTCTTTTTTCCCTCTGGTGTTCCATTGTTTGTGTTCCAGAGCTGAATTTGTGGCTCGCCCTCCCAAAGCACGTGGGGCACACTTTGCTTGGCCTGACCCACACACAGGCCGAGCTATTTTGGCATCCAAATGCAAGTTTCCCAAACAGACACAGGCGGGATCCTCCAGCACTTAGTCACAAATCATCACTGGAGGCTATTAGCTGGTGACACAGCACATACATAAATACACTTTTTAAAGATTTAATACCAGCAAATATATACTATCTGGAACTCCCATTGCAAGTTCAAAATGTTTTTCTCTTACATACTCTATAGCCATGTTATATCTCTATTTATAGTAGGCCAAGATGTGCCATGACCCTCTCTATCGGTGGCTCTCCTGTTGAGAAACACTACTTTATATACTGTATACTACCCCTACGACCCCCCTATACTCATGTTGGTTACAAGAGAATGGAGAAGCTGGTCTGTGTTCCCACAGACCAGCAGGGGTTTAGCCGGTATCAGAGACACGTGACTGTCATCATTGTAAAGGCTATGCTGTGCAGTTTCACAAGAAATATAATATGAAAACCCTAAAAGTATACTTTAAGGAATTTTTAAAAATTACATTCACAGAACAAAATCTGTATCTTTTCAGGGAACTTGGTCAAGGTGGTTGGCGTTGGCAAGGTGGGCGCCTTAGCATTAAAGTGCTGGGGGAAACCCTGCCTATAGACTTGCTAGGTTGCTGCCACACTAGCTGTTCCCAGTCTCTGTTTACCCATACAAGGACCACTACAGCTGTGCTGGCTGGTGGCGGTGGCTGGTGGCTTAAGTCTCTGATTAATGTGTCCAGCTCCATTACTGCAGTTTGTAAGCCTGGGCAGAACCGGAGCAACTCCTCTGGGGTTCCGGTGGACTCATTTCAGCCGCTCTCTGTCTGTCTCACAGAGGACTCCAGAGCTGAAAGTGGTTCACACGGTCACAGTCATCACGGTCAGGCCCTTGGTGGAGGAAACCGCCGGGCTTTCCCCTTCACGGTGACCCATCAGGCCCCAGCCTTGCCCAAAGTCAGTAGCCCCCTGCCCCCCGCTCCCAAAGAATTTAGAGTTTCCATTCTGCCCCGGGGACATAGTGGATTCAACTGAGTCCTCTTGTTTTTCCAGACTATGTTGTCTCTACCACTTAAGAAGGCACCACTGACTGAGTAGCTTTCGTTTTCAGACAGCTTTATTGGTTGGTGGAATTAAGGAATTATCTGTTGTTCAACCTAAATAGACAAGGTCCACTCATGTAATTGTATTAGTGGCCATTATAGCCCATGGTGAGGGACAAAGAAAATTCAGAGGTGCCATCATTCACCCCTCTGCAAGTTTATGAACCACTGAAACAATTTTGGAAATATTAGTTGGAAAAAAGTGGGGGAAAAACGCATTGTGTTGCTTATAAGTCATAACCATAGTCTAAAAAGCCCATTATACCTTGTATAATGGCAATAAAGGCTTGTATTGTATTGTAAGAGAAGTAACTGAGAGCCACTAAATGTGGCCTTTAGGAGATATTAACCAGGCCTGTCTGGAGGCTCTTCTCATATGGAATTGGTTGCAAAGATTAAACAAACACGATTGAAGAGCAAGTACCAGTTAAAGCCGTCTTGGACGCAATCCACGGACACTTAATTGCACCATGCGTTACATTGCACCGTGTTCCACTGAGATGACTTGTGGATGAACTCCCACTACATTCTTGTTATTCTCCACTCCGATGGCCCTGCAGGCTCTCCTCTCACTCCTGCCATCTGCTGGTGATAAACAGCACTGCGCTTCCATAGGTTGGCACCCAACTAGTGCCTCTGGAAACGTTTGTGTGGGGAAATGGGCATGAACAAAAAAATAAACAAAACTCAGAAATAAGCCTCTAACTTCAGGTGATGCTCATTTTCTAATATTAACATTTTGGAAGATTATAGTGCAACTACTGGGAGGAGGAATGTCTTTATTTTCTTGCTCTGCCCGTTCAATCGTGTACACCCTCATATCGGAATCAGCTGTGCATCCAATGACCATTTCCCTTAATTGCAGCTATTCAGAAATGGTTTTAAGAAGACCCCCCTCACTGACACCGACTCACCTCACTGAGGATGTTCACATGGGGTGCACTTCTCACCAGACTTTGTCCTTGTCTCGTACAGAGAGCTAAAGCTGAGGAACTACACCCCAGAGGATGAGGAGCTGAAGGAGAGACAGGTGCCCAAAGCCAAGCCTGCCTCAGGTCAGTGCACCCCACACAGTCCTCACTTCTCCTTAAAGGCATTATCTTGAATTGAAAGCATATTGGGCTGTTTTTTGCATGTTTGAGAATAACTACAAACACTGAAGAGCAAAATCACGTCGATCAGATATCTCTTCAGAAAGTTTGATCATACCATTGATAGAGTTGCCTCCTAACCTCGATGCTCTCTCTGTTTGTTCCCAGTGGAGGACAAGGTGAAGGACCAGCTGGAGGCGGCCATCCCAGAGCCCATCATCGAGGAAGTGGTGAGTGATGGAAAGAACACATTAATACGGCTCTACCATTCCAGGTGCTGTTCAAATGACTCGTATTAGTGATGCATATTAACCTCTAACTAACAAGGCTTGAGGGTTAACACTTTCATCAAAGACTGTGTCCTTCACTATTTGGCATGGGGCCACTACGCCGGCGACTGGGGTTCTATTCCTGCCCGGGTCATTTGTGAGTCCTTCCCCACCTCTCTCCTCCCACTTTCCTGTCCCTCTCTCACTATACTCACTATATTCTCACTATACTCGCTATCTATATTATCTATACTATCTATCCATTATTAGATATTAGTTCATCTCATTAGGCCGGCATGTCTAACTAGCAGCCATATTATAGTACATTTAGTGTCATTCACAGGTTGGGTGGAAGCAGTTGTATACAACTGTACAACTGTACACCTGGACATGGAATATAGAAAATGTTTCTCTAAGTAAGTGAGTACAAGTCAGTATGTAACCTTTCCCCCTTGTTTGCATTTTGTAGGATTTGGCAAATCTGGCACCAAGGAAGCCTGACTGGTAAGCAGCTTTTTCAACACCGTGTGATTATCTGTTACCAAGCGGTTACCAATGTAGTCGTCAATTAAGACGTTTCCTTATTTGTCTGAATCAGGGATTTGAAGAGGGACGTTGCAAAGAAGCTGGAGAAGTTGGAGAGGAGGACACAGAAGGCCATCGCCGAACTAATTCGTGAGTGTACTCCTTGTCCTGACAGCTGATGACGGTCTATGAGCCGTGGCTACCAAATTTGTCTGAGCTACTCTGCCCTATAAAGGCAAAGTGCAGGTTGGATATTGTGATTGCTGGAAATTTGACATGGCAATATCTCTAAAATGGGGCACAGCTGGACCTTAAGTTTTTGTCACAAGGTAAAGGAGTTATTAATATGGAGACCATTTTCAGTATAAACTCAATTTTGACAAAATATGTTGTTACTGCCCTTTGCCTTTGTTGGGCAGAATTGTCTTTCCCCCTGTTATAATGCTCAGAGGTACTTTGCCTTGATAGGGGTAAAATCCATCTGTTAAATCATAGCTATGTGAAGATGTGATCTTCAGTCTAGCGAGACACATCTGTGAGCATGTTTCTGCGTGTATGTTAGTGTGACTAATGAGAGCCAGCTGGGTGTGTTTGGCATGGCCACTAGTAGGGTAATTGGTGTGGGATTCGAGCATCTCTGGGGGATCTGGCGGGTCTTGATGACATCACTGGGGTGGATCTGTACTCTGTAGCGTCTCAAAATAGCTGTGGCATTACTGGGGATATGCCCAGGCTGTCTTTAATAGCAGGTCAACTTTGTATACACTATTAATCAGAACCTTTGTAATGTCCCTCTTTTTTTCTGAGACCTCGTAAGATCTGTCACCACAGATAATTAAAAGGATGTATGTATGTACCGGTATATGTACGTAGGCTGTACACAAAATAAGCATTGGAAACGCCTGAATCATGAATGGGAAAGGTTTGGCTGAGCCTTGGGTTATTTGCCACACCACATCTGTGTAGCTGTCTCTCATATGAAATGGGTGCATAAAATGACAAAACAAAGTGTGTAAAAATGTATATATAGTACAGTAGAGTGTGCTAAATTGTGTGTTTTTTTTCTGTGTTCAGGGGAGCGTTTGAAAGGCAGTGAAGAGGAGCTGGCAGGAGCAGTGGGGGCTGTTGGGATGGCACAGGGGGATTCAGACTGATCTCATCACTCACTCACACTGGCCCATTTCTGTACCGTTTTATGTTTTTTTAAGCTGGACCAGCTGTTCCCAGATCAGCTCTGTTGCCACATCAAAACTATCCAAAACACCCTAAATTAGTGTACAAGAAGCAGGGATCGATCTATACCCACGAATAAAACAAACTGTTCATGGCAGCTTCATGACAAGGTGGCCACCAGTCCTTTTGTTTCCTTAGTGGTTCAAAGGAGAAAAACACAGAAGGACAACATAGCTTCGATATTTTTTTCGGAAGCCCTCTGTCTTCGCCATCTTAGATTTAACCATCGTACATGTATTTGTTGCGGTATGTCCAACACTGTTGACACATCATGTGAGCTTCACAATTATTTCTTTTTTCTATTTTGTCTGAACATAATGTTTCATGTTTTATAAAGTGAAATGGAATGTAATTAAAGAGACACTTTGATACGAGTTTGGTTTGTTTATTGTATTCTTTCTTAAGCCACTAGTTCCAGTTCATGTAGAAGGTTCCAAAGTCAATATATTGATAAGCACTTTACTTTTGTAAGAGAACAAAGCTCTGAAAGATTTTACGTCAGACTTAATTTTGTGTGTAAATTTCACAATACTGCTGTCTGATAGATAGTACCTATAAAAGATTCCTGTAGTATTAATGGGACCCCTGAACAACAACCACCCATTTGTAAACTAAAGACATCTGTTGTCCTGCTCCAAAGTCGATCACTAGGTGGCAATTTTCTCTCTCGTCCTCGATCACATTGTAAAATACTGAAGAAGCATTATGTTGCTAAAACATCTGACTGTAATATAGTGCTTACAACTAAATTATAACTCTGGCTCCTCTACAGCTTAAAACAGGCACAGATGAAGGACAATGACCAGTTGCAAATAACAGAAGAATGATTTTACAAGCTTAACACTTATGACAACATAAAGTGCCTTGTCTGCACACCGTAGTAGCCTACATAGTACACACGCACACAACCCTCAGCATTTCATTGAAAACATGATACAATACACATAATGGTACTATTGCACATGATTGCGAAAAGCATTGTTTGGCAGAGCTACTAAATGATAAAGGGTTTATAGTTTATAATTTTAAATAGCTAATAATCTACATGAGCTATATTCATGAGTCAAGTACAATCATTCACTAGGGACCACAAAATCTCCTGCCCACCAGGCATTCACAAACTATTACAGACATAGAGTACCGGCACTGCCTGCCGGTTACATTTTGTGTACAAAATCAGTGTGAACTTGGTATTTCAACATGGCTACCTCATGGCTACCCATCAGTAAACTCAACAAGCAAGACTACATCTTTTCCTACATGGTGAATACTACTTATTATTATTATTACTAGTATATGCATTGATGCAATGGTTCAGCTCAGTTGGTGTTGCATGTAGATACAAACATAGATGTGACCGAACAGGTGCTAAATACTGCATTGCTTGATTCCTCCATGTTGTGAAGCCATGAGAACAACACTGCATTTGCTTCTTTTCTTTTAAAGACAGTTTTTTTGGTAATTTTCCTCAAGGTAGCAGTGTCAGAGAAAAAAAATCAATGCAGTAAGAATTGCGCACAGGGTCTAGACATTATGTCAATCTTAAGTGGACTGACTGACAAGCAGAGCAGATAGAGCTAGAGAGGTTGAAGCCAATTCAGATATTGCAGAGTTGGAGGTTAGGCTTATAATTCTGTCAATACAGCTCATGCTGTTGGGTACCCTAGTGACATAACGCTTGTGGAGTTGATGAAGTGGACCATAGCCCTTCACACAAGACAGAGAGAGAGAATAGAGGCGGACAACCTGGACAGAGGAAGTAAACGTCCTGCCACATATTCCCTCTGTCTGTCTGTCTGTGCACTTAACATCTGAGATTTGACCAATCTTCTTTATCTATATTGGAATCAGGTTGTTCAGTGAATTCACTGCAACAAATAGGTGGCAGGATTCCTCCTTTTGGAACCCAAGATGTCCCACCTCTTCACAGAGACTCCTTATTGGTGGCTTGGTTCTTGGTTGATTGGGAAGCGTTTTGGCCGTCGGCCTTCCAGCCGTGCTGAATGTGAGGGTGAGAGTTCAACAGCAGTTCTCGTGGATTTTGTCCCCTGACTCGATTTTGCGGGCTGCGGGCCCCAGCTCCACTTTGCAAACGCGCTGGGCAAACTTCAGAGAGCAGAGGGTCTCTCCAACGTTACTCTCCAAGGAAGAGATCTGATGAAAGGTGGAGAACACAACAAAGGAAGGAACATATATTTTACTAGAAAAGAAACACAATTTTGTTGATATACCATAAGTCTGAAGCTGCACTAGTTTCTTCAGTAATTTAATTTAATTATTTAGGGGGGCTCTTTGGAGAATACTCTTAGACCTGTACTACAGACCTCCAATAGGTCCCCTGAAAATATAACTTCATTGTATTGCCAATGTAATTGCCAAAACCATTTCTTTGAAAAACATGTCATATTTCATGTGAAACGGCATGACATTAAAATTATGTGGAGGGCCAGATAAGACCACCTCAAGGCCGTAAACAGCCCTCGAGACTTAGATTCTCCATCTCTGCCTTAGACCCTAAAAATGCACCCTTATACTGTATGATGTGCTAGTTCAACATCATGCCGTCGTACCTCCAGCAGTATCAAATTGTGCCAAAAAAAGAAAGATGTACCGATGCTCTCATGCAATCTGTTGGCCTACCATGAGTCATCACCGTCTCACAATAAATTAAGGTATTGCCATGGAAACACCTTGAAGTGCACCTGCGTCACCGATGAGCAGTGGAGAATGTTCTCATTACATTCCGCTGACCCTTTTTATCCAGAGCAATTTACAGTTATTTTAGGCACAGATTACTGTCTCTGGAGCAGTGTGGGGTTAGGCGCCTTGCTCAGGGGCACTTCATCACTGGACGAGATTGCCAGAGAGCCTTAGTCATGTACTGTCACCCACATACTGTGTACAGTATTTCCTGCTACTATGTCTATTCAAACCTATAACCCTCTGATCCTAAAAAAAACAAACCCTCATAACTATTAGCCCACAGATTCTGATTCACTGCCTGAATGCTTTCCACCCACAACTCTTCAACATTATTGCTACTGTAAATCTATTGTTCAACCAAGCTCATGAGGTCATGGTTGAGGTCTGTACCAGGAACATAGATGACACTGAGGATAGATGTCATAGAAATACAAACATGCAAATGTGTGTAGCAGCACACAGCAGTAGTGCAGTGTAGTCTAGTGCAGGTAACAGGGCCGCTGAGCTGACAGCATTGGCTGGACCAGGAACAAAGTCATCTGAAAGGGCCCCCCAAGCAATACATACAATATAATGAGGACCCAATTCTGGGCCCCCTGCCTCCCTGGGCCCGGGACAACATACCCGTTTACCCCCCCGTCGGCTTCCCTGACAGGTAACAGCATAACTATACCTGCACGACCATGGCGGTCTTGTTCCCCTTGCCGAGGGAGTCCTGCAGTAGGTAGGTGAGCTTGGAGTTCCTGAAGGGGATGTGGGTGGAGCGCCCTCTAAGGGCCTGGATGACGTCACCGAGGGCCAGCAGCGAGCGGTTGATGTTCTGGGCCTCCTTCAGCCTCTCGCCCTCCGCACCCGACTTCCACACGCGCTCAGAACCCGCCAGGTCCACCAAGTTCAGCTTGCCTGTAAGGGGAAGAAGAAGGCCAAGGGGAAGGGAAGAGGAGGGTAGCCAGCCAGTGACATCATTAGAGTCTGCTCCAGACAGAATTTACTGTGGATATATATACATCTATATTAGGAGTTGCCAACCTTTCCCACCTTGGGGCCCACTTGACATTGACAGTAATTTTCGGGGCCCACCTCTGACCCAATAAACAATACAACTCAACTGAATAGTCAACAGCAACACAGTCACAAATAAATATTATTTTCATTTGTCGAAAATGATTTCAAGGTCCACATGCAATACCGTCAAGGCCCTCATGGAATACCTTCAAGGCCCACAGTTTGAAAATCACTGATCTACTGTATATAGTGTATGTCAAAAGAACTAAGTAAGAGCTCGAAGACCAGTTCAGTTCAGGTCTGATGAAGGAGAAACAAAGGCTGTACTGTTTCTCTTCAGCAATACAGTTAGAGCTGGTGCATGAGGTATGAGGAATAGTCAGACATGATATATGCAGGGGTGTAGCATCAATTGTGGGCCCTATGTACAGCAATGGACCCCGCACCCCCACCCCCCAGCTATGTATCTTCATAAATCAGTCTGTATGGGCCCCCTATATACACGGGGCCCTGATAACTCAGTCACACTTTACCCTCCTGCATATATGTGGATATATGTGTTTGAAGTTTTCTACAGTAGGTGCTGTGTGTGTTAAGGACCTGTAGTCTTGGTGCCAGTGGCCAGGTCTACTCCCTGCACGGTGATCATGAGGAGGGCGTGAGAGCGGGAGCTGTGCTGGTTCATCTGGGTGCCAAAGGTGATGCGGTTGCGGCGGGCCATGGCAAGAATCTGGACAAGGCATTATCGTAGGGTTAGGGTGTACAGTAGTTACTCATCTTGTTTGTCAAATTAAAAAAAAGGTAGCACTAAACTATATTGAAGGAGATACACATTTAATGTAACTATCAGTACTGTATACACAGTGTGACTGATGATGTGAAAATAAGCTTGTTTCAGGCCTACTACACTCCTATGTATGCAGCCCCATTATGGGTCAGCTACAAAAAAAAAGATCCTGCGTAAACTCCAAGTAGCATATAATGATTGCTTGAGGATACTGCTGAAAACGTCTAGGAGTTGCAGTGCTAGTAAGCTACTTTGTGACTCAGAAAGTTTATATATTGCCAAACAATCTGTGGGACAAAAATAATATTTGGTCAAGATGTCCATGCCATTAAGACAACCAGACCTTCATAAAATGTCTACTTTATATAAAGAAATGAAATATATACAAAATAGCAGTTTGTCTTTGGTAACATCATGATGAGCTTAATGTAAGAGATAGGGGTAAATATGTGCCACTGACCTTCTTAATGTGCTGAAAGCTCTTGACCTCGATGGCCCTGAGGCCGGGCACGTGCAGCTGGCCAGAGCCGTCAGGGTTCATCTTGATGTCCAGCTTCTCCCCATCCTTACTCAGGAGGTCTCTGGCCATGGGACAATACAAGAACATGATACGTAATACAACACCATATCACAAGCAGTATATCCATACCATGGAAATGTGTATATATCCCCCATTCATCACTTAACATTTATAATCATCTTCTTCTACACTAGTGTTTCTCAACGGGGGTGGTACAGCCCCCAGTGGGCGTTGGTGAGCCCTAGGGGGGCGTTGAGAAGGATACAGCTGAGTGGGGGCGGGGCTTAGTTCCCATTGGGGGGCATTAGTCTATTTCATTTTTCAATACTAAGGGGGGCGTTGGGAGGCTTATGATGAGGTCAAAGGGGCGCTTGTTCAAAAAAGGTTGAGAACCACTGTTCTACACCGTCCCAACCCCCATCTTCCCACCAAGGCCTACCACAGTTGTACTTATGCACAGGGGAGTAGCAGCACATTGTGGGCTCTATGTACAATCAGCTCCAATGGACCCCGCCCCCCAGACCCCACTGACCATTTCCCAATGCCAAGTGTTCTAGCCTTGGTAGTGCGAGAAACGCCTAGTGATTGAATACCCCACGGAGTTCACCAAAGAGTATCCAATCATTGGGCGTTTCACACACTATCAAGGCTAGAACACTTGACATTGGGAAATGGTGACTGTGTGGGCCCCCTATATACATAGGGCCCTGGTAACTCAGTCACACTTTACCCCCCTGTACGACACCTTATTCACCAATGCCCTTCAGCAGACCGCTATCCCCAAACTGCATCCAAGGCACTATACTTCCCCCACCTCTGCATGGTATTGGCTGATTGACTGCATTACGATGCATGTCCTTTAACCAATATCTCTATGCACGTAATATATATGAATATCCTTATAACATATATGAATGCATCAGAGCAGTCACATTACAACACATATTGCTCACTGCCAAGGATGAATAACTGAAGTACTACTAATATTACTCTTTTAAAAACACCAAGCAATTGATCCTGCCATTAGTAAAAAGGCCTAGCTGCCTAGTCCGGCTGAATCACAGGTCTTCCCTAAATGATATAACTGAACATAAAAATGTTATACTGTATGCGTTATGGTTAAAGGCAGGGTTTGAACGGAGGTGAACTCAACTCCGCCTACTGACCTTGGCAATAAATTCAGCTGGAGCTGAGGTCCCCCTTCCACCGTATGTATTTATAGTAATACAGCACAGAGAGAGAGAGAGAGAGAGAGAGAGAGAGAGAGAGAGAGAGAGAGAGAGAGAGAGAGAGAGAGAGGTTGTGTGCGTACCTGAGGACTTCATTGTATATTTCCACAGAGGTGACGCTGACTGTGTAGCCCCACATGTCCTTCCTCTCCTCTATCTCTTTGAAGAGGTGCTTCAGAGCTCGCTGGTTTATACCAGGATTCTCTGAATAGCCCTGACAGGACACAAAACGTCAATGTGTCAATGCAACAGGAAGACTAGTCATTGACATACTGTACATTTTACGAGACTATTGCATTACTGGAATTTCATTTCATTTCATTTTCGTTACATTTTAATTGAGCTAATGAAAGGCAAAACTCATGATATAAGTCATTACAATATCAAACTGTTGCATTGTTCAATCATTGCATTTTTGTAGCCATTCATGCGCCTGTACCTCCATGGTGTAGGTTTTGCCCGATCCCGTCTGGCCATAAGCAAAAATGCAGACGTGATATCCATCGATGCAGGACGTCACAAGAGGCTCGATTTCCTGGAACACCTGAAAGCAGAATAGGGTTGGAGTCATTCACATGAAAGACTGTGAACTAACCTCCTCTTAGTCTCTTTACAAAGATACGCGAGTTTGGGTAACCAAAGTACAAGTAAATGTGCTGAAAACTAAAAAATACTAATAGGTACTATTTTTATCGTGGTATTCTACTATGTGTGCAAAAACCGATGGACTTTGATTCTGAGTCTGAGTGGTTAACTCCTCACCTCCTCCTGAGTGGCCTGAGGGTGGAAGACCTTGTCGAGCTCGAAGGTGCGACCTTTGCCCTTGCTGAGGACGGTGAGGGCGGACTCGTTATGGGGATCCGTGGTGACCACCACCGCCTGGCCCTCCTCATGCTGGTCCTCCTTCAGCACCGGCTTCACACGGCACAGCACACGGATGTTGCCTGGCAACAACAACACAACACAATAGTTTATGGGGTGTAATCGATTATATGAGGCAGCAGCACACATGCTTCTAAAACACCTGGATATGCCCAAATATCCTTGTGAAGTCTAAATATTAGACCGTTATTTTAATCTCCAGATATTTTCTCTGGGTCTATCAATGAATTAAAATACAGTCCCAGGAAAAAGTTTGTACACCCTTTGAAATTTCTTACATTTTTGTCAAAATTGATCATAAAACATGGTCTGATCTTCCTGGAAATCTCAAGAAGGAACAATCAGAGTCTGCTTTAATTAATTCCACCCAAACATTTACATGTTATCATATTTTTATTGGTCATAAGGCCATAACATTCACAGGACAGCAGGGCATAAGTAAGTACACCCTTGCATTAAGTAGGTTTTAACCCTCAGTTAGTTGCAATGTCATCAACCAAACTTGTCCTGTAGTGGCAGATCAGATTAACAAAACAATCTGTTTGTATCTTGTCTCCCTCTTCTTTAGAGAACTGCCTCTCGTCAGCAAGGTTTGTGGGATGTCTGGAGTGCATAGCTTTCTTGACTTCATGCCATATAATCTCAATTGTTTTTTGTCAGGGCTTTGACTGGGCTATTTCAGAATATGTATTTCATTATTATGAAGCCATTCTAAAGTCGATTTGCTTCTAAAGTATGGGTTGTTGTCACATTTCAGGACCCATACTCTTGTGTGCTTCAACTGTGTGACAGACTTCCTCATGTTTTTTCTGTAAAATATCACAATAAGCTTGAGTTTATTGTTCCACTGATAATAGCAAACTGTCAAGGGCCTGAGGCAGCAAGGTAGCCGCATATAATGATGCTCCGGCCACCATACTCAGAAGAGGAGATGTAACCAAGAATAGCTAAAATGGGATTCATTCTGCCAATCTAAAATGAATGGGGTTTCTGTCCAAAAAAAAATATTGCTGCACCTTTGAGGTTTACGAAAAAGCATTTATATGCTTCATAGAATTACTGCAAAATATTCTGTAGACCAACGGTGAAACCAAAGTTGAATTGTTCAGGGCAACACACAATGTCATGTTTGGAGGAGAACTGGAGAACCACACCTTCTCCAAAACATCATCTCAACCTTTGAGTATGGTGGCGGGAGTATCATTATATACGGCTACCTTGCTGCCTCAGGCCCTTTTCAGTTTGCTATTATCAGTGGAACAATGAACTTAGAAGTTTATCTAGATATTTTACAGAAAAAGGTGAGGTAGTCTGTCACACAGTTGAAGCACACAAGAGGATGGGTGCTGAAATGTGACAACAACCCATACTTTAGAAGCCAATCGACTTTAGAATGGCTTCATAATCATGAAATACACATTCTGGAATAGCCCAGTCAAAGCCCTGACAAAAAACAATTGAGATTATATGGCATGAAGTCAAGAAAGCTATGCACTCCAGACATCCCACAAACCTTGCTGACGAGAGGCAGTTTTCTAAAGAAGAGGGAGACCAGATACATCCAGATTGTTTTGTTAATCTGATCTGCAACTACAGGAAACATCTGGTTGAGGTTATTGCGACTAACTTAGGGTTAAAACCTATTGAATGCAAGGGTGTACTTACTTATGCCTTGCTGTCCTGTGAATGTTTACATGTTATGGCCAATGAAAATATGAAAACTTGTAAATGTTTGGGTTGAATTAGTTAAAGCAGACTCTGGTTATTCCTTCTTGTGATTTCCGAGAAGATCAAATCAGGTTTTATGACCAATTTTGACAGAAATGTAAGAAATTTCAAATGGTGTACAAACTTTTTCCTGGGACTGTATGTACTGTGCATGTTTGTCTATCATAAAATGAATTGACTATAAAAAAGGGGTTAACTGTCTGTCTCCATGGTTACCTTTGAGCTCCACCAGCTGCTCGTGATACTTCCTGCGGAGGGCCACCTCCTTCCTGTACTTCTCCAGCAGGTCCTTATTGGCCTCCGACATCTCACTGATGGCTGCTGAGATCTATGGTCAGAGTACACAGACATGGCCATTGCAAAAAGACATCAACTGATGGAATGGAAGTCTGCAACTCCACCAAAGGCTTCTGCATGGCTCTCTGACATGATAATGTTTCTGAGAATTGAAAAGATTAAATTCACCCTCAGAGGGTCAACAAAAAGGTCTTCAAAACCCGGGACCCCTTACAGACATATTTTAAGTTTTTTTTACCCCATTGCCCTCCTTATAGTTTGCCACAGTAGTGAAGTGCAAATTGTACACCTGCAATGGTCATGGACATCATGTTGAATAAGGCAAGAGCGAGCATTAAAATGGCTCACCTGTTTCTTGGCCTCCTTGATGGCACATCCGTAGAAGTCTGAGAAGTTGCGCACCTGCGTCCTCAGGCTGGCGTAGTCCGTCTTCATGGAGCGCAGAGAGGGAGGAAGAGCACTTAGACGGCTCTGTAGGGCTGATCCACATAAACAAGAACACGCACATAAATGAGTTAAAAGTACCCACACAAGGATCTTAAAGCACTTTAATAATACTGCAATAGTACCACAACACTGCAATAATATAAAATATCTAATTTCCATGATCAAATACCTAATCAATCATTATCAGTATTGAGTATTCTGTCATTCATAGGATGCTGGCATTAGCGCATGGGAGGAACTGGTCCTGTAGTAGGCTCTAATAATAGACATACGGATGCTGTATACAGTACCGTACACTAGTTCTAACAGTACTCTACTCACTACTGAACTGGTCCTGCAGTAGCTACTCTTGGTATTGTACTCACTTAGGAACAGGTCCTACAGTAGCCTATATTACTCTTGTTATAACTGGCCCTGCAGTAGCCTACAGTACTCTTGTTCTAACTGGTCCTGCAGTAGCCTACAGTACTCTTGTTCTAACTGGTCCTGCAGTAGCCTACTCTTGTTCTAACGGGTCCTGCAGTAGCTGCTCTTGTTCTTGTACTCACTGAGGAACTGGTCCTGCAGGTTCTGCAGCTGGCCGTCAGAGCAGTTGGCTGCAGCCTTGACGGCCTCCTCCTTGCGCTCCTCAAGATGGCCGATCTCCTTCATCAGCTCCTCCCGCAGCATGGTGATCTCACGCTCGTATGCCGCAATCTACACAACAAGTTCACGAGATTAAGAATTTATTTAATGTCCCCCCTCTACTTTGCATTTACTGTATATTATCTTTTGTGTGAAAAGTGGAACCAGAAGAAATCAGAAGTAAAGCATGCAATTGTGGACAATATTTGCAATTAAGTAATAAAAAAACAAGTTAATGAGATAAGACAAGATAAGATAAGACAAATTTTTGCAGGCACACTCAAACTCAGGAAATAAGTTGTTGCTGTCTTTGCCTTTCGATGCTCGTCCAATAAAAGACAGAATACACAAGACAACTTTTTTCACCAAGCATCTACAATACATGCTTTTCCAATAAGATTTCAACAATCATCAAATGCACCACTACTTCAATACAGAAATAACACAACCACTAGAACTAGAAGTGCCCACATGCATGTTTGTCTAAGGCTTGTATGCTGCCATCGATTCAACAAAAAGTTTGTAAGATAAATACAAATATCATAAAGCCAACATGCAACAAGTCCACCAACACCAAAAGACACACTGACATCCATCATCACACAAGGCTGAGCTCATTGAGTGAAAACATTCTGTCTGATATGCCCCAACCCTTATTTCATAAACTTATGCATCCATCTGTCCATCCATCAATCTATCCATCATTCATTCATTCATTCATTCATTCATTCATTCATTCATTCATTCGTTCATTACCTTGTGTTGTAAATTGCAGGTGACTTCATCAGAGCGTCTGAGGTGTTCCTCCAGCTGTTTGCATCGCTCGTTCTGATTGGACAGCTTCTTTGTCAGCCGCTCGTTCTTCTGCCTGCTTTCAGCCAACCGGCTCAGGGTTGCCTGAGACTCCACCTCTACAGTCTGAGTCACATGCTGGAGAAACAAAGACAGACGCATGTGTCCATCTTCTATGTCAACATCACATGGGATATACATCCATATTGAAGGTATTCTATCATGTCACATTTTGACTTGAGGAAGGCGCAGGTGCGCCAAAACGCCAGTCACTTGGTGCATCAAAATATAAAAAACTCTAAAATAGTTGCTGAGTGCTCCTGTCATCCCTGGGTCTAGTCACTGTGAAGTACTAATCATTTTATGGATCCTCCTCAGATATCCCTCATTCCAATATTATCCTCTGTGTCTTCTCGTCTCAGTTCTCTGATCCCTTCCTCTCCTCTCACCCCCTCTCCTCCCGTCTCTTTTTTCCTTCTCTCCCACCCCCTCCTCTCCTCCTTTCTTGACCAGAAATAAACAGAGATGTGTCCATCATATACTACTATGTCAGAAACATCACATATACTGTATGCGTCCATCCATCCTTATGGTACACTTTCTATGGCATTCCATAGCATTCTTACTCATGACTGATCATCGAGCCCTCTTTCCTCGAGTCCTCTGCTCCCTCCTTTCTACTTCCTCCTCTCTCACATTTCTTCTCTCAGTTCTCTCCACCCCTCCTCTCCTATTACCCCATCTCCTCCTTCCCTTTCCTCCTTCTCTCTTCTCCTATCCTCTCCTCTCCTTTCCCCCTCCTCCTCATACCTTAACCAGAGGTTACTTCTCTTTCTTCCTCCTCCTCCTCTTCTCATCTCCTCCTCCTACCTTGACCAGTGGTTCCTTCTCTTTCTTCCTTCTCCTCCCTCCTCCATCCTCCCTCCTCTTCTCCTCCTCCTCTCCTCCTCCTACCTTGACCAGTGGCTCCTTCTCCTCCTCCTCTCCTCCTCCTCTCCTCCTCCTTCTCCTCCCTCCTCCTCCTACCTTGACCAGTGGCTCCTTCTCTTTCTTCCTTCTCCTCCTCTCCTCCTCCTCCTCTCCTCCTCCTCCTCTCCTCTCCTCTCCTCCTCCTACCTTGACCAGTGGCTCCTTGCTGCGCTCCTTGTCCAGTTCCAGCTGCAGCTCCTTGAGTCTCTCGTCTCTCCTCCTCAGCTCCTCTCCTCTCCTCCACTCCTGCTGCTCGCTCTGTCTCTCCAGATGTGACAGTTGCTCCGCCCGCTGCTGCAGTGTACTCTCCAGCTGCTGCACGCGACTGCGCAGGTTCTCATTCTCCTGATACACACATGCACACACACGAGACACATACAGTGCAGATACACAGAGACACAGACAGACAGAAAGGTAGAGACAGACAGATGCACAGACAGTCAGACAGACAGACAGACAGACAGACAGACACACACACATACAGGCACACACAGACACACACACCCACACACACACAGACACACACAGACACAGAGACACAGAGACACACACACACACACACACACACACACACACACACACACACACACACACACACACACACCATGATGAATTGTTGGTATAGGTACACAGGGCTAAGGTCTTATGGTAATGCAATATCACACCTCCGGAGTACAGAGCTGGACAAGTTTCTGTAAATCAGTGAGGTATTACTCATGTCTATGTAGTACAGTATGTGTTGAATAGGATACGTTGGCATGTCAGATGTTTTGCCCTGGCTAGCGCACCTTCATGAGGACGGAGCTGGACTGGTTGGGGATGACGGAGAGCTGCTGCAGGAGGCCCTGTGTGACACTCAGGCTGTGCTTCAGACTCTCATTCTCCGCCGACAGACACACAACACGCTTCTCCGAATCAGTGGCCCCCTGTGGACACACACACACACACAACAAACGCACGCACACAAAGCATGTACACATGCACGCACACACAAACAACAAACACAGTGCCAGAGTTGTCAGGCTGGCCTGTTGGCTTAAAAGGGAAGATGGTCCGTGTGTTCAGCTACCCCAGAGTGCAATGCTACAATCAGCCCTTTATTTTGTAATAATTTACACCCACATTGGCCACATTTACATGATATTTTTTCATTTAATTACTAATTCAGAATTAAATAGTTCCATTGAGTTAACATCATACTTTCATTTAATTCTGAATTGTGAGGCGTTTACATGATGTTTTCCAAGCGGAATTAAGTTATATTCTGAATTAAATTGAGTTAATTCTGGATCAAATTTCTAATGGAAATGAGACCATTGTGTAATATTTTACACAATCAGTGAATTAATTTCTCATCAGTATTCTCAGTGTTCTCTGAATGACTGGCTCACTCTTTTTCAGTCAGAACAACAAAATGAAATTGAGAATTGCCAATATTCAGATGCATGTGAATATTCAGGCAGGGAGATCTATTTTGTTTTGTCATTGTTGTAAGGAGAAAATTGAACATGACAAATACAAGGCCCCATTCATACCGTACAATCAGACATTGGCAATGGAATTGGGGCATAAAACAGAACAAAATGTGGACATTTTTAGATGGTCTAAACTTGCCACAGGCTCCATATATATTACCTATCCTTCTAAATGTCCTTCCCTCACAGTGGCCATTAATCATGTCTGGACAAGATGGCACTGACATTGCCATAAAACCTGCCAGTCGGATCTTTTTATAGCTCTATTGGCTGTTTGGATCGTAGGGGACGGATGTTTGGATGGAGTCGTACGTACTACATCCTGTCCAGTCTGTTTTTTGGCACACAGAAATGCGAGGGCAGCAGAAAGTATAAAAAGCACTGTTTGTGTGTGTGTGTCTGCCTTGTCTTCAGGATGCTGCCTCAGCAGTAGAGAGGTTAGGAACACTGGTCTGTCTGTCTGTCTGTCTGTCTGTCTGTCTGTCTGTCTGTCTGTCTGTCTGTCTGTCTGTCTGTCTGTCTGTCTGTCTTTGTCCTTGTGTCTATCTCTCTGCCTGCCTGTCTGTCTGTCTGTGGGACAGCCTGGGAGAGGATAGGTAGGAGCGCTGCTTATAGTTGCTCATAGGTCCTCAGTCCGCCCATCTATCTGTCTGTCTGCCTTTATCTGTCTGTTTGTCTGTCTGTCTGTCTGTTTGCCTGTCTGCCTGCCTGCCTGCCTGCCTGCCTGCCTGGCTGCCTGCCTGCCTGTCTGTCTGTCTGTCTGCCTGCTGTCTGTCTGTCTATCTGTCTGTCTGTCTCTCAGTTTATCAGTCTGTGGGATGCTGTCTCAGCAGGAGAGGACAGGAACGCTGCTGTGCTCACCGATGCAGTCCTCAGCCGACTCAGCTCCTCCTCTCGCTCCTCAATACAACTCTTCAGCTCGTCGATCTAAAGCAGGAGAGAGAGCGAGAGAGAGCGAGAGAGAGAGAGAGAGAGAGAGAGAGAGAGAGAGAGAGAGAGAGAGAGAGAGGGAGAGAGGGAGGGAGAGAGAGAGAGGTTGAGGTCAGTCGAGCAGGTGTCAGGTGCAGTGATGTGCAAAACAATGGGTGTGGACAAAAATAAGACAGACCGCAAGAGAACGATACACACAGAAAAGGTGGGGCAATGCTGCCAGGCAACAACATCAATGGTCTGATATATTCGCCATTGGTCCGATTGTCTAATGGCCTGCACTTGCTCAAAGATCTACAATGTGTTGCTTTTTATGAGTGACAATGTGTTTAATGAACACTTCATTTTAATTAAGCACTTAAATAACACTAATGATTGCATAAAAGTTGTCCAATGTCTGCATCATCATCTTAGCAGTCTTATGGAGGAAAGAAAAAAAGATAAATTGGCTGTATGGAATAGACCAGGTAAGAGAAATTTCCCTGTGTGTTCCTTGGATGACCAGGGACACTCATATTTATAGGAGAAGGTGCGGTTTGGGAAGAGGATGGGGTGGAGGCGGAGAAGACCGTTGCGGAGTGAAAAACAAAAGAGTGAGACAAGAGTGAGCAAAATGAAGGAAACAGCGTGAGCAAGTCGGACTTCTATTTTCTATATGTATGTTTATCGATACATTTTTGTCCTGCAGCTGGCTTCAGTGCAGTGGGGTGTGCATGCATCTACGTTATTTTTTTATTTTTGTGTTGGACTTTTTGTCTTTATTGAGAGAGGAGAGATTGCAAGAGATAGAGAAGGAGAGAGGACATTGTGAGAGAGATGGGGAAGTGACCCAGGCTGGACTTGAACTTGAGTCCCCACGGGCCTCAGTGCCTGTATGGTATATGGTGTGGGTGTTTTAGCATGCTGTGCCACAGCACCCTAAGTAGCTATGTGTCATGCGAATTTTATGTCAAATTTGTGCGTGGTAGAGCCTGTCACAATGTACGCAAATGAGTGATTCTACGATTCACCTACGCTTTTGGCAAAAGCAAAATGTCAATTATCAGTATTTTTTTCAACTAAATGACCTAGATGTTTACATAGTGTATATATTTAAGTTTCCAAACAAACAAATTGCCAAGCTTAATCTTAAATCATTTGATAAATACTCTAATGAAAGCGAACATTTGCTTGATTATTTTGTCAACAGTGTTATGGACAAATACTATGTCATTTCAAACATATATAAAAATACTACAGAGTTGAAACAACATACGTTTGAAAGTGCGTATGTCCCTTACCAATAATGTTGTCATTAATCTGTGCAACTGATACAGAAAATGTGATTGTTGAGCTTCTTAAGTAGGATTCTATGATTCACTGTGATACAGACTGACACATTTTTCATTATAAATCCCTGTAACATCTGATTTGAATTTAGTCACCCTCCTTACACAAAACTTCCTTCTCCAGAGATAATCCCTAGTGTCTGTTCATATGATTTTTCCAACACATAAGGGATCAATAGCTGAAAAACACTTTCAAAACAGTCAACCGTGTTACTCAACTGTGTTACGGTCAACAGTGCAGGGGAACAAGTCTGCACTTTTTTAGGAAAAAAACAGAGCAGACGAACCCATCTCCCTAGAAAACAAATTATTTTGTTTGTTTGTCTGTCAATATGGAGATAAATTGGCAAAAACATACTCCTCCTCCAGTGTCATCAGTGTTGCCCATCGAACCCATCTCCCTAGAAAACAAATTATTTTGTTTGTTTGTCTGTCAATATGGAGATAAATTGGCAAAAACATACTCCTCCTCCAGTGTCATCAGTGTTGCCAGATTGGGCTGGTTCCCGCCCAATTGGGCTGCTTAGGATGGCCGTGTGCAGGTAAAAATGGCATTTATCAGAAAAAACGTCCACTTTTTGCCATAGAAATCAATAGAATTGGGCGGGGTTTGTGCTTCTAGGCGGGTTTTGAAAATGTTTTGGGCTGGAAATCATCACCCTCATCTGGCAACCCTGACTGTCATAGCTAATTGTAACACCATTGACGGTAACACGGTTGACATTTCAGCCATTTTTATGGTGTTGTGCTAACTGAGGACCTCAGAAGTTCCACCACAACACCTTAATCAATTCATGTATCTGTATGCTTTATCTGTGTTTTTCTACATGTGATTTCTAATTCAGATTCTTATGAATATGTTGATAACACAGTTGACAGGCAATTTTCCCGCTATGAGAACATGAAAAAGAATGGATTAAATTATGGAAGGATGGAGCTCAAAACTTACCAAAAAGTCTTCCCATATCCTGCCAAAGAGGTTATGACATTACGTGATGTTATTCGTATGGCCTAAGACCAAACCATTACTGATTTATGGAGGGGGTTTCAGACCGTGACACGGTTAACGCAGTTTTCGTGGACACACACAAAATGGCAAATTTCATGTATAATGGAAAGGACAGTGGTCTTTCTGACAGTTTTGTCATATTGTGATGATTACTGTGAATCAACATTTGCAATCGTCTTGGGCAAAACAAGTTTCTTTACATGCTAATATGAAGACTGAATCTGACATTTGGAAAACAGGACGGCATGAAAACGCCCAAAACAAGTATTAAATATTCATTCTTGCTGAGGGAAATAATGCCATGTCTACACTTTCTGTATTATATGAAAGATAAATGTTTTCTAATGTCCAAAACATCATTGGATGCAGTTAATAGTTAGTGGAATTGGCAAATAAAATCCACAGACTTAAAAGCGTAGTCGAATCGGAGAATCACTCAAATATGTGCATACAGTGCAATATTAACAAAACCATAATGACTTATGAACTTATGAACTTATGAACTTCCATGTTGAGTTTGCGATAGAGTCAAACAATAGAGGAAACAATAGAGGAAAACATTGATTATACCCCGATTTGCTATCTGCCCCCTAGATGATAACTCCAGTATCGTGCAAAGTGCTCTAGTTGTCCTGAAGCAAGTATGTGCATTCGGCCGCACACGTTTTAGGCACACAGCAAGCATGTTCACCTTCTATCTTGCTGCAATGGCATTGTGGGGCGATGGTGGATCAGGTGGTAAAGGAGCCTTTTGGCAACCAGGAGGTTGCAGGTTTAAGGTTTGCACCCCATCGATGAGTCCTTGAGCAAGATACTTAACCCCAAGTTGCTCCTGTTGGCAGGGTGGTAACTGCGTGGCAGCCACTGCCACTGGTGTGTGAATGAGAGTATGAATGGGGGAATGTGAGGCTTTAAGTACTCAAAGGAGTGGAAAAGCACTATATAGTAAATGCAGTCGGTTTATGTACTGACCTGCTGCTGGAAGGCCTGCACCTTGGCGTGGCGGTCCACCTCCTTCTGCTCCAGCTGGGAGTGCAGCATCCTCAGCTCGCCCCTCAGCTGGGTGCGCTCCCCCTGCAGACCACACAGGGACTCCACCAGGGTGTGCAGGCCTGCCGCCGCCTTAGCCCCACCTCCACCTCCACACGCCTCCACGCTCTCACCTACAACAACCAGGAGCCTAGGTCATCATCATCATCATCATCACCATCATCATCGTCATCACAAAAATCATCACATTCATCTTCTTTTTTTCTCCTTTTTTCCCCTCTAATCATCATCGTAATCATTGTCATTATCACAGACAGTCATCTGATTGAATCCACACTCTAAACACTAGCCACATGAGGTGACATACATTGTTGGTTTTATTATCAAACCAGTGTTTTATATACGTTTTTAATCCAACTTTTAAAACACTCTGAGCTAGTGTAGTAACCTAGACCAACCCTTACTAGCGGAATATGTTTTTAAAAAAACACATTTAATGTTATAATCTGGCTTGCCAGGCTAACTTTAAGCTGCATGTATCTATGTATGTATGCAGTCTGCTATTTAAATAAAGGTATTATTATTACACAGTACTAATGGACTGCTCATGCCATCGTGCTAATTAGGGACAAGACTTGGGTGATTATAGATCTCTTGATTCTACATTACATGCCCTCTCCATGTTAAGTGCTGTGTGGTGTGCTGTGTGGTGGTGTGCTTTGAGTCTCCTGGGGGATAGGGGAATAAGGAACTCCTTCTTCCTTCCTCAGTCACGACCCATGACTCATCTCAGTGACTAGGATCCCTGCTCATCACATTTTAATCAGTGTGTAGACTGACTACACGCCAGTGTCTTGCTCCGGGTCCAAATGGTTAATGCATGACACAGCCTGTTATAGGCCACCCCACCACCAGCCCTACCAGCAAACCACTGCTGTGTTCAGCCTACAGCTCTGACTTAGGAGGCACTTACAGCTTTCTTCAAACATTTACTCAACATTCACAGGCAGGCAAGACCAGGAAACGTGGCTGCATGTTAACATTTTAATCAGTTTCCCCAGTTAAATAATTCACAGCAAAAAAAAACCTTGGTGTTGGCTCGACTCAGCTGTGCTGCTTGTTCCCCTCCACACGAGCTTGTAGGAGTACGTGCTACTCAGTAAAGCAGGACACATCTGAGTGTGCTGTACTGTGTCTCTCTAGCATGGCTGGATTGGCCATAGGGCACACATGGCCTTTGCCTGGTGGACTGCTGATGGTTTTGGCCTGATCCTCCCCTCAATGTAGTGGTATGTGTCCTCATGCCGCCACAGCAGACCTCTCAGTGTCAAATTTAAATATTCAATTTGGCTGTTGAGGTCAAAATAGCTCTTAATATATGACTAAAAATGTTTCATTGCCTCCAAACATGCTTCATTGTCTCTCTTGATGCCTGGCAGACTGGTCTTGGCTCAAAATGCCCAGCCTGATTTTTTTGTGTTTGTCTCAGGTCAGCCCTGCACTCCAGGTGATTGGATGGGAGAGAATAACGAAAAAGAAGGGGGGGGGGTAGACAAATGGAAGAGGGAAACGGGAAACTGGGCATGCTCAGAAAGCCAACGCTGCAGCACTAGCAGCAGCAGAACAAACGTGAGGAGGGAAAAGCATGTTCCAAGAACAACCCTCCACTCAGGCGGAGTGTTCTGCAAAACTGACCCATTAAATGCTTTTTCTGCAGCAGAGCAGCCCACTTCTGTAGAGGAGCTTACTTCCACTGTGAAGCTACCCAAGATGCATGCACACTAAACGGCACACTGTTTAACAGGTTTTTTTTTCAGCTGCCGTTTTCTTCTAGCCTGATAAACCAGCCTGTCTTACTACTTACTAATTCTTGGTTCTTGGTTTTTTTTTAAATAAATGGCTGTTATATGTTACAGGCTTGCAGTATGGTGGCAATAAAGACATTGTATTATATTGTACACTGTATTATTCCATATCTTTTCCTGCAACATAACATTTGCTTTGAAAGGGGTTTTTTTCGGGTAAAAATTGCTTCTGTCTTTGCTCATGACATTTGAGGCCCCAAATAAACAACAGTCATTTTCATTTCGTCATTGCAAAGACAAATTTCTGCATTTTCTTTCCACAATACGTATAAGAGGAAAGCATTCCCTGTCAGTCTGTATTTAGCAATAGCAAAAGCTCATGATTCCTGACAAGTACAGAGGGCAGGCCAAGGGCAGGTTATACACAGGGGATCTGTTTGGTGGGTGCTAAAAGCATATACACTGTATACTATATTTCTTTACCTTCAGCAAGCCTTTACAATCCTACCTGTGGACTTTCTCTCTCTCTCTCTCTCTCTCTCTCTCTCTCTCTCTCTCTCTCTCTCTCTCTCTCTCTCTCTCTCTCTCTCTCTCTCTCTCTCTCTCTCTCTCTCTCTCTCTCTCTCTCTCTTTCTCTCTCTCTCCCAATATTAACCAGAAAGTGCTCCTCAATCCGCCTTCTCAGCTATTTATATCACAACACAGGGGCGCACGTGAGGGCAAGGCCACCACCATGTGCCGTTGCTTGTAAGTGCATCCACTCACTATGCTGTGGGAAAATGCAGCACTCACACACACATCTTTAATTCATGCCACAAAGCTACTGAGTCACCCACCAAACACCACAACACTACACCGTCTGCCCCTCTCTCTCTCTCTCTCTCTCTCTCTCTCTCTCTCTCTCTCTCTCTCTCTCTCTCTCTCTCTCTCTCTCTCTCTTTCTCTCTCTCTCTCTCTCTCTCTCCCCCCACCCCCTCTCTCTCACACACACACACATACATACACACGCACACATTTAGATATACACTCACGCACACATACGGTACTCACATATGTCGGATCGCTAAGCAGGCATGCATGAGTGCATAAGCACATGAGGTGCTGCCCAAGTCCCTTTACTCTAGAAACCTATATTACAGTTTTTCTCGATTGCCTCCACACAAGTTCTGGTACTTCACACACAATTCTCGGAACATCTCACCCATTTCCCAACTCCCCTAGCCAATGTCACTGAACACTAAACACAATTCCTACTTAACACTCAAATTCCAGATTTAAAACACACTCTTTTCACACCATTACACACAATTCTCTGGATTACACTCAATTTTCATAAAGAAAAACACTGGGTTTCTCATGGAACATACTGTCATTCACAACACTACAATCAACTGCCATACTATGTTCACTTCCTCATCACATGGGCAAACTCTCTTCATACCGGTTTACAATCTGAAATCATCACCCCATAAGGACACACATTGCATGTCATATTGATGAAAAATGAGTGGATGCAAGGAGAAAACACATTTGTTTAGTTTTTGAACTCAAAAATATGTTATACAAGACATAACTTTCATGTGGTTACCCAATATTTTACAATACATTAGTGCAATTTTTAAATATTTTTAAAAATATGTAAAATATATACACGTCTGTGTACTCCGAGTCTAAAACCAATATTTCAGTATTTTACTACAAAAAAATACCCTCTTTAGTAAGTAGAACACTGAAGAAAATAAGTTTCTACTGTGTTTCAAGTTGAGTATAGAGTTTTTTTCATAGCAATAGGCTATACAGTAATGTAATGTTTTTTTGTACTGCCAAATAGGCAGTGGGGTTTATCTTTGTGTTGTTTTTGTGAAAAAACATAAAAATCTTTCTGTTTCTGTTTGTGTGTTGTGCGAATGAAGTTTTTCCAACTTATGTCACAGTATCCATGCAATCCAGAACAAAAAAAGCCCAAGTTACTGCAAGAAATTAGTTTTACCCTGTGCCCAACAGTGTTTTAATGGGTCTGCAAATGTGTATTGTAGTGACTGTCTGTGTGTGTCATTTGACGACAAAATGAGGTTTTTAGAAGAGAGTACATTGTTTTGAGACAAGACGTGCATTTTTCAGAGGTAGTGAAGAGTTTGGCCCGTTGTGTGTGAGGTTTGGAGATTTGTGTGTAGAGTTTTGAGAATTCGAAGACCGATTCCGAAAATTGTGTGTAGGCAATCGAGAAAAACTGTAACTATGTGACACAGAAATATCATATATCTCACATTCACAGGATTCCCATAGTCTGGTGAGGTATTTAGAGAACACAGTCATTATAGTTTGTAGTACAATACAGAAAAAAATTGAGATGGTAATGTAGCGTATAATTTTAGAGTAGAGAGGGGGAATAAGCCCCCCTTAAGGAAAAGGTATTTTTTCTCCAAGTAGATGTTAACCATCTGTGTTACTTTCAACCATAGTTGGTAACAACAGTAAGGTGAGCAATAACCCATCATGGAAAATTGGCCAAAGTCAATCCTTCATGACATTTTAAACAAAATCAAAAATTGTGCTAAAGGGGCCTTTTACCCCGCTAGTGGGGTAAAAGGCCCCCCCTGAGGTGGGGGAATAGGCCCCCCTAAAAAAAAAAAAAAAACTACTTGGTTCACTGATTGTTTTCTTCAACCAAACAATGAAAGAAACAACATTCCAATAAATAATCAAAATTTGTATGATTTTATTGTAAATACAACGTAATATGAAGCTTTTAGGCTACCTGTGTAAATGCTTACGTACTGACGACAGAAAATTACATGACTAGCCATAACATTTTACTTTCCTCCACTGCGTCGCTAAAATGCTATCCACAGCGGATGTTTGTTTATCCCCGTGGTCAGGACTATTCATAGCAACAATGCAAATTGAAATTTGTGCCATCTAGTAGTCAAAATGGGAAAAACGGGCAGGGGGCGTATTACCCCGTGGGGGCGTATTGCCCCTCTCTACTATACACAACAGAAAATAAAAGCTTCAAATCTAAATACCAAACCCATCAAACACATGCCTTCAGAACAGATGATCGAAAATCCATGCTGTTAATCAATGCTTCCAATCAATATTTTTTCCATTGGCACAAAAAACTGAACTGCAAATGCAGAAAACAACCTCAATTGCCACGACCACCAGTAGCAGCACAGTGTTGGAGAGCCCTATCTCGCGTCGTAAATCAACCACGAAACACGGGCAATAACGTGAATTCACCACGCCCTTGTACATTCTGCCTAGAATTTCCCCCAGAATTTCCCCCAGAATTTCCCACATTTTGTTCGTGAAGACTTTACGACAGACGCGAGATACGGTTGGAGATCCTCTTCTCCCACAGATCACCTTCTGTCCACACATGCCCAGCCATCTGTTCCTCTCTGATAGGGGACAGACCCCGTGGAGGACAGAAACACCACACAGAGTCAGTGGCCAGCTTCATAGACTTCACCCTCTTTTATACACACCAATTTTTATAGTGTAAAGTTCAACACTGAGAGGGTAGAACTAACAACACTAGATAAGTGGTAGATTTGACTCTCAGGACCAGCCGTGGCTCAAATGGCAGGGCACTGGACTGCTACATACCGGCGACACGGGTCCGGGTTTGATTAGCGATCCTTCACTATCTCTCTCTATCCTCCTCATTTCCTATCTTTCTCCCACTATCCTATATCAAAAATAAAGGCATACAAGATAAAAAATATATGAAATGAAGTGTCTTTTTCTAGAGACATCAGACACATTCTATTCAATGCATTCAAAGCAAGTATGAGTTGCAACCAGTGGTATAAACATTAACCTTCATATCACTGTTTCCTAGTTTTCTGCCTGTACCCGATAGTGGTGTACAGTATAGCTGCTTCACTTCAAAACAGAACTTATTTG
This sequence comes from Engraulis encrasicolus, assembly GCF_034702125.1. Lineage (NCBI taxonomy): Eukaryota > Metazoa > Chordata > Actinopteri > Clupeiformes > Engraulidae > Engraulis > Engraulis encrasicolus. The sequence continues at coordinate 5,523,788 of NC_085858.1, forward strand.
ATGTCATTGTGAAAAAAGGGATTACAGTGGGCATTCTACGTGATTCGACTACAGACAGCTGTGTCGGGTTTTATTGTCCTCTTTCATTTTTTCCTCAGAGAGAGTACAGGGGGAAAAAAACAACCGCAGTGATTTAATCAAAGGGTTTTTCTTCCACTGTATCCTGCACTCAAGACTTCTTCGGTTGGGTTGAAAGCCAACCAACGCCAGCCAGCCAGCAGCAGATGCTGACGTATAGCCTCTGATGCTCCTCCAGCAAAAGGGAAGTCTTAAAGGGCAACTCCCGCCAATTTCAATGTACTGTTGTATTGCTCACGCTACCCTTGACTTGTCAGTACCCGGTGACGCCGCATTTTTTGGCTCAGCCCTTTCCGAGATATGAGCTATTTTAATGGGGGCAACTTTTGTTTACATTTCAAAAAAACATTTTTCTTTATTCCCAAAAACATCCAAGAGGTTATGCAACATCAGCAGACAGCTAGCAAACAGTGATACCTTTTGGAACAATATTTGGAGTAGGCCTATACTCATTTTTTTAAAAAAGTAAACAAAAGTTGCCCCCATTAGAATAGCTCATATCTCGGAAAGGGCTGGGCCAAAAACTGCGGCGTCACCGGGTACTAACAAGTCAAGGGTAGCGTGAGCAATACAACAGCACATTGACATTGGCAGGAGTTGCCCTTTAAGGTCTTTTGCTGAATTAGTGCTGACAGGATCCTGCATCAGAGGGAGGGTTGTCTGACTAGGAGGCTTGCACATCCATGTCACGACACCTGCTGTGCTCAGCAAGGATGCTAAATGTTTCCATAGGGAGCTAGTGTAACAACTATGATTTGATATACTGAAAACAATTGAAAATGAATCCTGCATTAGCAGGAGGTGCGTCTCCTCTGCCCGCCCAGGAGACACTTGCTGATCCTAACAATGATGAATTGCTCCTAACGTGTGATCATTTAGAATAATTTAGTGAATTTAGGAACACTGTTATATAGACCCACCAGTGGAGGTCCTCTCTCTACTGCTACTACTCCTTTCACTCACTCTCTCCCCTGCTCCACTCTACCCTCTCCTCTGATCATCCGTACCTTTTAAGAGAGTCATGCTCTGCTTGCTATACCCTCTGCCCTGTACCAACCCGACTCGTGCATCCCATCTTTTCTTCATTTCATCACTTCTCAATAGCAACACATCCCTACTCCATACAACACATCACATCTCCATGACAGCACCACATCCCTACTCAATACAGTACATTGTACAACATCTCTACGACAGCAACACATCATATCACTTTACAACAGCGACACATCACTACTTGATAGCATCCCATCCTGAGTTGTATGAAGTATTAGTATAAGTTCTCTTACAGATGTAAGACTGTATCATTGTTACATCTCTGCCAGTTGTCATGTATGCAGTAGCTGCTTCACTTCACAACAGAACTTTTTTTGATGTCACTGTAAAAAAAAGGCAGTCAGATACTCTGACCCCTTCCACTCGCCTTCAACCCTTGCCCGCGGTGCCCTCCTTTCACCAGTGTTGCCAGATGTGTTTGATAATTTCCAACCCAAGCAGTTCTCAAAAATCACCTGGAGGCACTAAATTCTGCCCAATTTCCCCCAAATTGTATTGATTTCCATCCTTGGCCATAAAACTACAGAGAAACTCGCCCAATCGCCACCTTGACCGTTTTTACACACAGACGGCTCTCCCAAGCAGCCCAATTGGACGGGTAACCACCCAATCTGGCAACACTGCCTCTCACCTTCCCCGGTGGGAGTGGTTTGCTCTCACCTTCGGTGGGTGTGGTCTGCTGGCTGATGACCTCCTCCAGGCTGCAGATGATGCTCCTCTTGTCGCGGAGGCGCTGGCGGTAGTGCTGGCGCAGGGCCTTCATGTGGCGGCGGTGCTGCACGCGGTGCCTGCGCAGCTGCACACGGTACTGCTCGGCCTGCTGCTGCAGCTGCTGCAGGTGGGAGTACTGCTCCAGGAAGCTCAGCAGGTGCGACATCACCGCCACCAGAGGAGACTCGCTCACCTGCGGGGAGGGGGAGGGGGGGCAGGACAGCCAGTCAGCAGATATAGAGGTGGAGCAGGTGCTGTGAAACTCAGCAGGAAAAGGGGTCCGTGAGAGGGGGGCCCAGGGAGAAAGGGGGCCCCAAAATTGAGTTTTCATTACACTGCATGTATTGGATGGGGGCCCTTTCAAATGATTTTGTCCTAGGCCCAACAAAAGCTGTCAGCGGCCCAGTGTGCAACAATACAAAGTTACAAACACACAAACATACTGTACAAGGATAGAAGGACTTAATTTGTCACATGCATGTAAATACTATGAAAATATAATATGCAGAGTACAAGGCAGAGAATGAGGATAAGAAACAGAGAGCAGAGGATGAAGGTTCTGATACTCTACATGAGGATATTTAGGCTATGTAGGGCATCCACAGGGATACAGGCCAAGGATGAGCCGGCAGAACAAGGAGATCAGAAGAGTGCATCTTTCACAATGGTTACATTAAATTTAATGAATTCCATTTACAAAACTACAGGGTAACAAAGGTTTAGCACCTTGTGAAATTCACGTCTATGGAATCACTAGACATGCAGTACAAGAGCCCAGCGCCTCCAGAGAGGGCCGTTGTGATATCATCTCTATACAAATCAGAGACAGGTGCAGAGGTTACCCATACAGAATTACACCTAACGTGGGCAGTAGAGGACAGAGAACTGCATCACCAGAGCGACTATTTTTAAGCATATAAAAGCATCGTGACTCATATGTGTAGGAGCAAGCAGTGGCCGTGGGAGGATGAGTGGTGGTTCATGGTCGTGATCAGGGAAGCTGACAGGGGGGGACAAAGGGGTTGATTGTCCCGGGCCCAGGGATGGGGATGAGAATTCGGTCTTCATTACATTGAATATATTGAGTGGGGGGCCTTTTCTGATGGCTTTGTCCCGGGCCCAGCTAAAGCTGTCAGCGTCAGCGGTCGTGATGCTGTGCTATGGAGTTGTGGAGTGTGACATCATCACAGTAGAGTTTCTAAAACTTCTACATGTAGAACAGCAAACCCCATCTTTAAAAAAAGAACAAAAAAGTCCTGAATCTTTTCAATACCTCTTCAATACAAGACATCTGGCTCTAACTCCATATTCAAGTTACAATTGGATGATGGAGGCCCAGCCGTAGCTCTAACGGCTGGGCACTGGACTGCTGCGCGGGCGACCCGGGTTCGATCCCCGGGGTCAATCCTTTCCTGTCTCTCACCTCGCTTCCTGTCTCTCCTCTACTGTCCTATCTAAAGAATAATAACACCCCCCCCCCAAGAATTGGATGAAGGGTCTACAGTACATCCCCTGTCAGAGCCCAATTAAAAGCATGCAGAGTTTATTCAGCTTAGACGCAGTTGGATCTGGATACACATTGTTACATCATGACTTAACAACCCCCATACCTTTTCTGCCACATCCAGCTGTACAGTGGAGGCTCTTCTGCGCTCGGCCTCCTGTTTGAAGGAGAGGAAGGCAGCCAGGGGGGTCTTGGCAGGCAGTGGCAGGTCACTGCCACCGCAGTCCTCATCCTCCTCACTCTGAGAGAGGCCATCGCTGTCACTGCTGCTACCTGCGAGAACACCAGATATAGCATTGCTGAATTGTGGAACTGTGGAGTACAAGTGTGAGTTTAGAGACCACCAGAACAGTAGCAGCAGGGCTGGACTGGACTGGGTGCAAACAAAACACCCAGTACAATATCCTGCTTGACTCAGTCCACTGTCCATATTTAAGATATGAAGAGCCGCCCCCTGTGGGCCAGCTCCTAAGAAAACAAACAAATTAACAAATAAACAAAACAACAGCATCGCCCCCTGAGGCCTATCGGCCCACCGTGAAAATACCCTGTATGCCAGATCACTAGTCCAGCCCTACTGTAAGCATCAGTAGTGTTCCTATTGGTAAGGTTCATGGTGAACACAACAATAAAGACAGATGTGCATGCAGACTGCATCATTCCCCATAAGGTTTTTTTTGCAATGCTTTAACCCTTCCACAGGCCTGCCTAATTCAGCAAGTATGGTATATGTGGAGCTATTTTATCTGTAATGTTTCAGAAGAGCACGTGTGGCAACAGCAGAAGAGACACTTACTGGAATCACTGAGTCTGGACCAACCCCTTTTCCCCATCCTGGGGGTGTGGCCTCCTCCTCTCCTGCTCCCTGTTTCCATGGAAACATGGCCAGGCTGCTGTTTAGACTGGGGAGGGAGAGAGAGAGAGAGAGAGAGAGAGAGAGAGAGAGAGAGAGAGAGAGAGAGAGAGAGAGAGAGAGAGAGAGAGAGAGAGAGAGAGAGACAGAGAGAGAGACAGAGAGAGAGAGAGAGACAGAGGTGGGGTGTATATGAGAGAATGAGACAGAGAGAGAGGGGAAGACACAGAATCAGGTGACTGTTTCTCCCCTTGGTTGAATCACAGCATACATGGCTATCTCTGGCAATCGTGTCACCTTCACATAGCAGGTTCTCAGGACGTGCTGATTGTAACAATACGATGTACGGTGCTGATTGATTTGGTGAGATGGATGTGGTGATTAAGGGGTGGGGAGGAGGTGTGTGTTTATAGGCGTACCTTGGGGGAGGAGTATCCACATGCCCCTTCCTCCTCTCTCTCCTCCCCCTCCTCCTTCCCCTCCTCCTTGAAGACGGAGTAGAAGATGTAGACGAGTAAAGAGTAGAAGGCGTACATTTTGGGCGACGCGCAGACAGAGGACGGATGATCTCCTTCGCTCGTTCACTCAGTCACTCAATCAGTCACTCACTCAGAGCTGCCTGTCAAAGACACAACGCAGGGCAACAAGAGATGGCCTCAGTGACAAGGACATAGAGAACAGTAGAGACAGGAACATGGGAATGCTATTAGACTGTGGTAAAAGGCAGCACAAGCACGTGAACACACTGACACATGTTTGAATGGCTCCGCGTGTGCATACGCACGCACGCACGCACGCACACACACACACACACACACAATCATTCCTTCCTCTCCGGCACGCAGGCAAACAAACACACACCATCACCATTACCATCACCATTCCTTTCTCTCCGGCATGCACGCACGCACGCACGCACGCACGCACACACACACATTGATACATAAATGCACAGTCGCATGCACACAGAAGACAGGGCACACACACAAAGACGCAGATTCTCAAGCGTATGTACACAAACTGCAAAATTCAAACGCAGATGTATGACACGGTTTTCAATGGTGTCACAGGCATTTCACTTCTGCAACTTCCATACTATACTCAGACATGTACAGTGCATGGGCACACGTACAATGCACGTGACAGTATGCATCATGATGACAGTAAAGCCCATAAATAATCCTAACTATATGGATGGCCCAAAAACCTGCTTCTATACAACAGCCTATTCCTTGTCCTATATCCGTGTCCAGCAGCATCTATCTAAGAGACTCCCTGCATGAATCGCCACGTCGTCTTCTCACCTGCAGCTCTTTGTTGTTCTCTGGCATTCTTTTCTGCGGCTGAAAATCATCCCTCTTTCTCTGTCACAGCATCTTCAGCTCCATGTCCACCTGTCCTGTTCTTCTTCATCCCTCTCTCTCTCTCTTCTCTCTCTGCTCTCCGAGCAGCATCAGCAGTTGCTCCCTACATCCTCAGAGCCCCCCTGTCAGCTAGTCACCGGAGCTGTGCTGCGCTGCTCTGATACCAGACAGCTTCCATATACTGCACGCCTCCACCACCCCCTCCCCCTCCTCTCTCTCTCTCTCGCTCCCCTCCTCCCTCTCTCTTGTTCCCTCCTCTCTTCCTCCCCCTCCCCCCTTCGCTTTCCCCCTTGCCTTGCTCCTTCCCATTCCCATTCTCCCTCATCCCTCCATCTCCACCTACTGTAGGGTCCAGGGCACTGTCTTGCAGCAGCGAGGGGCCAGCAGGTGCTGTGTGCCTGTCCCAGTGTCCGTGAACCTGAGGGTGACAGTGATGAATGACTGGGTAACATTTCATAATAAGAGATGCATAAAAAAACATTATAAAGACATGGTAAATAATTTTAACCAATGATGAACAAAACACAATTTTTAATGCTTTATTAATGCTTTATTAACATTTTGTTAATGCTTTATAAAATATATACAAATGTTAAAGATATTGCAAATGTTATTTATTATTCATTAAAAAATTGGGATAAAAAAAACCCCATAAAATATTAACATAACATTTCCCACTCATTTATAAACATTTGCTAATCCTTTGTTCATCATTAGTTAGTTATTCACTGAGTTTTTATAATGTTTTTATATGTTTCCCTTATAAAGTGTTACCATTGACTGAGATGAGGACAACAGAGATCTGTCAGGACTGAGTTGGATAGGGGAGGGCTGCCTACACTGGATGCCAGAAGTGTGTAACATGGCTTATTTTTCTTGGCCGAAATGCTGATTTCAAAATTGTAAAACATCATGATGCCCTTTTGTCCACGTTATAGAAAAATCAATTCTCATTATGTCTACAAAATGATTTGGTGCTGTGAATGTTTGGTAGCCATATATCACTGTGTGACAAGTCAGTGCCACTAATTGTTTTGCATTTTAGGGGGATATTGATCATAGGGTACATCATGATGTCCAGATTATGATTTACTCTCTAAGCAAAATGTAACAATTTCAATTAATAATTTAACTATCTTAGACATATAATCCAATCTGTAATTTGCAATAGCTAATGACCACAAACGACTTGATGCAAGTCCCCCTTACTGTCCTTGGTTGTGCTCATGCACAGTTCTGTGAGAATACTAGTCTAGTTCACCTTGATTTATTTAACTGTACCAAATAACTCATTAACACAGTTGGCCTTGATTCTCTGAAATGCACTTAGGCGGTCTCTCTCATTACAGAGCCATGAACGTGTTGTGCTTACAGTTTTTCTCAATTGGTTTTGTACATTTCTCACAACAGAATAATGATTCTCAAAAGTCTTTGTTCAATTGTGACTTCCTGCACTGTAAAAAATGCCCGTTGAAATTACGGCAAAAAAACGTCAAATTGCAACAGTCAGTGACCGTAAAATGTAAAACAGTTTATCTCTGTACTAAATACGGCAAGCTACTATTGAGTCAAAAAGCGCTACATAACTTTATTTTTGACAAGTGTCATATGTAGAAAATACTGGACTGTTCTCTGTAAACGAAAATATTGGAAAATACTGTTAAGTGAGATGAACTAGTCAAGAAACGGTACATAACTTTATTTTTCACTGGTGTCAATATGTAGAAAATACTGAACTGTTCACTGAAAAGAAAATATTGGAAAATACCGTTAAGTGAAGATGAAGTAGTCAAGACACGGTACATGACTTTATTTTTCACTGGTGTACACATATGTGCACAACAAATTTGTCAGAGTTAGATTGATCAGAGTTAGACTGGTGTTCAGCCAAAATCTAAACATCAAGAGTTGCAGCAACACTACACAGTGTATCTGTATCTTCACAGTAATCTGAAAAAGTCTACCTGGGACAGTAATCCCTTGATTCAGTCTCTTAGAAGTAGCCCAGTCTATTTGTCATTCTAACCCATCCAAATCAATCTGTCAATCAATTCCTGACCTCACCTGAGTGCTAAGGGCTGTCATGCAATGACTAACTGCCTGCACCTGCCAAATGCTTCATCACTCGGGTCACATGGTTCACTTCAACATGTATTTAAACAGGGACTGTTGCATTGTACTGCTCACTGGTTGCTAGCTAGCTAGGTGGCTGGCTGGCTGTAAGGCCGGCCGGCCGGCTGGCCTGGCCTTGCCTGGCCTGGCCTGGCCGGCCCGGCCAGCAGGTCACGTTGTAAGGGTGGCTGCATGGCTTGCTAACTAGCTTGTTTGTTAGCTTGCTTGCCCTGCTAGCTTTGGCCTTCATTTTCCTTAAGGTTATTTTCAGGCCTTTTTTTAAATAAAGAATGCATTTGCATACCCTTCATTGATGATACTAGACTGGTCCACCTCCCTGCACTAGACAATCTGGCAATTGGGCATTTATTTAGGTATCTAATTAGGTTGATGTTTATCGGACTCCAGTGAGTAGAATCTGTCCAATCAGTTGTCTGTGATTGCAACTCTATAATTGGACTCACCTGAGTATAATCAGTCCAATCAGTTGTCTGATTATAACTCTATAATTGAACTCACCTGAACATAATCCATCCAACCACTGCTGCCATAATTTTACCGTAAAATGTAAAAAAAATAATACCGTTATTTATTTAACGGTAGGCTTTGGCAACCACTGCTGCCATGATTTTACCGTAAAATGTAAAAAGTAAATAAACCGTTATTTATTTAAGGGTAGACTTTGGCAACCACTGCTGCCAGCAGTTTACCGTAAAAACAACAGTTCTTTTTTTACTGTGTGGTGTTACCTGTGCACATGGTCAAATCAGTTTCTCATTGTTTTCGGCATATAGCAAATGCTCTTGTCCACCATGCCATGGCTGTGTACAATTCTCAGTGATTTCGTACATTATCAATTGCTTTTGTCATATCACTCAAAAAGCTTTGTCACTGAATGCATGAAACTATCTCAATCTTATCTGATCAATGTAATATAAAACTGAATTTACAACATTTCCCATCCAATCTAAACAACATTTCGCTTCAGAAAAGATCCTCAAGAGTGTACTATTCAATTGACAACATGAGAAATTGATTTGACTAGCTTGTCCATACACTATGACACAATGACTAACCATTCTGCTGGCGCTGATACATTCATTGACACAAAAACTTGGTTTTTGAAAGACAAATAAGGGTTTTGAGCAATAGACTCGGTTTTGCAGGTTATCCACCGTGTTTTGCCATTTGTTAAAGCTGTTTAGAGAATGAATATTATGTTTTGCAAATTGCGAGAGAGATTCGAGAAATGTACAAAACCAATTGAGAAATACTGTAATGAAGAATAACAAGAAGCAGATCCACCTTGAAAGTAATGTCTTGTTTCTTGAATTGTAAAAAGAAAACCGCAAACACAGCCTAAATATGGGCCTTGCCCTCAAGTAGGCCTGCCCTACGTCCTGCCACACAAATTTTAAGACATATGGAGGAAAAAGCATTGCATTGCATTATGGCGGCTGTATATATGACTGATATCAATATGGTGAAACAGCAGATTAGATAGAGGTTTTATTCAGGAAGTTGTATCTTCTTTCTTCAAATATAGTCTGATGAATAATTGATCTTATCAAACACATTTACACGTAAATAAGTACAAGTGGTGACCTGTGCTGGTGGGAAATTATGCAACTTCATATTTTGAACAGCAGGTGGCAGTAGATGCAAAAGACAGGGCTGAAGGCAGGTAGAGTCGTGTGTACAGTTCAAAGACTGGAGTGGTTACAGCCAGAGGTGGGGAACCTCTGTCTCGACGGCTGTTTGCAGCCCTTAAGGCCGTTTTATCTGTCCCCCGAAATAATTTTAATTTTTACATGAAATATTACATTTTTTATTTTTTTTTAAATCTTAGAAAATACATGTTCAATACAATTCACTTATATTCAGGGGACCTAGACAAGGTGGGGTCTATTGTAAAGGTGGCTGCCTTAAATACAGGCCTAAAGTGCAGGGGGAAATCCTGATTTGTGTTCATAGTACGGCCCTCGGAGGACTTTTGCGGCCCTCGCATAAATTTGAAGTGGCCCCTCAAATGAAAAAGGCTCTGGGTTACACAGCTCTGCAGGCAAAGATGAGATTCCTGAAACACTCACATCCATAGGTTGTACATCCACAAAAAGGTCCATGTACTTTGTAGCAGAATGAGAGCTATGTAAGATGAATGGTGCTTAAGAATCTCTGAGTTTTGCATGGTCTGGCACCTTCACAGGTCCCTCGAGATCATGAAAAAAGGAGGCGCACACAAGGCTTGTGTGAAAAAGTATATTGTAGCCGAAATTTTACAACAGAAGTCAGACGTTAACTGGAGCAACAGACGTTTCGGACCTAGTCCATTCTCAATGTCTCCACCAGTAGGTCCTCAGTAGGTTCACAGGTCCTCAATTACAGTAGCCTAATCCCCCTTCTTAGGTCAACCGGCCAACTGGACTTTAATCGTCCTTCTCTAAAGGTTGAGAGCAGAGGCCACAGGGAATCTGGGGTGACTGCTCTTTCCATGGAAACTCTGGAACAGGATGCCACTGTACACACGCTTGGCTGGCTCTGTATGGCTGTTCCCTTCACCTCACCTCAAAACCGAACTTGTATGCCCTGGATTTCAGCACAATGTGACATGCCTTGTTTTGTTATGGTATGTTTTGAAAACATATCAAGACTGGAGGTGCAGTGGTGCACAGACATAGATAGCCCATACACAGACAGCACAGCACACAGACATGATACTCAGACATACAAGGTAGGCCTACACATCATGAGCCATAATGAATTTGGTTTGTGCTATAACACCATCTGTAACAGGGATTCCCACACTTTGCCATGCCAAGGCCTTCATATAGCGTTAAATTCCACACAAGGTCTCCCTGATACTTTTTATATAGTATACAAGTCAATGGAATTGGTGAACCCCCAAGCTCATTTAATTAGGCCTACTGCATGCAATTAGGCCCTAATACCTGTACATGCAAACATTGTAAAGAAGAAATGATGACACAGTCACAGGTGATCCCGCCATCAGCCTACCGTTGTCTTATCATACCCAAACAGTGGACAGCACATGGACATATACTGTAGGCAACCATTAGTGCATGTCTGTGAACAGTGCTCCACTGGGATACATAAAACAATAATAATAATAACAATAATAGTAGTATGCTTGTTCAGAGATGCAATAGAATTGTATAGTGCTCAACTAAAGGGAATATTGTTTATTATTTTGTGTTTGTTTTGGCTTACTTTAGTTATTCAATGTAAAATGATTGTTTATTTTTTGGCTATACTTTTACTTTTCCTGCCAACCTGCTGAGTAATCCATAACACCCCCTCCCAGCCCCCACATTGAAAACCACTGATCTATCATAATGCATTCATTGTGTACTTATGTGTTTGTCAATATGCTGTAAAAGTACTCTGGGCTTGTCTTGTACCAACAAATATGTCCTCCGAAGTATGGTAGCCCATCAGTTCTTTTTCTGTCTTTCTTTTGAGATTTTGTGCAGAGCAGTGGACAATTACTGTACGTAACCTGGACTCTGAGTAATGTTCTTTTCATGTAAAATAAGGTGACTACTTTTTGTGGGCTTTCTTTTGGTTGGGGTTTTTGTTTTGTTTGTCTGTTGTTTGTTGCCTGTATTCAATCCTCTATGTTGATTGCTTTGTATACACTTAAAAAAAATCAATAAAGGAACATTGACCAAAAAAGAAAAGAAAACCACTGGTTCATTACACCACCTAGGCCTGACAAAGTCATGTGACACACATGTTCCGAGTGACTCTCAGCAAGCTCTTGAATGGTTTTACTCCAACCTATTTCCTGAATGAAGGCGGGAGGCCACCAGCTGTCTGGGGTCATGTTGGCTGACAGCAGTCTGACCTGTCACCAGATGATTAGCCTGACTGCTTCCTGTTATTACCTGTCGCTCTGAGGACTTATTCCCATACTAGACACCGTGAGATAGATAGATAGATAGATAGATAGATAGATAGATAGATAGATAGATAGATAGATAGATAGATAGATAGATAGATAGATAGATAGATAGATAGATAGATAGATAGATAGATAGATAGATAGATAGATAGATAGATAGATAGATACCCTGGTACCCATGCCAAAGAAGATGTAGGTCAGAGGGCTTCAGCCTTCTTTTCAGTACTGCAAAGGTGCTCTTTGGTTAACTTGGAACACGTGTTTAGAAGGTATCTAAGGCACTCTTCTTCTTCTTCTTCAAAACATTTTTTATTACACTGAGCTAGTTCATTTTGGTTCATTTCAAATTGCCTATGCCTATGCCAATTTCAATGTGTTCTGCAGCGAACTAGCTCAGTTTAATTAAAAGCTTTTTAATGAAGAAGAATGCCCTGGATACCTTCTAAACCTTGTTGTAACACAGTTACCCATGTTGCTGATGCAATGTCTATCCTCTGTGTTGTGTTGGTGTTGCAGCGGGTGGCACCATGTCAAGAGCTGTGTCATGGCAGGTGGAGGGGATTAACGTCTGCGTGAGCCGTGACCTACACTCCTCATCTTCTCGCTGACACACATTACTGGAGGCCTACTCGCCAGCAACAGTAGAGTGTCAACATCCAAGGACAATGAGTCAATAGGGTTATAAATCAAAGCCTTCTTAGCGATTCAATATCGATCTCTTAGGCAAATGATGCGATTATTTTCGATACTTAAAGGGTAACTTCAGCCAATTTCAACATGCAGTTGTAATGCTCACACTACCCTGGACTTGTCACGTCAGTACCTGAGGTTTTTTTTTCTTCAGCCTTTTCCAAGATCCTGGTCATTGTAATGGGGGCAGGGATTTGTTTACATTTCAAAAAGACATCCAAAAGGTTATGCAACATCAGCAGACAACTATCGCACATCAATACCTTTTGGGAAAATATTTGGAGTAGGCCTATGTGAAGATTTTAAAAAATTTAAACAAAGAAAGTTCAAAGTTCAAAGTACTTTATTTGCCATTTGTACATAAACTAGTAGTCCAAGCACAGAGGAACTCTTGTGCAGGCCCTCTGAGTCAATAAATAGAATTAAATAGAAAAAATGGGAAAAAGACAAAATACATTAAAAAGTGATACAAATGAAAGAGATCAAAAGAATTTTTAAAAAGGTGGATCAAATGTTCTTTTTTGCCATCAGCCTCACTGTTGCTGGGAAGAAACTGTTAAAAACCTTGCTTTTTTGGTAGGAATGCTGTCTGCTCTACTGTGTCTCAGTTTGTTTGTGCAGTTCTTGTGTTTGAGCAGAGAGTTAGCTGGATGGAGTGGGTCTTTAATGATTCTCCCTGCTCTCCTATGGCAGCGCTGTACATATATGGAGTCCATGGAGGGAAGTGCTGTGCCTACAATCCTCTCCGCAGTCTTGATTATTCGTTGCAAAGACTTCCTTTCAGCCTGAGTGATGTTGCCATACCAGACAGTGATGCCTGTTGTGAGGATGCTCTCTACAAGTCCTCTGTAGGCCTGGGTAAGAGGGCGGTAATTCAGTCCAGCCTTCCTAAGCATCCTAATAAAGTATAGCCTTTGCTGGGCTTTTTTCACGATGGATTTGGTGTTCAGACTCCAGCTCAGGTTTGATACTACTTGCATGCCTAAGAATGTATGACTTTCAGCCCTCACCACCTCTGTCCCTTTAATGTGCAGAGGCTTTAGGGGAGGAGTATGTTTTCTAAAGTCCACTATAATTTCCCTCGTCTTGTCTGTGTTGAGGATGAGGTCGTTTGTCTCCCCATAGTCAATGATGTAGTTCACAACAGACCTGTATCCTGACTAGTCCCCTTCTCTGATGAGCCCCAGGATGGTAGTGTCATCAGCATATTTGATGATGATGGTGTTGTCATGGCTTGAGAGAAGGTCATGGGTATACAGTGTGAAGAGTTTAGGACCGAGGCAGCATCCTTGTGTAGATCCCGTACTGACTGTGAGCTCAGAGGACCCCCCCCCCCCCCATTCTCACCACCTGTGGTCTCTCTATAAGGAAGTCCAGAATCCAGTTACAGGTGGGAGTTGGGAGGCCAAGGTCTGTCAGTTTCTCAATCAGCCTGCCTGGGTGGATGGTATTGAAGGCAGAACTGTAGTCCAGTAAAAGCATTCTGACATACGCTCTTCTATTCTCCAGGTGCTCCAGTGTGTGGTGTAAAGCTATTGCTACTGCATCATCCACTGATCGGTTGGGACGGTAGGCAAACTGAAAGGGGTCAGTAGTGTCCTGGACTGTATAATTTATATGGGCTAAGACCAGTTTTTCAAGGCACTTCATGGCAACTGATGTAAGTGCCACAGGCCTGAAGTCATGAAACACCTGCCCCCATTAGAATATCTCATATCTCAGAAAGAGCTGAGCCAAAAAATGCAGCATCCCCGGGTACTGACAAGTCAAGGGTAGCGTGAGCAATACAACAGCATATTGAAATTGGCAGGAGTGCTCCTTTAAGAATGCTCCATGATTCAATTGAATTCGATGCGATTCAAATGAATGGTTCATATTTTTCTTTATCTGATATTATAGGCTTGGTATATGTGTTAAATGGTACAGTAATAAACAAAAGTTGAAATGCCTTCATGCATTTTATTTGAGGAATATCGCTTATTACAGTCAGTATAATTATTACTGCATGAGCAAAAACCCCACACAAAATGAGTGTCAATTGTCTTCGATTAATTGAATCGCTGGCTGTAGGATCGATGTATTGATTCATATTGATTATTATTTACACCTCTATTAGTCAACATGGCTAAAAAGAAATCTTAACACAAGACTAACCTAATCTAAAGACGAGACAGGTTTTTACCACCCTTCATATAACCATTACTCACTTCTTATGATAGAGGAAAAGGTGACCTTTGACCTTACATTGTGTACAATCAGCATAGTTATTATTAGAATGATACAAATGCTACAGTGTTGTATAAAGTACTGAAATCTCATACTCAAGTAAAAGTATGGGTACCCCTACAAAATATGACTCTGGTAAAAGTAAAATGAAATGTTACTTGAGTAAAAGTCCTAAAGTATCTGAAACTTCTTGTACTCAAGTATGCCAAGTACAGTAAATAATAATGTAATCAAGTAATGTAATGAAATGTACAAGTAAAAAGTAAACTGCGTTTTTCTCTTTTCTCTCTCTTTTTTTGTAACGAGTAACTAAACCGAACATTGAAAATGTAGTGGAGTAAAAGTATGCAATTTAGTTTGGAAATGTAGTGAAGTAAAAGTGAAAGTTATCAAAAATATATATACTTGTGAAAAGTACAAAGTATTCCAAAATATACTTAAGTACAGTAGTGAAGTATTTTTACTTATTTACTATACAACACTACTAAGTAAGTACTATACTAGGCCTACCACTACTTCTAATACTACAATAGCACTATAGCAATAGAATTTGTATAGATAGAACATTAACACAGTTGTATGATGATGTGCCACTGTCATTCAATGAGCTTGAGAGAAAAGAAAAGAGAGACGAAAATATTATAGAAAGTAGAAGGTAAGTAAAGTATAATAGAGAAAAGAAAATCATAGAAAATCAGAAGAGTTTTAAACTCACTTATAAACATCACTGGGAGACAGTGTAATCAATGACCTAAGTAGGCCTGGAATGCTACCACCTAGGCCAGGGGTCAGGAACCTATGGCTCTAGAGCCACATGTGGCTCTTTTGGGAATTTTATCTGGCTCTTACTTACTTACAGTTGCCAACCGTCCTTTGAAATACAGAATCGTCCCATATTTATCAATAAAAGTATGTGTTCCGTATTGAGCTGAAACTGGACACGGGACATTAAAATGTGTTAAAATGCAGGAAATTACATCAAAAAAATATAAAAATTTCGGGGGAGGACCCCCAGACCCCCGCCATAATGAAGTTGACAGTTGGCTACCATATACTTTTACCAATTATCAATAAAAGTAATAACTTGACAGTATCCTACGCTCTAAATTTGTTGTGCTTAATTGAAACACATGCTTTTCATTGTATTCCGTGTTTTTAAATGGTATGGCTCTCACGAAAATTTATTTTTTAAAAATTGGCTTTTATGGCTCTCTCCACCAAAAAGGTTCCTGACCCCTGACCTAGGCCTACCACTACCAGGCTACGACTACTACTACTACTGCCATAATGATGGCAATATGTGTATAATGGTTCAAAGGGGGGGAAACTGTGCTGAGTGCTGACATGTTTTCAAGGTGGAAGCGCTGCAGTGACTGCATGGATTCTGATTATCTCTCAGTTACATTCATTGAGTTACTCTCAATGGTTACATTCAATGGTCTGCGGATGTCCAGTTTATTATTACGTCACAGTAGCGTTACCAGGGAGACGTTTGGAATTGCCAATAAATTACATTTTACAACCATTCAAACAATCTGGTTGTAAAGTCGCCTGGACCAGTTTGTCAGCCTACCAACATAGTTGACTTTCTGATTTGCCATCATGTCCAGTACCAAAATCACGGCTTCCACCTCCAGAAGGGTAGGTTTGTTGAGAAATGAGTGTGTAGAAATAAAGACCTGCTATTAATTACTTTTGAAAATAGAACGTAAATGCTGATA
The DNA here is from genome assembly GCF_034702125.1 of Engraulis encrasicolus. Lineage (NCBI taxonomy): Eukaryota > Metazoa > Chordata > Actinopteri > Clupeiformes > Engraulidae > Engraulis > Engraulis encrasicolus. The sequence continues at coordinate 5,540,025 of NC_085858.1, forward strand.
AACAACTAGCCTGATTGTGCTCGTTGCTAGTACATTACTTAGCTAGAAAGTAAATTTCAAATAAATAACCCCGGGTAGTTGGAGTGAAGGTCCAATCTTGAAACATCGTCAGAAACACAGAACACGACTGTAATGTGGAAGTGGCTTCAACCAATTAAACAGTAGACAAAGTTGGCTAATAACAAAGATAGTGTAGGCCTAGCTAAATAAATAGCCATGGCTAAAAGGAATTCTATGCAGTAGCGATAATCGTATTAAATGGAATAGTTCTGGTGGTAACTTAGTACTTAATGTGAAGAAGATGTTTGTGAAATACGTCAGTGAGATAATGAATCTTCCTTGACAGGCTCTGAAGACAGTGGATGAAACATATGAAGCGACTGAAACGCAACTTTCAAAATCACTGTCAGTAAGTGAACTGTGTGAAGGCTCACTGCATCTTCTGTTCTGCCATGAAAGCAAAACAAACACACAAAACAATGTAGGATGAGCTCGGGGTACTTATACTACAGCAAATTACTACTGCTGTAGTCTTATGTGCAAGCCTTTTGTGCATATGGTGGCCTACTGTGGTGACATTGAGTTCAAGTTGAATGTGTATGCTGGGCTTTATTCACTATACCAAATTATACTATAAATATTTGTTACAGGACATGCGGCTGTTTGATGATCCGCTCGACCACTCGGTAAGTGCATCCACTGTATAGGGTAAAAGTCATCTCTTCATTTGTGTCTGTCACTTGGCAAAGGCTAATGTTTTGATCTGGTGTGCCCAGGTGGAGAATTTTATGTTTTGCTCTAGGGGTGCTCTTTATTCTGCTATTTCTTTCTTTCTTTCTTTCTTTCTTTCTTTCTTTCTTTCTTTCTTTCTTTCTTTCTTTCTTTCTTTCTAAATCATTTTGGATGATTCCACATTTCTAACTGACACATAATGTAATTCACCAGGTATACAATATACCAGTTGGAAATAAAGCAAGCAAAATAAAACAAAAACAACAGCAACAAACACACACAAAACAAACAAGCAAAAAAATAAAAATAAACCAGTCAGCCAAGTCATTGATTCAAAGGTAATCTAGAGGTCTAGTAGTTGCACCTCTGAGAAGTTGATAGTCATTCCATTGGCAGGTCTGTGAGTCAGCATTGGTTAAGTGCTTTTAGTTACTGCCAGACCAGGAGGTTGCTTGGTGGGACAGATTGCGTCGTAGCACTGATCCTGCTGGAGGATTAGCTGCCCGGGCCGCTCCTTTCCTCCCAACATCATCCAGCAGTCGGTAGGTCGGTCGGTCAGTTAGTCGGTCAGTTAATCGGCCCCCACAGGAGGACTGTGAGCCAGCTGTATGATATACAACAGGGATCATAGGTGCCAGAAAGGGGGATGCTGTGGTGCATTCGCATCCCCGTTTTTGGGCTCCCTTAATGAGGCTTTCTCAACTTTTACTGCACACAAATAAGTGGAGTGCAGCAGCAGTAACATTTTTAAGAAATAAAAATCAAGGTGGGAAAAAATGCACCACCACTCGTTCCGGCGCCCTTGACAGCCTGGGCCGCGGCCCGCCCCCTCAATCAGTGCAGCCCTTTGATAAAACATCATTTAAATAAAAAAAACACTATGGAATCACTCCTTTGTAATTATAGTGTTGGCCGATAGAGACCACCTACACATTTCAAACAATATTGGCAGTCAGTGAGCAACCAACTGCACCTCAAACTCTGTGACTTGAGGCAGTCAGATCCGTGGGCATATGGCCCTCCGATGGAGACAATGACAAAATGTGGCCCTCCTCCTCATTAAAGTTGCCCATCCCTGCTATAGAACGACCTGCCATGACGCAGGACAGAGAGGCAGGGAGGGGGAGAGAGAGAGGGAGGACGGGGGAGTTGTCCAGTGGGACTGAAGAGGAAACCATCTGGGCCTATGTGTGTGTGTGTGTGTGTATGTGTGTCTCTGAGCAGCATACGCACGCGCGCACGCACACGCGCTCACGCACACACACACAGACACACACACACGTCAGAGTCAGGTCACTCGCACACCAAGATTAGTTCTGTCTAGGACAAAGGCTTTGCCTGGGTGACATTTAGGAAAAAGGTCGCCCTAGTTTATGTGTCCATCGTCTGTGTTGTCATGTTGGAGGGGCTGTAGCCTATTTTATGGCACAATACAATACAGTTATTTAAGACATACAACATATTCTATGACTTTATATTGTGATTGCTTGGTAGGTGTGTGTTGTCAATTTTTTGTTTGCCGTAGCCTCCATTTCCCCAGGTATTTTGTGCAACAGTGTGAAACTCTGGGGCCCCTAAAATGATTCTTATCAAGAGTCATCTAGCACCCCTTAATTGCTGGTGGCAAAAGTCTTCGGATGTGACTAAAATGACAGCTTGATGTAAAAGCTACGACAGAAGTGGCCCACCAAAAACAGCACTTAGGCGATACTTCATATACTGTGTAATTTTTTTGAGATGTGTGAAAATGAAAATAACAGGTATTCAACACAGTAGTGTAAGTGCAACTAATGATTTACAAACAACCAACCACACACACACACACACACACACACACACACACACACACACACACACACACACACACACACACACACACACACACACACGTGCACATGCCCTTTATTTACTAGGCCAACACGGGATGTTTACATGGGCCGCCCTGACTGACTGATCCAATTTAGAGATCACTTCATCAAGAATTAGACTACCTAGGCGGTGTTGTCAAACCCGTGTGTGTGTGTGTGTGAGTGTGTGTGTGTGTGTGTGGCGGGGTGGGGATCAGCTTAGTGGCGTACTAATAAGCTGGGTATAAAAGCCTTGAGAGCTGGTTGAGTTCTCAGACCTTACGCAGCAGAGCAACTGGAGATTGCAGAGCAGTTGGGGTTGAGAACAGAGAGATACTGTAGGAGGCACTGCCCTGGGATATACCTAGCTTTCTTATTCATCAGCTCAGACCCACACACCTGTAAACATGGTTCTCGAGGACAACGAGTACGACAATGTGTTCGACATTGAGACAAGTGTAAGTATGATAACTGTGCTATGAATGGCTTGGGACGTTTTTTGTTTTGTTTCTGTTTCGCAGTGCTTGGCAAAGCCTTTTTGCATAGACATGGAACCTTTTGGAGTTTTTCTTTTGAATTTTTATGTGAAATAAGGAAGGAACAAAAAAACGTCTTTTTCTTGGAATAACAAAATATTTTTTGTACTGTTAGGTGACTGACAGATGTTATCCGTAACTTGTCAGAGGCTAGTTGAAGTTGATAGAAGTTGTCGCAGTTCATCTCCACCCCTGGTGCAAATCCACTGTATGCTGTCACTGGTTGTTTTAGTGAATACAGTACAGTACAGTACAGTACAGTACAGTACAGTACAGTACAGTACAGTACAGTGGCATGTGATGGCAGAGAGTTTGGATGTAGTCATGTTAGTGTGTGTGTGTGTGTGTGTGTGTGAGTGTGTGGGGTAGTGATCTGATGGATGCTTGTGTTTCTGCAGGAGGAGGATGTGGAGACCCAGTTTGGGAAGGTGCACTGCACCCTGAGGGGCACACCCAAATCCAACCGGCCCGTCATCCTCACCTACCACGACATCGGCCTCAACCGTAAGTCACTACTTATACTGTACTATACTGCCACAACTGCTGCTGACTGGCTTTTGTAGATTGTAATGCACAACTAAATCACAGTAAATTTTGTTATATTAAGTCCTTACCTACCAGTGTCACGAGTAAGTCACTCTCCCACTACTGCTTCTCGAGGAGTACCATCACATCTACAATATGTGATTAGAGTTTTATGACAGTTTTTGAGTTCTGACTATCTTAGACCACAGATACCCGGCAGGATTTTTAACACAGAGTTAAATGGAAAAAGAAATGTATGCTTTCTTGACCTTGGTTGTTTGGTTTACATATTTTAAAAAGCTGTTGAGAGTTCTGTATTGTTTGTACCTACTTGGTTCCTGTTAATGATTGTGCACAACCAATTATGTTAAATTTTGAATTTTGAAACTCAAATTCAATCCCATTGGTCTAATCATGTTTAAACATTCTTAAAAACTTTTGAAAAAATTATCTTTGTGCAGTTCGCTTTTTAACATGTCCTGCTCAAAGTGCTGTAAGACACACTAAATTATTTATTCACTCTTGTGATCTTTTTTTTTCTGTGTCTTTTAGACAAGACGTGCTTCAACGCCATGATCAACCATGAGGACATGAATGAGATCAGCAGGCACTTTGCCGTGCTGCATGTGGACGCTCCTGGACAGCACGAGGGGGCCAGCACCCTACCCACCGGGTGAGCATCCCTCCCTCCACCCCTCTCCTGCATACTCTACTTAGACAAGACCTAGACAAAGACTAGATGGGTTTATACTTTAATACAGCATTTGTTTAAAACGACTCCTGTTGAAGTTGGCTGTTCCATGAAATTTGGATAGCAAAATCGCAAGAGGAAATTAAGTTGTCAAGCGAGGAAGCGTTTAGGAGAATAGACCAGATCTCGCAGCCTATTCTTAGCTCTGCCAGAAGGTTATGTTTCTGTCAGTATTTATTACTTAATTTATTAGTTAGCAAAATAACTCGCCAACGCTTGAACACACCATTCCTAAATGTTGCCAGCATGTTGTGCACAGGGGCTCAAGCTGATCATTTCATATCATGGCTAATCTGAGCTGACTTGGCCAGGAAGTCTGCACTCCTGTTGAAGTGTGCGTGCTCTTGTTTAATGTGTTCACTGTGTTGGTTCTACGTATGCAACCCAGTAACCTAGCTAGGTGTCTGTGGCCCATACTGGGATGTAGGTCACAGGGCTAACAGCAGTAGCTAGGACAGAGGCAGCAGGTCAGTGGGCTGGTGTCCTTGATTACCCATGAACAGCTTCTGAGGAGCAGATCCCTGTCTACAGAGGAGGGAGGGAGCATGGCCATGTGTATGTGGGGAAGGGAGGAGAGGGGGAGAGGGCAGCATCTGTTGTTGTAATCCAGCTTTGCTGGGTCTAGAGGGGTGAGCCGCTTTGAGCAGCAACACCTGGGAGGTTGAGACCTTAGACACGACACACTATTGAAAGAGGGAAGCATTAGGCTGGCACTTAGACATGACACACTAGAAGGAGGGATGTATTAGACTGGCACACTATGGACTTAGCAGGCTACTGGCATGAGACGTGCTGGCACTGGGTCATCCGGTCGAGAAGCTTCCATGCCAGGTGCCAGCGATGATATGTGCCGGTAACGTCTGTCTGCCTTTCTAAGTACAAGCACTATGCTGCGACATCTTGGGAATTAAACCCTGACATATAACAACTCTAACAAATTCCTTATTCATTTCATGTTTTAAGTTCATGTTCAGTTTTTCCCAGCAGACCCTTTGTTCCAATTGAAGTGATGTTTTATTCTCTCTCTCACTTTTTGCCAAAGATGTTTCACAGGATCATGTTAAGTAGAGACTGCATGGCACTTGCGGTCTTAGTTTTGTGGAGTCTAAGATTATATTCAGTTAGGTGCACAAACTTTATTGTGTAGAAGTGCTTGCACTGAACAACAAATTATGTCATGGTATTATGAAGCTGTGCTTAGACTTCATCAGGACCCGTGTCAGCTGGCATCCCTCAGGAAATGAATGTGTTTTTCTTTGTGTTGACTGTAGGTACACATATCCCTCCATGGACCAGCTGTCTGAGACCCTCCCCCTTATTCTCAAGCACTACGGGTAAGGAACAGAAAAGCAAACTAACAATATGTCAATTTCATTCATTCATTCGTTCGTTTGTTTGTTTGTTCATTTATTGTTAGTTATAAATGACTGTCTCTGTTTGCAGCATCAGGAGTGCTATTGGACTGGCCATTGGAGCAGGTGCCTACATCATGGCCAAGTTTGCTGTGAGTATTTACTGATTTGTAACATTTATTTATATATTTTTGAAAATCTAATTTCATTTTTGATCTTTGAAGGTTCTGGCTACAGCGCTGCCATAGAGCAGGATTAAACGTGTTGCCACACAGCACACTGTGACAATACCTGCTGCATAATCCGTTTTATTAAGCCTGTGGAATGTTCTTAATTTGGCAACGCAGCGGGATGCTGAATGCAGTCGACAGATTTACTAATGAGAAAAGAAAAGAGTGAAAAGTATTTTGTCTTTTGCCTTTGTTTGTCCACTACAGGCTACTGTATAATCAATCTTTACAGAAACTGTAGAACGATAAAATGAAGTTACAAATTTAGTTATGTCTGTTAAGATTTTAATATATTTCTTGTGGTCATCTTAGTCTAAAAAGACTGGGATTTATTCATTTACAACATTAAATTACAACTTACCTAAATACATCTAGGATAGATAAAAGTATATAAGGGTATCTGTATTTGCGTCCAGGCAAGCAAGATAAAACATGAACATAATGACTACTAATGACAGTAACTGCTTGTCCTAACTGATTTATATGCTATTGTTATTTCCCTACAGCTGAACCACCCAGACCTGGTGGAGGGCCTGGTCCTGATCAACATCAGTGCCCATTCCGACAGCTGGGTAGACTGGGCTGCTCACAAGGTGTGTGGAGGCAGCATCTTATGGCCTACTGGCTACTTTATGAGTCAGACCAGACATTTCGTTTTCCCCAATTAATAGCGTAATTAGCTTTTTTTTTCCCCTGATTTCACAACCTGTAAATACATGTATAAATCCACCGCTGTCGCCCTAGTCACCAGACGGCTGGCGGCTTTATGAAGGGGTGACGGGGTGGAGTTGGCCGTATTTATGTTTAGTGCTTAGCGGACTCTAAGAGCAGTGACCTTTAGCGGTTGGCTTTGTGGCTAAGCTCATAAGGCCCTGCTGATTTTCATTCTCGGAGGATTATGGCAGGGGGTCGAGGAGTCTCACAGCCGCCTCACTCCAACAGCTCTTTAGAAATGAAGGCCAGACCTTTTGATCAAGACGTGCAGGACGTGGAGTCTGTTTGGTTTATTGGCTGAACTTTGAAACTTTTCTGCCTACTAGGTGAGCGGCCTGACACACACCCTTCCCGACACGATCATCACACACATTTTCAGCAAGGTGAGCATGACCTGCATACATTATTATGCTTTTTTTTGCCATGAGTGTAGTTAATTATTATGCGTAGCATTTGTCTTATTTGGCACACAGTGCATTACAATGTGTTAAATTACATGTTTTCATATTTGCATTTGTTAATGGTGTTTTTTGCCTTTTGAATTGTGCATACAGTGTATGACTTGCTCCTTTAACGTGTGTTCATTATAACTGTATTGAATTACAGGAAGAGATCCAGACCAATCATGACCTTATTGCCACCTATCGCCACCACATCCAGAATGGAGTCAACCAGCACAACCTGCAGCAGTTTGTCAAGTCCTACAACAGGTATTAGACTCGTATTAGAGACGTTGTTTTCATGAAACCAGCTTGTGGTGCAAAAAATAAACTTCAATACATTTCAATAGTACATGAAACTTTACAATGCCTCTCAATGGAGTTAGTCTTCAGTTGAACTGATGTGTTGTAATCATTGTAGTAATCTGGTTTGTGAGCATCAGTTGTAATTGTTATGGGGGTTTTTTTTTTCAGCCGGAGAGCTTTGGATGTTGAGAGGCCCGTCCAGGGAAGCAGCATCAATGTCAGGACTCTGAAGTAAGTAGAGAAAGAACCAAATCTGTTACAAACAAGGCTCTCCCAAGCCCTCTCCCAACTTTACAATGATCTGAAAATGCACTTTTTCACAAAGGAAAGAGGTTTGATATTATGATGTGTTCTTCATCAGGTGCTCCTCTCTTCTGGTGGTTGGAGACAGTTCTCCTGCTGTGGAGGCAGTGGTGAGTCACTCACAAACAACGCAAATGTTACCCTAAAATAACTTTTCGAAGATAGATATCGAACAAATCAACTTGCCTTTAAAGTTTGTTCTAAATGACAAATCTGGGTGCAAACTTATAGTACATTACTCAAGGTTGAGGGAAAATCACTCAACGGGTCGAGTTAAAACCTAATTATGTCGTTTAGAGCCAATGAAGACATGAAACAGGTTTGATGCTCAGATGAAGTGCCGTAATTAATTGATATCATCCTTCACTCCAGGTGGACTGCAACTCCAAACTGAACCCAACCAAGACTACCCTGCTCAAGGTCAGTGTGTTGTGCTTTTTATTGGATTAAGGAATGATGGCCTGATCTCTATAACATGACTGCCACTGTGTTAACAGCTGTGGTTATTTGGGGCGTTCTGTCAAGTAGTAGTCAAGTGAAGTCATTTTATTTATATAGTGCATTCATGCACCACAACAGTTGATTTCAAAGTGCTTTAAAACAAAACAATTAAAAAAAAATGTATTGTTATTTTACTTGCAGATGGCAGACTGTGGCGGCCTTCCTATGATTGATCAGGTGAGTTTTTCTCCTCTGCCTCTCACTTACTCTCTCACTCACTTAGTCGCTCACATACTCTCTCTCACAGGACATGCTCCGTCATTCACACTCCTCACACAAAACTATCACACTAAATGGACAACACTCATGAACTTATTTGCTCACTCAAAAAGACATACACACACACAGTTTCTTATTAATGCATACGCTCACTCAGTCACACGGACACAGAAGCAGTCAGCAGATGTACATACTCATTCTCTCTCTTGATGTTGTTCACAGCCTGCAAAACTCATTGAGGCTTTCAAGTACTTCATCCAGGGCCTTGGCTACAGTAAGTCAACACTATCTGTCCTTGTTTGTATCTAATGCATCTTAGAAGTGTGTTGCACAATACACTTACATGGTACAAAGACTAAAGGCAGTGACTAGACATTTGGTCTGATATGCGTTTAGGCTGCATATTGACTTTATAACACATTTGTATACCTTGTGACTAAATGCCATGTTTCCTCCTATTAGGAAAGTACATGAAGGCATCATTGCTCTTATACCTACAACATGCTAGACTACTGTAGGCACTATTTCTAAAGCCATCAAAGCATTTGTTCTCAGTTTCAACATTTGCCTAGTTACTGCACTTTGTCATTGCACCATCACCTATTTCATATGTCCTTTAACGATGATGATGATGGTGATGATGATGATGTGTTAGTGCTTGCAGTTCTCCTGCAGTGTCCTCAGCCAGCATCACTGTTCTAGCCGCACTTTCTTTCTCTCCGTCTCCCTATCTTGTGCCCTTCACTTCAGTGCTGATAATAAACCCTCCTCCTCTTCTCTCTTCTCTCCCCTCCTCCTCTCTCCTCCTAGTGGCCTCCGCCAGCATGACGCGTCTGGTCCGCTCCCGCACCTCCTCCGGCACCAGCATCTCCTCCATGGACGGCAACCGCAGCCGCTCCCACAGCAACCGCAGCCAGACCAACGTGGAGCAGCGCGGACGCTCCCACACCGACGTCTCCATGGAGAGCGCCTCCAGCCCCACAGACACCGTCATGCCAGCACCCAACAGGACGGAGGTGTCCTGCTAAGTCGCCCGTCCGAATTCGGATACGTCTTGTTGCCAGTGAAGCTGCTACTTTACTAGTGTCTCTTCGAAATAATAATAATAAAAAAACACTCTGTTTCTATGACGCAAAAACGTAACCCATATGCTCTATTTCTAGATCATGTTAAACACACTGTAAGTCTGTATAGTGCTGGGGACATGTGCTTTACCTGCTGATGGGGTGACATGCTGAGAAAGCTTTAGAGGGGGTTGACTAGCTCAATACTCTTGAGCTTGGAAGACTTGACTCGTTCATATTAACATTGTACTCACAGTTTTAAGACGTAACGACAGAGCCAAGAGGAGATTGCTGCTTGATATCCATCATTTACTTACCCACGTGTATTGTACCGTAGGTTGGTGGTGGATAGAGAACATTATACCTCATGTCATGTAGGTATCTACTGAGTGTAGACAAAGAAATTGCCGTCAGGTGCATTTACAGATACTGTGTTAAAGTTAACTGAAAATAATGTCCCTGTTCTTGTTTGTTGTTTTAACGCTGTAAAGTTTTGTATGGTATCGTAGGAGATGGAGAGTTTTGTGCGGGTGATGGGATGGTGGGGTGGTGAGGTAATTATGTGTACCCTTGAGTTATATGGGATTTTTTATATATAATATTAATCTTTAACAATTGCATTTTAATTTGAAATTATAGTATTTACATTCACATCTCTGAAGAGATGTTTATTTACTGATATCATATCCACATCTATTATGTGTGTCTATCATAACCTATGAACATTTTAACTCCTTTAGAAATCAAGATTTTACATGCGTAAATATATATGTAATAAAATACAATCCAATATATTTGCTGTACAATGCTTTTGTTCATTTATTAATATCTTTTGATAATATCTTATCTTATGACATGACCATCAGATCTGATAATATTCAGGCATGCATCAAATAAAATCCACAACATCAAATCACAATACAAAACATACAACACTATTATTGTTGGTGTAAGAACACTTTTGCAAGGTCTTGTCTTGTTTGTACCTTTCCAGCTAACCTGAATAAAAAAAAAGATTTAACAGTTCTTCAACCAGTACCAAAATGACTATATACACTTAAAAAGTAAAACAAATATGCTACAGTATGAGGCTGTTCACGATCATCATTCCAAAAAAGTGAAGGTCTTGTCGACTCAAATAGAATCCAGTATATAGCCCTCAAACATCCCAGTCTGTACATTATGACATACAGTTTGTCCAATATGGTTTAGAGATTTCAGTCTTCTGTCTCATAGTGTGGTCATCCCATCCTTCTAAACTTCTAGGTTTATAGAAAAACCTGTTGAGTTTTTGGTTTATGATGGGGTTTATGGAGAAAAGGCTGCAATAGTCGGACAGGAAAGAATCCACACATGGGTTGGACGAGTCAGTTTCCAGGGACCTTCTCGATGGAGGTGCGTAGGTCTAGGTCGCTTCAACAGGTGCTTCAACAAACTTTTAGGATTCACACATTTCTTTGATGGTAGTGTCAATGATTCACCATAAGAAACGGAAGGATATTGATGGATATTTATGCCAAATTCAAAAATCTGCAACAATTTATGGAGAGAAAAAAAAATAGGGTTCAGTCCACCTCCAAAAACAGTTAAGAGCGCACAGCTCGCACGATACAAAGTCTGAAGTTGTATGACACTTGTCACTTGAAACAAAACACCCATTCTGTCTGTCATGATCTTCCTCAGTTCACGATCTCATTATGGTCATAGAACTGGTTGAGGTCAGAGAAGATGTCATTGGGGTTCCTGCAGCTGAGGTTGCAGAAGCAGGCGTTGATCCACATCATCTTCCAGGACAATACCGCCCCGTTGGGACACTGGAACTCCACCTCGATGGTCTTGGACTTGTACGGGATGCAGCAGCGGTCATCAGTAGAGTAGCATACTCCACAGTACTTGGGCCAGTATGGCTTGGTGCTCCTACAGCCTGAGAACATGAGGAACTGGTGCTGGGGCTCTCTGTAGATGTGCAGGCACTTTTTTCCTTCCTGTCAATGAGAAAAAATATATATATTGCTACTATGCTACACTGAACAATTTAACAATCATACAGTAACAATGATATGAAATGACAAAAACTATACATTTGTATTTGACAAAGTTGCTCTTGACCAGTCTTTGCCTTTCTGCCTTTCTCTGAGTACATTTCATAGCCTACACAACAATCGATCCTCTACTTGCCTTTAATCCTCTACCGTACTTGGCAGGTGATTTCTGTCCTTACAATCACCTGATCAAAATCTGTTGAATCTGTTGAATCAATGAGCCTGTTTTGTCACACACTTGAATGGGACACATGCAACCAATAGAACCATGCATGTAAACAACATTAAACTGTTTACTCCAATAACCTGTTTATTCAAATAACCTGATTATTGTGGTAATGTAAGCGGGCTCAATGAAATATCTGACAGGCTGTTTAATGCACTGAGTGAGTCACACAGTACATCTTGCATATCAAACTGCAGGGCTGAGGGCTACATCTCTTGATGTATATTTCAGGTTTGCTGATATTGTGTACCGTACCTTGATGTGTTTGGTGATGTCCACCTCGCAGGGCCGGATTGTGCACAAGCGGCTCTCCTTCACCATCTCGCACCTGGCGTTGTCGTTGGAGATGCGCAGGGAGAGGCCTCGGCCGCAGGTCTTGGAGCATGGACTCCACGGGGTGCTCTGGCTGATGCAGTTCTTCTTCTGCTCCTGCTCCTGCTGCTGGTCATTCTCTTGCTGCGGTTGCTGTTGATCCCGCTGCTTAGCGTTCTCTTGCTGCCACTCTGGTTGCTGTTGCTGATCTTGATCCTGCTGGCTTTCATTTCCCTGTTGTGGTTGTTGCTGTTCTTGTTGTTGCGGCTCCTTCTGCTGCTGCTGCTGCTGCTGCTCCTGTTTCTTCAGCGGTGGCTTCTGCTGCAGTTTCGGCTGCTTCTGTTGCTGAGTGGTGCGGGATCGCACTGGACAAACGGGAATAGAGATGATATGCTGAGATTGAAACATGCAATAGCAGCCAACAGCATGGCATCCACCTGTTCTCTACTAGAAGTGAATTAATATTTAATTACACTCTATACAATAATATAGTGAGAAGTACCATGGTTAATAATGACTCTTGATAGGCACCCACCCTTGCCCTGTCTTCCACTTACTCTCAGCAGTGGTGTCAGAGTCCGCTGAGGGGAGGACGTGTCGTGCTGACGTCCTCCGGGGTTTGTGGGCGTCGTCGCAGACCCAGGTCTCGCAGCATTGACCTCGGACGGTGACGCGGCGCGGCGAGCGGCACCAGACGCGGGGAGGAGGCAGGCTGGCGCACAGAGACACACAGCCGATGGCTCCGTTCACACACATGCAGGAGTACTTGCAGCTGGGCTGGAAGCTTTGGCCGTTGTAGTAGATGACACCGTCATACTCGCAGCCTGTGCCGATCATGTCTGGAAAACACACCACACACGTGCAGCTCACTCTTGGCTGGTGCACTCACACATATGCAAGTGGAATATACTCTACATACCTACACACATCTGTACACACAAAAATACACATTGCTTACTTTAACTTTCTGGTGCACTCATAGACTTGCCAGTAGCCTGTTTACAAATATGCCTTGAATCAGGATGACACTGTTCTGTTTATGTACGTACATGCAACATGAAGCTTGTCTTGCTTGTTTGCTCACAGAACAGACACCATGACTAATATCTCTACAGTGGGCTATTGTCATGCCTTTGGGCCCCTAAGCAAGTTGTTTACAAATAGATCTTTCTGTGTCATTCAATCATTCTGCAATATGGAAAACTACAATGGAGGTTAAGACATCCTTTCTCCATAAGTCCAAAATACTACACACACACACCATCGTCGTCGTCGTCGTCGTCGTCATCATCATCATCATCATCATCACTGCCTAACCACAACCTCTCTTTTACCACCCTTACCCCTGCACTTAAGGGACAGACATGTCATCACCCAGCTGCATTATAGCACACCCCATCACCATACAGACCAGTGCTACATAATACAATGCTACATTTCATACTCTAATCATTATCCCTATGTGTCTCTTGCTTCCTATGACAACACAAGGCTAGCCCTTTTTGACCCTGGCATTATTGATAACATAAGGGCACTTACATGCACACACTCCTTTTTCGTACCTAGGCTTGTCTGCGCTGTAGTCACAGTACAGCCCCTTGTGGTAGTCGCAGGAGTCCCTCTCGTTGCAGGTCTGGCCCACCTGCTTGGCGCAGGCCTTGCAGCACTCGCAGCCGTCCGTCATCAGGCTGACCCCCAGGGGACAGCTGGGGGGCGTCTTGGGGCACTTGCAAGGCCATTTGCAGTACAGCGTTCGGTTGTACGGCTCCACGGTGTCAACCACCTCGTTGGTGCTGAGGTTTTGTGATATGGTCTGGAAGAGGCCAGTTGATACAAACATAAAGTCAGAGCCAGAGTCAGAGTTCACAGACAAGCTATCAAATTTTAGATTGGCATTTGTCAATGGTGCTTGTCTTAAAAGAGGTTTTGTTTGTTTATCAGCAAGTTGCTATTTTGTAAATGGCCCACAGACATTTGGCAAAAAAAATATGGTTGTGTTCATGGTTGCTAACAACAGCTCCTACAACAAAATAAGGGCTTCTTTTAAACCTATCATCATACTCATCATCTCTGTATGGTCTGGATTTGGGATGATTACAGAGCACAGAGTAACCACTGGGTGGCGTCCTGTTAACTTTGATGAAGTAGTCTATGTCGCAGTGATTCGGAACTTTCATTTGGGCTTTCTGTTTCTGTGGGATGCTGTCAGTGACATCATCATGTCATATTTAATTTTAAAAAATCTACCGGATTGATGAAAAAAAAAAACACAATAGAATATGACAAGGCAAAGGCTTGTTCTATTTAGTTGATTAATCCAGGTAAATTGGTAGGTAAACAAGAAAAAAAGAATGAACAGACTACCAGATATAAGAATAGGCTACTATCAATTTATCATAGTCAGCATCCCGTCTTCGGTTGGTAGCCTACTTTAATGCAAACAGACAATGTAACAGAAATATGGTAATTTAACACTGTACATTATGACCTTCACGTGTTGGAATTTAAAAGACATTAAATAATAGGCCTACATTATCCAAGTTAACCAACTGTCAAAAATAAACAAAACTACCAAAGCAACTCCCGGTATTAGTAGCGCATTATCAATGATGTCACATTGGCCCACCTCAACTAAAGTAAATTCTAACAGTCGAAATGCTTTAAAATGATCGCCACAAATACGCACAAATAACTTTACCTGATAGATGCTGGCTACCGTTAAAATCCAAGGCAGAAGCCACCTCATCACGGGTTTCCAGTGAGAAATTCATTGAATCCAGAATCACATTCACCTCAGGAGCTGCCTGGAAGTCTTCGTGCCGCTGGACTCGCACGCGCGCACACGCTTACTGAAACACATCGTTGGTGAGCTCTCCAGTCTCCACTAAACCCGGGTCGGAGTTGGTGTCAAGTTAAACAGCCCCGTTCTTCATGCGCAGAGAGAGAGAGAGAGAGAGAGAGAGAGAGAGAGAGAGAGAGAGAGAGAGAGAGAGAGAGAGAGAGACACTTCAGGGGGAGTTTTATCGCTGGTTTATTATCTGCTTTGTTGGTTTATTACTTGCTTTTTCTGCGTCTTTTTGTTATCATCTTTAAAAGGAAAATAACGTCGAGGATATATTCGAGGAGCATCCAGAAGAAATAGGGGAATATACAGTATGTGAATCCATAGGCTGACGGATATGTAGGCCTATGTTGACTTAAAAACTTAAAACCCAACAAACAGATTTTAGACCTTTCTGCATGTGTTTAGGGATACAAGATGATCTTTAGTGAAGACTGAAATCCTCTCTCATAGACATGTTACCACAATCATTTGACACGTGCAATGCCTAATAAAAATACCTCATAACATTTATGTGCCCACCTTTTACTGTCCGTAACAGGTGTTTTTCGAGGGATGCTTGTGGTTCAGTATTGTGTAGGCTACGTTTCCACTGATGATTTGGTTCATTTTTGTTTATCTAATTTGCAAGGGTGGAAATCAAATGAACTAATTACATTTACTCAAGTATTGTACTTGAGTAGCTTTTAAAGGTAGGTCTACTTTGGACGTTTTAAATAGTTTAAAGTTTTCATTTAAAATCAATACTTTTACTTGTACTTGAGTGCATTTTGACCCAAGTAGGCCTACTTTACTCAATTACACTGGAACCTGCCAAGGCTGGTGTGCACTTGTAGGGCCTACATTATGTTTAGGGCCTACTTACAGTAGGTCTATATAAAGGGTGACAAAAAGGTGCATTTTGTTGGGGGGGTTGTCCCCCCTTCTGGTTTTGATACACTAAAAGTATGCTAACCTGCTTGACTCACATATGAACTTAACTGCCATAGGCTACCAACCCATAGGGTTCAATATGATGGTCCATCTTTTGCAGCGATGACAGCTTCAATTCCTCTGGAAAGGCTGTCCACAAGGCTGAGGAGTGTGTCAATAGGACATTTTGACCATTCTTCCAAAAGCGCACGTAGCCCCTTAATGCATGCCATACCTCCTGTAGCACGCTGACATTGAAAGTTAACTACGATAGTACTACACTACTATGTCAGTGCACAGGGACTTTAGTGATACATTACGACTTGGTCATTGCCATTCTGGTAACAGCAAATTTATAAAGCCGTGTCTTAAAGGGACACTGTGCAAGATTTTTTGTTGTTTATTTCCAGAATTCATGCTACCCATTCACTAATGTTACATTTTTCATGAATACTTACCACCACCATCAAAATCTAAGTATTCATTATGACTGGAAAAATAGCACTTTTCAAACATGAAAAGGGGGATCTTCATCTTCTCCATGGTCCGCCATTTTGAATTTCCAGAAATGGCCATTTTTAGCTGCAAAAATGACTGCACTTGGGCCATACTAGAAAATATTAGTTTATTACTTAGTAAACGTTCATGAGAACGTCGAAGTTGCCAACAGGCAACCCCGTTTCAATGAGCTGCATAGTTGCAGTACCTTTTTTGACCATTTCCTGCACAGTGTACCTTTAAGGGGTTATGTTGATCAAAAAGGCCTGGCTCTCAGTCTCTGCTCTAATTCATCCCAAAGGTGTTCTATTGGGCTCAGGTTAGGACTCTGTGTAGGCCAGTCAAGTTCATCCATACCATACTCTGTCATCCATGTCTTTATGGACCTTTGTTTGTGCACTGCTGCACAGTCATGTTGGAAGAGGAAGTGGCAAGTGGCACACTCTCAAGTTACTGTTCCCACCTAAACATTTTGGACAATTCCTTGCTCCCAACGCAATGGGAACAGTTTGGAGCAGTTCCCGTACATGACTCTCAGTTTAATTAATACCTACTGCACTACCTACTGTTTCTTAAAGTCTTAAAATGATCCCTCCTATTTTTTAAATTCATTTTTATTTAATTATTGACATGCTCCCCAGGCGCCACTCAGCAGGCAACTGCTACGGACTAGTGTGTGTTCTTCAATGTGATTCACTAGTCCAAATGGGATAAAGTGCAGAGAAAGAATTTCCCCTATTGGACCAAAATTGGCTCCAATTGGCTTCGTTTATTTTGACGCAGCAGCTGTGGCCAAGTGGTTTAAGGATATGGGCTTAAAATCAGAGGCTTACAGATTTGAATCCCACCCTTCCACTCCCTCCCTACCTTACTCCCTGGCGGAAGTGCCCTTGAGCAAGACACCTAACCCCACACTGCTCCAGTGACTGTACCCTGTACTTAAAATAACTGTAAGTCACTTTGGATAAAAGCGTCAGCTAAATGTAATATAATGTAATGTAAAATCCCGCCTTGGGCCTCTTTGTATTGGTGGTAGTGTACAGTATCAGCCTCTGCATTTTTTATCTGTCTGAACATGTGAATCTTTAAAGGTGCACCGTGTGAGATTTTTAGTAGTCCATTTCCAGAATTCATGCTGCCCATTCACAAATGTTGTCTTTTTCATGAATACTTACCACCAGCATCAAATTCTAAGTATTCATTATGTTTGGGAAAATTGCACTTTTCATACATGAAAAGGGGGGATCTTTCTCCATTGTCAGCCATTTTGAATTTCCAGAAATAGACATTTCTAGCAGCAAAACGTACTGTGCTTAGGCCATACGATTAAATATTAGTTTATTATTCAGTAAATATTCACGAAAAGATCAAAATTGGCAGTAGAAAGCACAGTTTCAATGAGCAGCATAGTTGCAATACCTACTCTGGCCACCATCCTACACAGTGCACCTTTAATATTGAACGTCTACAGAGCTGAGCAATGGAGCCACATTCAGTGTATGCAATTTTAGCACTATGCTATTATCTACAGCTCCAGGCCTTTTTATTAGAATAGCATGAAAAAGTTGATTTATTTCCATAATTCCATCAATAATGTTAAACTGTCATGGATTGTAGATTCATGGCCCAGTTTTTTAACTATTCCAATCATTATTTTTTTTCTTTTTATATACGTTGGCCTTCCAGCTAAAAAAAACCCATGAATTGGGGAATTCGCAGCATTAGAATATTGTAATAAAATCACATTTTTCTTCATCAAAATTCGGGTCACATTAAATCAGTTGAAATTTGGTACTTTCTACATAACATGCAATGTTCAATACTTGGTTAGGACTCTCTCTGTCTTAATACCATGCCACGTTTTGGTGTTAACTCACCAGTTTAATTCTAACTCACCAGAAATAAAACCCCATTCATTTTCAATGGGGTTTCATTTCTGGTGATTTAGAATTAAACTGGTGAGTTAGCGCCAAAACGTGGCATGGAAATCTACAGGGTATATTGAAGAGTGAAGTGTGGGTCACCAAGTCAACAAACAAGAACAGCTGACAGCAAAGCATCAAGGATATCTGGGCTTCCATAACTCCCATGCACTGTTTTTGCCATTGACTTCAATGTTAAACGCATCATGGCCGTTATTAAGACAGAGAGAGTCCTAACCAAGTATTGAACATTGCATGTTATGTAGAAAGTACCAAATTTCAACTGATTTAATGTGACCCGAATTTTGATGAAGAAAAATGTGATTTTATTACAATATTCTAATGATGCGAATTCCCCAATTCATGGTTTTTTTGAGCTGGAAGGCCAACGTATATAAAAAGAAAAAAATGAATGACTGGAATAGTTAAGAAACTGGGCCATGAATCTACAATCCATGACAGTTTAACATTATTGATGAAATTATGGAAATAAATCAACTTTTTCATGCTATTCTAATAAAAAGGCCTGGAGCTGTATTACTTGACCAGTAATTCCCAGCACACTCTTAGCCACAGACACTGGGGACACTGGGACACATATCTCCCCACAAATCTAATGACATTGTTGGATTTGTGACACCTACACCTACCACAGTGTGTTTAAGTTCAAAGGCTGTAGCAGCTTCCAGTTTCATATAATTATGTCATTACTGGGCGTATTGTCAGATACGGTAAGTTGATTGATTCAAATAGCTGCTTCTGTAATCTACTTAATTGGTGGCTAGATGTGATGACAGCCAATTTAGACTCAATTTAAACCTGTAACCCAAGAGTGGTGGCCAGTTCAGTGTGTGTGTGTGTGTGTGTGTGTGTGTGTGTGTGTGTGTGTGTGTGTGTGTGTGTGTGTGTGTGTGAGTGAGTGAGTGAGTGAGTGAGTGAGTGAGTGGGAGAGAGAGAGAGAGAGAGAGAGAGAGAGAGAGAGAGAGAGAGAGAGAGAGAGAGAGAGAGAGAGAGAGAGAGAGAGAGAGAGAGAGAGAGAGAGAAAGAGAGAGAGAGAGCACTGGAAAAGATTGGAATTGCACCATAATGACCAGCTATACATAACTTCCATGGGCAACACCACTAAGAATCTCCCACAGGCATCTGGAAACTTTCACCTTAACATCCAGCAAGAATCCAGCATGGCCTTGGGAGTGAGCAAACAGCACAGTCAATCCAAATACTTATGTCTACTCATATTATCTTTCAGTTCAATTGGGGGTGTTGATATTAGTGTAATAGAAGGGATATGTAATAGGATTCTACTTTATAATTAAAAAAAAAACTTAACTCTGCCTTTTCTCAGGGTTTTTAACTGATCTTTTACGTATGCAGTATAGTTGTACTGTATGTATGCAAGCCTATTCATTACCTCCGCCAAGGAGGTTATGTTTCGGTTGTGTTGGCTTGTTTGTCTATTTGTCTGTCTGTTTGTTTGTCAGCAGGATAACTCAAAAACATATGAACGGATTTGGATGAAACTTTGTGGGGTTGTTGGAAATGACCAAAAGAACAAATTATTAAATTCTGGTGGTTATCCGGATCACAAACCAGAACCAGGATGTTTTTAAAGATTCTTCACCATTGCTAGCCTACAAAGGTAGACACTCCTAGTGACCGCAAATTGAATTGCGGGAGAGGGCGAATTTTGACATTCCAGTTTCTAACGCCACAAAAAGAAGGCTGAAAGTCTTGACATAAAAATAGGGTGTAACAGTCAAATGTTCTATCAAACAGCTTCCTTGACGGAGGTCTGCACTCTCTGAGTGCATTTCTAGTTTATGTATGCTCTTGGTGGGCACATTACTTGGGAATAATGAAGACATACCTTCATAATCATAGTGAAACATGGCTAATAAAATGGTGACACTGACAGGTCTGAAGTCACAGACAGATTTAATTTTCTTGCTTAATAGGCTAGTTGAAAAGAAGTAATCCAACACAGGGAATAATGCTTTCATTTCAATGCACTTTATTGTTGAATTTGCACAAGTTGATTGGAGGTAATGAGTGATCCATGATTAAGTGTTGATAACTGCTTAATTTGATGCGTGTGTGTGTGTAGTGAGGATTGAAGATTATTTATAGGTCAAAGTAGTCCAGCATTTTAACTGTAGGAATCCTTCTCAGACTTGGGTTTCTCTGGTGTCAGTGTCACCACGTCTTGGAAAGCTGCTACTAGCTTAGTGTCTGGCGTTGGAGCTTCAACAGCTGTGGATTCAGCCACTGCAGTGTCCAGGGAGAAGTTGGCTGAAACACACAAACAGAATAAAGGGATAAAGAGGTGGAACTAAAAATGAGCATCAAATTAATGTGGTGCGCTGTGGCCTGTTAATCTTTTCCAAAAAGAGAAAATTCAAAATCAGCATGTACAGTACTGTGGACCTGATTAGACAATCTCAACTTAATACGATTTTTGTTGCCTTTAGGTCAAAACAATTCCAAGACACATGTGTGTGCGTGCATATGTGTGTGTGTGTGTGTGTGTGTGTGTGTGTGTGTGTGTGTGTGTGTGTGTGTGTGTGTGTGTGTGTGTGTGTGTGTGTGTGTGTGTGTGTGTGTGTGTGTGTGTGTGTGTACTTGTGTGTGTGTGTGTGTGCCCGCATGTGCGTCTGTGTGCATGTTTTTATGCTTGTGTGTGTGTGTGTGTGTGTGTGTGTGTGTGTGTGTGTGTGTGTGTGTGTGTGTGTGTGTGTGTGTGTGTGTGTGTGTGTGTGTTGTGACTTGTGTCTCCTCACCAGTGGCGCTCTTCAGAGCAGGCACGTAGTGGTTCCAGAAGGAGCACTCTGCTATGCGCAGCGCCTGGCCGTTAGCGAGGGCTCCAGCTAAGAGCTTGTAGTTGTCTCCTCCAGCAGGCTGAGCCAGCACACGTGGCCACGCAGGCAGCAGCGCCGCAAACGACACCCGCGGCAGAGAGAGCGGAGCGTTGGGATTACTGGAAAAACACAAGCAACAGCACCAGGAAAGAAAAAAAAAACAAACAGAGGAGAGTGTGTCACCACAACGTGTTTTTTTAAGGACTCCTTTTATGTGATCTGTTTTGCTTTACTGCACTAATGCCCTTCCTTAATGATGAAGTGTCCTGGATATTTTCACAGACCCTGCAACTTGGCAAACAAGCCCATCAACAGGGCAGTGAAACAAGGAGTCATGACAACAAGTAGAATAGTAGCACAAGGAAGTTCTAAGTGCTCTCCCAAATAAAATGTATTTTGGAATGAATCAAGTATTAAAGAATGCGTAACTTATTCTCTCAGAGGTATATACAGTACACAACACATGTACTGTATGTGTATAATAACAACGATGACAAGGGCCATCGATAAGGCAATGCTAATTGATAAGTTGAGTTGTACCCAGTCTTGATGAAGTTGGTCATGTAGGTCATGATCTGTGTGGAGAGGGTTCTGTCCTGATTGGAGAACAGCTGCTGGGTGGCAGTGTTATGGGGCAGCCCAAACATCAGCTGCACATCCAGGGGCATAGACAGATCAACACTGCATGGGACACAATAACAGAGGTAGACACACAGATTACATTACATTACACTTAGCAGACACTTTTAACCAAAGCCACTTAGAAAGAGGACATTCAAGCAAGCACAGAGTGTGTGGGGTCAATACAGAGTACAGTAGTATACAAGTCATGTAGAACAGATAGAAAACAGTAATATAACACACAAGTAGGATCTACAACCAGAAGACAATGATAGAACACAAGTTCCACATCATTTCCCACTGAACTGAGTAAACAGGCAAGGCAAGTGGCCAGAGTGACTAAGCAGACTTTCTGGAATACTATGGAACCCTCCACGGCAGAGGTTGGAGACAGTGACTGGATATACCAGTAGTGACAGTCATTGTTTGGATTGGTTGGTTTAGATCGAGGGTTCTCGACCTTTTTTTTTTGAACAAACGCCCCCTGGACCGCATCATAAGCCTCTCAACGCCCCCTTGAAATCATCATAAGCCTCTCAATGCCCCCTGGGGGGGCTGTAGAGCCCCCGCTGAGAAATACAAGTTTAGAAGAAACAGAGTGGTGGGGGAAATTAGGTTGTGTGCTCATTTGTGGGTTCCTTTGCAGACTCCGCAGCAGCAGTCTGTGATGCATGCGTGTGGGTTAAGAGAGAGTGGTGAAGACGTCAGCCTCCAGAGTTGAGACAGCGATAAATCCACTGTTACACGCATAACTCAACTTCTTTACACGCTGGCAGGGAGTCACTTGTCACTTGTCCTGGGCCCAGCGAGAGAGGGGCCCCAGAATTGCATCCTCATTACATTGCATGTATTGGGTTTAGGGCCCTTTCATGTGTCTTTGTCCCGGGCCCAGCCAAAGCTGTCAGCGGCCCTGCACCCTGGCTTAGACTCTCATACAGTACATAACGTATGGCAGGCCACAGATAAGGCATCAGAATCAGACTGAGTGGAAACGAATCAGAAACAGGTTTATACGAGCTCACTTAAAAAAAAACCCTCACTCAAACTGTTTTTAAGATGGCTGCTCTTTAGTATACCGAGAAGTCTTTCCTCCTTGCATTAAATGAATATGCCTTAAAAAGACTGTGTGCAAAAGAAAGCGTGTTCAAGGACAGCTCTTCACTGGACTACATGGTATGTTATTTAGTACATAAAGAAATAAAAAAAAGTTCAATATACGCAGTCCTGTCCTGTAGCAGAAAATTAACCAAGTCATTCTGGTGCCAGTCCAAGCCCCCGAGCTGTCTTTGAATCTATCTATTGTTTCAGTCTGGGTTGCGGTGCTCTTTGAAGCTAGGGTTGTTCAAAGTGGCTCTGTGACCCTTTTGTGTTCGGCGCTCAGTTGGCACAGTGACAGACTCATAAAGCCTCCGGCCCGTAGCCCTACGGTCCAGGTGTCCAGGTGGACACACACACACATACACGACGTACGCACACACACACACACACACACACACACACACACACACACACACACACACACTGACACACACACACACACACACACACACACACACACATACACACACACACACACACGTATGCGCACACACACATACACATGCACGAACACAGTTTGCACACGCACACACACATTGTACAGACGTGGACACGCACACGCACACGCACACCATACAAGAACACATACACATCAAACACTCAACAAACACAAATTGAAGGTCATAGTTCTGGCCGTGGCATGGCCTGGCACAGAGTGATGGGCAACATTCCCACAGCAGAGGAGGCCAGGTATCCCAGGAATGCTGAAGAGAACCTGAAGCCTGCTTTTCTCCCATACTACGGCACATACACAAATGGACCTCTGGGCATTTACAGAGATGAGTTGTTTTATTCCAAATTAAAGAAAATGTCCATCATTTTAACATGATGTAAGTTACTATGTGGCAGTTCCACTGATCATGAATTTCAGATCAATGTATCAGTCTATTGGTTTTAAGTCCATTAGTAATTGGACGTATGATCTTATTGAATAACTAATACACAAATATGTCAAACCTGGTGTGGGTCATTTCCTCAGGCAGGTGGTACATGAAGACGTTTGATTTGGTGTTGGAGGCCCAAAACTCAGCCATCTTCTTAGCTGGACAGATGATGAAAAGATCTCTAAAAAAAACAATTACAAAAAATGTATGACAATTAGAGAATGAAATTGTATTGTAGTATTGTATTGAATGTATCAACATTATATTGAATGAATTATCATGCCTTACACAATTTTTTAACCAGTTTTATCTTTTAGTGAATGAGCTCTGTAATTGCAAATCCTGTGTTTGGCCTGTATACTGTATGTTGCTTTTTGACCATGAAGATTTTAAGAGGAGTTTTGCTGGACTGCGTTGAGTAAAATCATTCCGCTCTATGTAAAACTGCTTACATGACTGACTTAGATTGAGGATGTTTTTGCAATCAAAAGCAGTTATTTTGATATATGTGCTCCGTCAACTACCCTCTTCTCTGGTGTAAACCACTGATTTGCAACGGAACACCTAAATATGTCATGAGGCCGCTTTGTGGTCACTCGCACTAGTTTGTGGTCAGCCTTGAAGCATTTCCTGTGTGCTATGCATGTGATTGGCTAAGACACAGAGACACCCAGCTACCGTAAACTCCACTTTGGACTGTCTGTCTGTCTGAACCATCTCACTATCGAGAGAAAGACAGACAGACAGACAGGCAGGGGGAATGCAGTGCAACCCAGTTTCATACACAGATCCAATATACAGTACGCTCTATCCTCTATGTAAAACTATATCACATGCAGCCAGACACCTGTATCCACTTCCGAATCTCCCACACTGCAGCCCAATAACGACGCAAGAAG
Source organism: Engraulis encrasicolus (assembly GCF_034702125.1). Lineage (NCBI taxonomy): Eukaryota > Metazoa > Chordata > Actinopteri > Clupeiformes > Engraulidae > Engraulis > Engraulis encrasicolus. The sequence continues at coordinate 5,564,656 of NC_085858.1, forward strand.
CAGATAGTAATCTACATTAGTGCCCCATAAGATTAATCTATTATATTCATCATTAAGACGTAGAAATCAGTCTCTGGTGACTATTTTCATTTAGGATGAGAGCAGTTAACACAGGTCATAGATGCACAAAAGCACAAAACTAAAGAGAGTGTACAAGTGAACTGCAACTTGGAAATGTGGAATACACAATAGGCATTGGCCGTCGACTTGTTTCAGCTCTTGAATATTGTTAGTAATTTAACCATGCTATATTGCCTGAATATCTGATTGCCTGAACATCCTTCTGTGTGTCTCTATTTAATGTGAAACCATATGAGTACATATCTCTGTGCATCTTTTTTGTAAATCCTTGGGGATGTGGCACTGTGTACTGCACAGCCCATATTCGCCCTTCCTCCCAGTCCCTCCTAACATGTCTGGCTTGCTGCTGTACTGCGTCTAGCTGGAACAGCTGGCTTGCTTGGAGAAGGGTGTGTCCCCCATATGGGTCAGCGGTGGTGCTGGTCTGATGGCCCACGTGCTATATTTGCCACCAGTCATTATGTGGGCAGAGCTGTTGCATGCAGTGCACCACCGAACTGCACAGAGCCAGTCCAGGGTCCTTCTGCTGCCCATGTTTTACACACAATGCATCTTTGAGAAAACCATGAAAAGCGCAATACAAAACAGGTGTATTATATCATTATTACTATTACTATTATTATCATCATCATCATCATCATCATCATCATCATCATCATTATCATCAGACCATCTTCTCCACCTGAGAGAGGTGACACGCATTAGAGAGAAACTTCTGCATGCATGCATTAACTTCAATTTAAAGGTGAATTTTTAAAATAGCATTTCCCTAGGGATAATGGCTGGAGAATCAAAACACCAGCAAACACTGGCTTACTCATAGTGGGTCTTTAATGTCTGTTGACTGGTGAGGAGCACTGATCCCACCAATGAAATAAAATCTAGAACTGGAGACCTGATGTCATGTCGAATGCTTAACCAACAACTATAAATGCACTCTGTAATTGGTTGCAGACAGAGGCCGCTTGGAGATTAGTTTGTTTAGCCTGCCTGCCCTGTTTGGAGATGGCTTTGGGTGTGAGGAGTGAGTGGAGTTGTCTGTCACCCCCAGAACTGGCAGCAGGCGTTTGCCTGAGCTATGCTTGTCGGTTGTTTATTTCTGCTTTAACCAGCATGTCTTCCTTCCTCCTCGACCACAAGACTGCCACGACCCTATATGAGGCAACAGCTTGCCTTGCACTCAGTGCAGCGCTGGCTGTGAACCCATTTAAGCCGGATGCTGTGTATACACTGCATTGACCTAGGCGCCTGGAGCGACATAGACGCTGTATTCAGGCTGTTGAAATTTGAGGGTTTTTTTGTTTTATTAAAAATGTGGATATGTAAGAGCTGAATGACCACATTCTAATTCAAGATAAATGCAATGTATTACACGGCCTATTCTACTCCAATTTCCAGTCATCAACCTCATAAATTCAAATTCCTTGATGATTCCAAAATCAACCCATGCTCAGCGACTTGAATTCTTGGCCCAGGCCAGGAAAAGTCATCCAAGAGCAATGTGACAGACATACCAGACATGTGGAAAGCATACTAAACGCCTGGCTGAATTGAGTTGTAATAAAGTAATAATAGCCTCGAGTAGTGTTAGGGAAGAGAACTTATTTCATGTTTCTATGTGTTTCGGAGGCTGAGATATTTAGGTTTTTATAGGCTGAGGGTACCCCAAAAGGGCTTAGGTATTCAGCTGGCATTTTTTTGCAGGTGCCGTAGGCTTAAATGAGTTAATGTCTTCATTTCTTGCCAGGCCACCTTCTCATCCTATTTACTCTTACTTGATTCTTCATTTGTTTAGCAAACACT
>NC_085858.1:5571539-5679039 GCF_034702125.1 Engraulis encrasicolus
GCAGACATCTGTGAGCCCATCTTCAGAGCTGGAGAGCGCTTGCGACTCATTTCTGAGTAAGCGTCCTTCAAGCTAATATCACACAGGAGCCTCGGCCTGCCACCATAACAAAACCTGACAAACCTTCACACATACCGTACACTGATATGCCCAATTAGTAGATCACTATTACTGCCTACACATTTTTCACCTTGATACATGCCTTTTTGTATTCTCAAAGTACAGTACTTTCTGAAATTATATTTCAGAAATAAAACTTGGACTCAGAGTATGGAGGATCAGATGACATAAACAAAACCAAACAAAATTAGAATTGTTATCGTAATATGTTATCGTATATCGTAATATGTAATATTATATTTAGAGCATATTTTACAGGGTGTTTTACACAGCAAACTGTTACTTGGTGTTCTCCTTTAGTGAGGGCTACAGATGGAAGGTGTATTCACTGCTGACTAAGGAGGAAAACTACATTCCTCGCTGCCACGTGGCAAAGGTCTACCATGGGTAAGTATCCAACAGTGGTGCCCAAGGAAAAGTCTACAATGTCAACAGATATTAGTATGCAACAAATGGCAGAAATTGATAGCTTGACAGTAAGATCATAAGTGTATGTCTATATTTTCTGAGAAAAAAAATGGTTGTTGCTAATCCATGTAATAGTAGAAAACTTGGTAACACTAATGTCTGCTTATAAAGACTTAGTAAATAATTAACTAATGAACAAACTATTAACATATGTTTTTATTATTAACTAAATGCTATTCATGCTTTACAAAATATCTGCAAATAATATGTTCAAGATTTTACAAACCTTTTAACAGAGTATGTTTTATTCATTTACAAACAATTTGTAAATGTTTGATGAATATAACATTAACATAATATTTCCCAGTCATTTCAAGCATTTGTTAATGTTTTGTTCATAATTTGTTCATTATTTACGAAGTGTTATTTATGCTTTATGAGCAGAAATTATTATAAAGTTTTACCGAAACGTCTATTCAGAAGAAAATGAAGGAACTCAAAGGACACTGGTGTGGTCAAACGGTCTGTAAGTCACTTCCTGTGCCAGCCCAGCGCTGTGGTAATGTTGGTCTCCTGTTGTTTCCCAGATGGCTGTTTGAGGGAGTGAATCGAGTGGAGGCGGAACATCTCCTCTGTCTCCCCGGTAACAGAGTGGGTTCCTTCCTCATCAGGGAAAGTGGCAAAGGTGCGTTGTCATGCTGAGCTCAGAACAACAACAGAGTAAATTGTTGGTTGTTATATTGTGGTAGTGCCATGGAAAACTTGGGGAAACCCCACCACCTTCAAAATATGACTAATTGTAGTCGTATCTGTTTTTTAAAGGCCTGTACAGTCTCTCCATCAAGCACAGGACTGTGAAGCACTACCGCATTAACCGCCTGCCCAACAACTGGTACTACATCTCCCCACGCCTCACCTTCCAATGCCTGGAGGACCTAGTGAACCACTACTGCGGTAAATCCACCCAGAGTAGCCATGCAGCACCACACATACAGTACATGGGGGCCAGGGAAGCCGACAGGGGGGGAGGGGGGTGGGGGCACAAAAGGGACAGTTGCTCCGGGCCCAGGGACAGAGGGGGCCCAGAATTGGGTTCTAATTACATTGTATGTAGTGGGTGGGGGGTCCTTTCAGATGACTTTGACTTGGGCCCAGTAAAAGCGGTCAGCGGCCCTGAATCGGGGGGATAAACATGAAATCCTCTTGTGGCCAGGTGTCTGGTGAGCTCTCCCACTCTTACTCAGTCTACAATATTTGGATCAGTGGACCACCCATTAAAGTTACCCTATCAATGCCTTTGGGCACTTATTTCGGATAAGTAAGACCAGACCCTAAATGAGGAAACACGAGTTACAGACTACCAGATAGCCCATCTCTCTGGGTAACAATGAGGAAATGTGCATAGAACTAAGATGGTCTGCACATGCTTCATTTTGTCTTTGAGAATGAGGATATCAGGAGTCGTAGCCTCTTACTGCAGCAGGGGTCGCCGGCGACCCTATTCACTTGCTGAACATGCTTAACTACATCATAACAACATTGCCGTGACATTACAGAGAGCCATAGTGCTGCACTAAGGGGTTAATGGTTGTTCTGTGTGTCCTACCAGATGCAGCAGATGGGCTGTGCTGCGTCCTCACTGGTCCCTGCCTGAGCGCGACTAACTCTGCTCACTCTGATTGGACGCAGCTGGATGCTTTACCTGACGCCAGTGCACAAGGTTTCGACTGGAGATGTGTCAACAGGTAAAACAGTTATAGAATAAACTAGAAGCACTCAGAGAGCGCAGTCCTCCGCCAAGGAAGCTGCTTGATGCATTTGACTATGTTGCACTCTAAGTCTTTCTGCCTTGTTTTGTCCTGCCTTTTGTGAGTCCCCGCAATTCAATTTCTGGTCACTAGGGGGTGTCTAGATGGTGAAGAATCTTTTGAAAAGTCCTAGTTCCTTTTCGTGATCCAGATCACCACCAGAATTTAATCACTTGTTCCTTGGCTCATTATCAACCAAACCACAAAGTTTCGTCCAAATTCGTTGATTGGTTTTTGATTTATGCTGAAAATGTATACTATTTCATGAATATTTACTAAGTAATAAATTAATATTTCTTGGGCTGACAAACAAACATTCTGACCAAAGTTTTGCTGCCCAAGATGTGTATGACTGGTAATTGAAAATGGTGGACATGAAGAATATCCACCTTTTCAATGCATGAAAAGTGTACAAAAAGTGTATGTTGATTCAACACAACGTTTGTGTTGAATGAATCGGTGAGCAGCAACAGTGTACAAAAAGTGTATGTTGATTCAACACAACGTTTGTGTTGAATGAATCGGTGAGCAGCAACAGTGTGCAAATTTTTCCTTCTTATACTGTGTGTAACTCTAACTGATCGCTGCTCTCCCACCAGGTCGGCACTACTTCCAGAGGAGGCTCGGCCAGATGGTAGTCACGGCGACTCGGGGGTCAGCTACGGGGTGCAGAACAGCGTCAGTTCCTATCTGTCCCTGGCGGGGGCGCCGGAGAAGAAGCAGCACAGCTGGAAGCGGCGCAGGGGACGCTCGGTGTACGTGCTCCAGCAGACGCACAGGGAAACACTGAGGAACAGGCTGGTGGAGGAGGAGGAGAGCTACGAAGAGCTGCCTCACTGAGGACTGCAGAGGGGTGTGTGGGAGTGTGTGTGTGTGTGTGTGTGCGCGCGTGCACGTTCATGTGTGTGTGTGTGTGTGTGTGTGTGTGTGTGTGTGTGTGTGTGTGTGTGTGTGTGTGTGTGTGTGTGTGTGTGCAGGGGCATAGTAACAAATTGTGGGCCCTATGTACAGTCAACTCCAATGGACCTCCCCAGCCATCTATCTACTGTACATAAATCGGACTGCGTGTGGGCCCTCTGGGGCCCTGGTGACTCAGTCATACTTTATTCCCCTGTACGACACCCCTGTGTGTGTGTGTGTGTGTGTGTGTGTGTGTGTGTGTGTGTGTGTGTGTGTGTGTGTGTGTGTGTGTGTGTGTGTGTGGGTGTGTGTGTGTGTGTGTGTGCGCGCGTGTCAATGAAAGAGGGCAATGGGAGATCTTTGGAGGCGTGGGACTCTTGCGAAGATTAAATGAGAAACCTGAGATTATCCTGATCCTTGAGACATTTGATGGAAATTGTACATAAACTAACTGAAAGCACATTGCAGCACATGAAAATACTGATGAATGAATGACATTTACGAAAAAAAACAATTACTATTTGCACCACCGCAAATCTATACATCTTGTATATATGTCTGGTCTGGCTTGCACAGTGTCTATAAATACAAAATTGATGTTTGCTTCTGGATTTGTGTGTGTCAGTGTGTTTGAGTGTGAGTGTGCGTGTGTGTGTGTTTCACTTGTACCATGAGTAGTGCTCGTCTGAAGAGGCCTGAGGAGGCTGAGGATATGAGGTGAAGACTGGCTATGTCTGCTCCGTTCCTCTCAGCGCCCAGCGTCACCTGTCTCGGGTCGCCCCCAAACTGAGCGATGTTCTTCTGGACCCACTTTAGAACCACCAACTGGTCCAGCAGGCCATAGTTCTCCGGGCCGCTGTCTGAACCTGAACGAGAATTTTTTTTGCAAAGATATTTAGTTGGTCTTTAAAACATTTATTATTCAGATGGGAAAGTGAAAGATAGAGGCCAGAAACGATTGGGGAGAGAGAGAGATGGGGAAGGATTCAGAAATGTCCTTAGGCCGAAACATTTTAGGCCACTGAGCCACAGACCCCCCAGAATCATTCATCTCTGATATCCTTTAAGATGAAATGACCCCCAAAAAAGTGCATCAAAAAATAATGTCAGGCTTTGATGGACAGATCTGGTAACTTGTGACAATATTGAACTTCAGATTGCATGTATACAGGGATATGTTTGCAGACAAATTGTTACTGGAAAATCTAGCAATATTAATTGACAAAAAAACTTGCCAAAGAAAATAATATGGTGAGTGGTGGGTCGCAAAAATTGTCTTATTTCCAAAAGGGGGTCCCGGTAGAAAAAGTGTGGGAACCACTGAGTTACATGATTGAGTTTATCAAATGTAATTTTAGAGTGAGGAGTCCGCACACTTAAGATCCGTTTTTATTTGATATTATGGCAGGGTAGGATGACATTTCGACTGTTTGACTGTCTTCATCAGATCCACCTAAGAACAAAGGATTTTAAGTGTGTGGACTCCTCATTCTAAACTACAGTTAGCCTTTGTCCTGCACCTTTTCTTGGGATATGCCCAATCTTCACCTTCAACTGAGTATATCAAATGGCCTATCGTACCTGTGCTGAGGAAGCCAAAGGCAGACGCCCTGTAACCGGCCGTGACCACGATGACGTTGCCCTCAGCAGCCAGGTAAGAGCCATCCAGGAGGCCAGAGGGGTTGTGGAAGAACACCAGGACTGGAGAGTCCCTCTGTAGAAGGACAATAACAAAACACCAAACCATTTACAGCAAAGCTTCTATTGGATACTTGGAGTTAAGATAGGAGAGGGGTTGTGGAAGCAATGCCAGAGTATCGTTCCGTAGGAATAACTGGATATACAGGAGGAAGATTAAAGTCTTCTGGGAAGCTGTAAAATGTGCCTACAGGCCACTTGTGCTTTCAGGTTGAGGACAACATAACAGAGGGAGGCTGTTTACTGTCCATAGATGAGCCTGTTATAGTATATAGTAGTTACTATGTGTGGGTGTTAACCAGTCTTAAGGGCAGGGGAGGGCACAGACCTTCAGACCCCCTGATGATAATGATTGTGATGATGATGTTAGAGGGTGACTATGATGATGATGACGATGATGATAGCCTTCAGTAATGATGTGTAGGCGTGTGAGCGAAGAAGAGGTAGTGCTTACCCGACCGGCGGGGACAAACACATTCAGGTAGAGACAGTCCTCACTGGAGCCAGAGGTCACTCCAGGCAGCATGCAACTAGGCCTGAGAGACAGGCAAAAACACACGATGGATACACAAAAAATATACACAGACAGATAGACAAAATCATATGCTCTCTCACACACATGCACTCATGCACACATGTGCACTCACACTCATACAAAATCACACTCTCACACACACGTGCATACACACACACCCACACACACACACCACACATACACACACACACACACACACACACACACACACACACACACACACACACACACACACACACACACACACACACACACACACACACACACACACACACAGACACACAAACTTATTCACACATTCACACAAAATATTCTCCCTCACACACATTGCACACCCATACTGTGCACAAACACACATAGACCCACATGCACGCACACACAAACACACACTCTCTCTATACCTTAGGAAGGTAGCATTCCAAGAGCCGGACCAATCAGCTGGCTGAGGCGGGCTAAATCGGAGAGTGTTGATTGGTGGTTGGGCGTAAGGAACACCCAGGAACTGCCAGACTGTTTTCCTGTCGGAGCCCACAGCTGTGACCACAGACTGGCCCAGGAGCTGCCCATGACCAGGGATCTCCACCGAGCTCATGTCCTGCTTCACAGCTACAAAACACACACACACACACAATCACACACGCACGCACGCACGCACGCACACACGCACCCCCCAAACACACACACACACCCACACACATGACAGAGAGAGAGAGAGAAAGAGAGAGAGGGAGAGAGAGAAATAGGCAGAGCAAGACACACACACACACGCACACACACACACACGCACACAATCATTTTCCACTCAAGACTGAATTGAAGCCTGCAATTAACTCTTACGGGAGTCTCTGCTATGTTCATTTAAAAATTAGGGTTTTATAATGCCATGTGTTCCCAGGCTTAGAGACCTCTGCAGTTTAAAGTGTTTCTTCTGAATTCCTAAAGCCTTACGTACGGACTAAATCAGACTAAATCAGACACCAACAGACCACAGGCTGCAAGGAGAAGAAACACATAGTGTCAGTGTCGAAGTACTCGGGACGACCCTCCAGCTTTGGAACGTCCAGATTTTCACATTCCGTGATATTGCCTCTGCCCAACAAACATTGTGTGTGAATGTGTGTGGAACATCTGGCTCCCTTACTAGGCTATAGAGGCTTTCCATTATACTGTAACATGCTTTTGTTCCTAAAGCATTTGTAGATAATCATATCGATATGGACAATAGCACATTGTGACAAAAATGTATCCAGTAGGGTGAAGAGGCCAGTGATTTAGCACCACCTCATGCCTATCTGTTCACTATTGCCTCTTTTCCACTGCCATTTTTCTGGTAGGCCTACAGCTCGATAGAGCGCAACTCGGTCGCCACTTTTTGCTTTTCGAATAGACACGACACAGCTCAATCACAAAGCAAAATTGGTGGCCGAGTTGTGTTGTGTGGAGCTGTAGGCCTACCGGAAAACTGCCAGTGGAAAAGAGGCATGTGTGTGTGTGTGTGTGTGTGTGTGTGTGTGTGAGTGTGTGTGTGTGTGTGTGTGTGTGTGTGTGTGTGTGTGTGTGTGTGTGTGTGTGTGTGTGTGTGTGTGTGTGTGTGTGTGTGTGTGTGTGTGTGTGTGTGTGTGTGTGAGAGAGAGAGAGAGAGAGCGTTTGGCTGTTTCAAACAAAAAAGAGCATACAGTGTATGATCTTACCAGTTCGGAGGTACACCTGAGATGCGGCCTCTCTGATTCGCAGGCGGCAGTCGTGAGCATGCCCAGTGGGAATGCAGGTGTGTGTGTCAGGATACAGGATGCAGCGCGAGGCCGAGTCCCTGCTCTCCACGCTCACCGCCATACAGGAAGCACTCTCCTCACAAGCTGCACACACACACACAGGTGCACACCACATCAAGACATACAACTCAGGCACATTGCATTGCACATCACATCGTACAACGCCACTTATCACAATGCAGCAAGACAAAGACACATCACATCATGAGTAAGTCATGGGATAGTGGTCAGGGTGACAGGCTTGCCCAAGGGTTGCACCCAGGTCACAGTCTTTTTGAATTGCTGCCATCGGGCAGGAGATTCAGGTCCATGAAGACAAGGACAAACAGACTGAAAACAGTTTCTATGCAGCAACCATCACAGAACTGAATTTTGCTTCAAAAGCATAGTTTTTATATACATACCATTCTTTTCATTCCATTTTTTATTTATTTTATTTTATTTTATTTTTATTTTTATTTATTTTTGCTTCAACAAGGAATACACAATTTTGTTGTGCTTGTCACAATGACAGATCAAAGATATTGTATTGTACTGTATTGCAACATGTAGCTTAGGGGCCCCAGGCCATTTAATCTGTCTCTGTGCATTTAATATCATATAACATTATATACCTCAATGGTATGTGTATTCAATATGCAGTAATGTACGCAATAACAAAAATATGCAGATATTATCTCACCTGCTAGACACCATTCTGTCACCTTGTCTGCATTCTCTGCAATGTCTTTGCTGATGTGCACGATGTCAAACGTTGAGACAGATGGGTCCACCAGCACCGAAGACGGCTGCAGCAGATTCCAGTCCATCATGTTCACTGTGACATCACGAACAAATAATAACGATATTACAAATAGTTACATTCACATATGATCATTTAGGCATGATATACTCTGGCCATCTTACCATCCTTTGAGGGAGTACGTAGGCCAAAGCTGGGGCACAGGCTGGGGCTTTTGGTCCACTGGTTTACTGAGGAAGAGAAACACTTCATCAGAACAAGATCAACAACACACTACCACTACTGTGGGAGAGGAAATGAGGGTGAAAAAGAGATGGGGTAGAGTTAGGGAATGGCAAGCTCTGGATTTGAACCTGGTTTGCCTTCATTTCCCCTTTTCAAAAGTTACAATTCTTGGTATAAACCGGCTTGACATGCCTACAGTACTCTCACCTGATTTTTCAAAATAGCTGAACAGGAAAATCTGCTTCGACTTTACATAACTTATGAGTAAACATTTCTGTTTAAAAAGTCAAAGAATGTGCGCACATCAGTGGCACAGGTGCTGGATCAAACATAAGATAACTGAAAAGAAAATAAAGGTCCGCAACACTGTTAAATGCTCCCAAAGATTTAATGGCACGACGTTTCGGACTAACCGTCCTTCACCCTAACCGGGTTGCACTGTGATGAAGGACGGTTAGTCCGAAACGTTGTGCCATTAAATCTTTGGGAGCATTTAACAGTGTTGCGGACCTTTATTTTCTTTCAAACATTTCTGTTTACCTGTTGGGTGTGTTTCCCCAGGTACCATACACTCACCTGGTTTCTCATACCAGCCGAATGGGTAGGTCTGGGCCTCCACCTTGGAGGGGCTGCAGTCTTGTACCCTCCAGCTGGTGCGGTCGTCCTCCCCACACGTCTGAATGCCCAGGCTGTTCAGAGTCAGGCACAGCAGCTCAGGGTTGGAGGATGCTGCAGCCGTGTCCTTCACATAGCCGATGCCACGGCAGCACGGGTCCTCGTCACAGCGGCGCTCACACTCAAAGAATCTGCAGAGCAATGTTGGCATTGGAATGGAGGTTAGCCGCGAACTTCAATGCTGTCATAGTTATTTATAGCACATTTGTATAGCGCATTTCCTGTTCAACTAATCAACTAAAGGAAAATCATGTCTAATCTAGTACATCACATTTAGCAGACATTTATCCAAACTTACAAAGAGGAAATACATAGCAAGGTACTTCGGTGGGTTGTCTTAATACATTCATTTACATTTGTACATTCACATTTACACATTCTTACCCCTCTGTGATGGGCTTAGCTGACAGGTTCACCCTGCTGCGAACAGAGTAGGACACCATCTTCCTAAAAGGCGTACGTGAGTAGAAGCTCTCCACACTGCCACTCAGGTCAACTGCAAACAGATGAAACAAGAGAAATCAGAGATGGAAACCGGACCAGAGAGTGGATAAGATAATAATATAATATTCTAGAATCTCTGACCGGACCCCTGATCAACAATAGATGCACATGATGTTCAGGTCGTATAAATCGTATCATCTTAATCTACACAGCTCTGGTGATGCTGTGTGTTTGATAGAGCCCATCAAGATGAATGACCACAGACATCGCAGGTAGACACACAAGATGACCGACAACAAGACAGAAAAACAGACAGATAGATAACCAGACAAACAGAAAGACAGCCAGACAGGTAGACAGACATACAACAAGCCAGACAGGTGGGCAGACAGATAGACAGACAGACATGCAGCTAGACAGAAATATAGACAGAAAGAATATAGACAGAAAGACTACTAATTGCAATACCTGGCTCAACCCCTCCGGCTAAATCAGCTTTTCCATAACAGTGCAATATAATTTCAACAGGAGCAACAGGTCTTATGCACTTGAATTGAGTCAAATAGCGTAACATCTGTTATGTGATGAAATGCTATTCCAAGCATGATTCCATCATGGCCACCCAAAAACTTCAGGCTAGATTCAGACAATTAAGCCACATATTTCTACCAAACAAACCATGCAACCACAATCAGCAAACCTGAACTAGCCAAGTAGCTAATAGGCATTCAAAGTTTTTCCATGAATGGTAGAAGGAGCACATTTCAGGGTTTTCCTTCCAGAATCCTGAGATATCTCCCCTCAGCACTAGACTTTATGATTGTAATGATTGATGCCTTTATTAGCTGAACTGCTCCTTTGCAAACAGTGACGCTATAATGCAGTCACTGCATTCCAGCAACTGCTATATCAATTTCATGTTGAACAGGCCAGCCAAGCCCAGCACACTTTCAGTGACAAACCAGGCGACCAAGGGATGGATGAGATGAGGGACCCAGCTGAGAGGAGAGGAGAGGAGGGAAGGAAGGAAGGAAGGAGCGGAGAGACAGTTGTGGTGACTGGCTTTCCTCAGCTGAGTTGTTACAGTAAGCACCTTTGCTGCGGCGGCTGCTCAAAGCTACAGGGGCATCAGTGAAACCAGGGACAGATGGAGGACCCTGCTGAGTGAGAAGAAAGTGTGTGTGTGTGTGTGTGCGTGTGTGTGCGTGTGTGTGTGCGTGTGTGTGTGTGTGTGTGTGTGTGTGTGTGTGTGTGTGTGTTGGGGGGTGGCGGTGGAGGATGGCTTTCATCCGTTGAGCTGTTACAGTGACGCCTCTCTCCTGACACTGCTCAAAGGCTCTCAGTCTCAGCCACCAGAAAAGAAAAAAAAACGGGGACCAGCCAGTCACGGACAGCCAGGCGACCCTGCTGAGTGAAGAGGAAGGAAGGAAAGGGGAGGCGGATATGGCGGTAAGCAGCACCTCAACCGCCACACCACTGCATGCTGTTCAAAGCCTCAGCGCTACAGCAGCCCGTAGACGGCTCATCCGTCCGCCCTGCAGGGCAGGCTCCTGTAGTTAGGTGCCTGTTTAAGACCGGGCAGTAAAACACAATGCGGTCTGCAAATGAGCACAGACATGTGTCTCCAGCAAATTGGGACCTGAAGGTGGTGTATGTTCATCACTCTAGGGAGAGGTGTTGTGCCTGTCGCTCCTTAAGGACGACCCAGAGAGAGTAAACATAAACAGCTGCAGGAGACAGTGACATTATGTAATGTCTATACTTCTGTCGGTGAGGATGACAACAAGGACAAGAAGAACTAGACAGCTTCCATCTTTAAGGCCACACAGTGGGAACATCTTGGGAAGTTGGGAATCTTTGGAATGAACATCTTGGGAAGAGTGGCATTTATGTGTCTGTTTGTAGTAAACAACATGGGCCACAGTAACTGTGTAACACGTTTCCTTCACCATCCGAGAATGTGACCCATCTAGATTGAGGTCTGGTTTCAGGCCCTCAAAAAACCCAAAATATTTGGAGCACTTTGGGGAAGGAGGGGGTGTTGTGTTAGCACCATGGGCTATAAGGCAGGTGGAGATTTTCCAGTAAAGCGTGTCTGTTGTCCGCAAATTGGACAAAAAAGGGGGAAAATGTCAACTAATTGGCATGTTCCTTTGAAGCCAGTCAGGGGCCACAATGCTGCATCAGCAGTGAAAGTGCCCCACTGTTACTGATCTCCCAGAACCCCTGGGGGAAAGGAAAAACATGTTCCATCCATTAAACCAGCTGCACGCACATTCTGCTCCGCCGACAGTAAGCTATCATTAACATCTATCCTTCTGTTGTGGACTTTTTAACAGCCAAATAAAACATATTAGCTCCTGGCCACAAGTAAGCCAATAAAGTGTCCGGGTCTTTTGTTGCTGATTTTTTTTGTCATTTCATATCAAAAAGTCTTGTTTTTAAGTGACTTCAGTGACTAAATATTATTACAGGTTGCACTATATGTGTTTGCTGATGATGTGCCATGACAGTAAACTATTGTTTTCTTATAAAGTGCCACTGTAGTGGTCTTCAATAGAGACATAACTATGACAAGTATATTGCATGGCTAATCAGTAAGGCTACTGTATGTTTCACATACAATTCCTGCTAGAAGCGTCATTGCATCATTTGAACTCATGATAGAAGCATCATTTATCTTAAAACTTCAGCTAGGAGTCCAGCTCAATTTAATTAAATTTAACAAGCAAACAAGGTCATGAAGCACGACCACCTGATGTTTTATGCAAAAATAAAAAAATGCAACACACTGACGAAGCAGATTGCAAGCTCTTAATGTTACGGGAACCTGAGTGGTTGACACAGCTCTTTTTGGACACGTGCCGAATAGAGAATCCCATAAAAGCACTAAGTGCTGTCCTGTCATCATAGGTCAGCTACTCTAATAAATACCATGTGATAAAGCAGTTTCCACGTGTATGGGGAAATGGGCCCTTTAGGGGATTCCCCTTGCTATCCCAGACCACAAGAACCTAGTGGCATGTGTAAATCCGGATTGGAGCTTTGCCACCACATGTGGCAGAGAAAAAATAAAGTGTGACATATACATGCCCCTTTTTGAGCTTTCTGTAGGCCCACACAGTGCACACCTTGGAGGGAGGTCTAGTTGCAAGTATAGCTACAGTTTGAGGTGTAAACATTTAGAGTAAAAGTCCACACAGCCAATAGGCCGGTGTAGTGAAATTTCAAAGTCTTCATGGAATCCCATTTTTTTCTCTTTTAGAGTAAAATCTGTTATTGGCATTTGGGCAAGTGGAGGTGTGCAGAACAGAGCAGACCATAGCTGATGGTTGCTGATGACTCACAATATTTCCAGTGTCTGGATGAGCATAAAGCATAAACTGTCTGCAGAAGTGCAAAGTAGTCATAACAACCTGGACACAGCCGTAATCCTGTGCCCAGCGTGTGTGTGTGTGTGTGTGTGTGTGTGTGTGTGTGTGTGTGTGTGTGTGTGTGTGTGTGTGTGTGTGTGTGTGTGTGTGTGTGTGTGTGTGTGTGTGTGTGTGTGTGTGTGTGTGTGTGTGTGTGTGTGTGTGTGTGTGTGTGTATTGGTGGTCAAAACAATTTTGACACTAGCATGGGTATTGGATATGTCTGAATCCCAACCCATGAACTACTAACAAAGTTGAGTGAAAAAAACACGTAGTTTTAGACTAAACACATCAAAGTAACAAAATGGACTGTACTGTGCCAAAAACTGGTTAAATTGTAAGCAATTGGACATCTTTTTGGAGATTGATGATGCTTCATTAAAAAGTCTTCAGTTGATCTGACGTGACCTGGATAACTGGGAATTGCAGGCAGAATGGGGGGGGGGAAGCCAGACAGCCAGACAGACATGCACTGGGTACAGTAGTGTCGATTGTGTGGACAAAGCCAAACTACTGATGATATTGGACGAGCCAAGATGTACATACTCATTAAGATTCTATTCACACACACACAGCTATATTATTCCACTATGAAGTGCAACACAAACACTCACTTGAAATGCTTCATTTTGTGCCATGTAATAAATCAGAAAAAAAGCATTTCAAGTGTGAAATTTGTTTTTCTTACTGCATTACTATTCGCATACACACATTGACGGGTTGCTCTCTCAAACTGAATCAAAAGGTTATACAGAAGGCAGCTCACCCAGAACATCCTGTCCTTAACACAACGCCAAGTCCAATCATACTCCCATACTGACTTCATCTGCTCCTCTTCCTCTCTCTCTCTCTCTCTCTCTCTCTCTCTCTCTCTCTCTCTCTCTCTCTCTCTCTCTCTCTCTCTCTCCTCTTCCTCTCTCTCTCTCTCTCTCTCTCTCACACACACACACACACACACACACACACACACACACATTCTTATCTCTGTCATTCTTCCAGTTGTGTCACTTAGAGAATATAAAACAGACTAGCTAACTGAATAATAAAAAAAAATCTTCCTGTTTCGCATGTCCACACTGAAAACATTTTGATACTGCAGAGATTGTGATTGTGGGCATGTACAGGACTGGCCCTTACTTGCACTGGGCTCAGATGAGCTCATCAGGCATTTATACCTGTGTTTACTGTTCATATATACTGGGTACATTAATAAATTACTTGTACATGTGTCATTTACAGAATTAATGCTTTTTCAAATAATCCAGCAAAAAAAAAAATCATCCAGGCGATAGTGCCATTACCTGTGGTTGCGCAACATGACGTCTGCTACTATGATGCTTTTCTGTTAGGCTGTTGTACAGCCTACAGGCACATGATACGTATCTGTCCCTGGGTCATTTCACGTGAAATCAGACGCTTTGGGACCGGACCGACACAGATTTCCATAATACTTGTTGTGCATGTTTAGTAGCAAGGTAGCACCCCAGAACAGCATTTGTGTGAATCTGACATCAATATTGAGGGAGAAACAGACTAGCAAAGGTTTACATATGAGGGTAGGATACTATGCATTCAGCTACGATTATATCAGTCAGTGTAAGTCACAAAAAGATGTCCGTGATGTTATTTGAAAGCTCTTTTCTGGCTCTACAAATTACAATTATCATAAATTGACAAATTAAAAATTGAATATCAAAAAAACTATATTTTAAAATGGCCAGTTCCTTGTCTAAACATAGCCTGCAATGTCATGAACAACACCTGAAATGCTGGTGTTTGGTTTATTCATTTCAGATATAATGGGATTCAAAAATATGGCACCATACAAATCACCTAGTAATAACATGGGAATACGGTAGTAATATCACATGACAGCATGTCTATCGGAATATGTGAAGGATGGAGATGGTCCATGACGATGCAAGAAGCTCAGTTTCACCTCTCCAGTGCTCGGCATACATTCCTCAACACATGCTATCCACTAGTTGCCATCATATACAGCTACAACATACCCTTTGAAGCTTGAAAATTTAGAGCATTCCTTTACACAGAACACAGCGAAGAAGATCATTGGAGTACCACTCCCCTCCCTGCAGGACATTTACACCACACGCCTCACCCGGAAAGCACTGATGATCATCAAAGACACAAGCCACCCTGCACACAAACTGCTCAGCCTCCTGCCCTCTGGAAAGAGGTACAGGCGCCTCCGTTCCCGTACCACCAGGCTGGCGAGCAGCACAATGCACCAAGCGATCAAGATGCTGAACACTCAACCCACTCTCCCTCCACTGTCAGCCTCTAGCCAGCAAGGCCACTGACAAGCCCCCCCCCCATCCCCCCACCACCATATCTGCGACTGAACATTCCACCTGCACTACTATACTCGTGACTGAACTTTCAACCTGCACTAACTCAAAACATGCACACACACACACACACACACACACACACACACACCGACACACACACACACACACACACACACACACACACACACACACACACAAGCACACTGAACTTTCTGCACTAAACCCAAACATACACACACTGACACACACACACACACACACACACACACACACACACACACACACACACACACACACACACACACACACACACACACACACACACACACACACACAGACACACGAACACACACACACCAATACACACACCGCACCTTCTACCTGCACTAAACACATACACACACATACACACACACACACACACACACACCAATTCACACACACACACACACACACACACACACACACACACACACACACTGCTGCTGGTGTACTTGACAGACCTTTTTTAATATTTATTTTCTTCAAAATGCTACTATTACCATGTCAGAACGCTATAAAGGACTTTTTTTTAGGAAAAGCACAAAAGCACAACAGATACCTCTTAATGTATGTCCTCTACAAGTCTTCTGTTGTCCAGTCTTGCACTTTAAATGTCTGTATGAGCACTGTCTATGTCCATACTGTCTTAAGTCCATGTATAAGTACTGTCTATGTCTATACTGTCTATGTCCTTACCTAGATTAGTCTATGTCTAATGGGAAAGCAAGAAATGTAATTTCAAATTCTTTGTATGACCAGTGCATGTAAAGAAATTGACAATAAAACCTACTTGACTTGACTTGACTTGACTTACTGAGCTTATTCTTTCAACCCTGCCTTCTCTGAGTGCTGAAAATGGTCTAGCCTCCACTGTGTCCTGACAATGGGCAGAAGCTGTGTAGTTTTTGAGCACCTGGAATATGGACCGACGAGGGGGCAGGGCCCATTCGGAAAGTGCCCGTTATGCCAGATGGCCAGTCCAGTCCTGTCCCTGACACTACTCTATTACTACTTCATTACAACTCATTTCAACCTTTATGCCCCATTATCTCTGAAATGAATAAAGAACCAAACACCCCATTTTCAGGTGTTGTCCACGACCTTACAGGCTATGTTTAGACAAGAAACCGGCCATTTTAAAATAGAAGCTTTTTTGATATTCAATTTTTAATTTTTCAATGTATCATAATTCATATTCTGAAGGTTGTTGCATTCCATGCTGTGTGTGTAATTTGTAGAGCCAGAAAATAGCTTTCAAACAACACCTCAGACACCTTTTTGTGACTTACACTGACTGATATAATCAATGCTGAATGTATAGTGTCCTACCCTCACATGTAAACCTTCGCTAGTCCCTTTCTCCCTTAATATTGGTGTCAGATTCACATAAATGCAGTTCTGGGGTGCTACCTTGCTACTAAACAGGCACAGCAAGTATGATTGAAATCAGTGTTGGTCGGGTCCCAAAGCTTCTGATTTCATGTGAAATGACCCCCCTCTGAAATAAGCCATAACTAAACTAAACTAAACTAAACTAAACTAAACTAAACTAAACTACTAGAAACCATCGATGCCCCTCTTGTGTATTGCATATGCACAGTCCTGGAGGTTACCTGTTTTCTGGTGGGCCCTCTGGGGAGCTCTGGAGAGCTGCAGGCTGCAGGCCTGCCTCAGGGGCTTGTCATAGGCTCCACACACGCGGGTGTCTGGGAACAGCTCACACAGGAAGTACAAGGGGCCTTCATCACGCAGATCAGACATGTGGCACAGCTCCTCTTCCTCACAGCCTAGGAAAAAGCACACACACATAAGCATGAAGTATTACACACACACACACGCACACACATGCACACACACATGCACACACACACACACACACACACACACACACACACACACACACACACGCACACACACACACACACACACACACACACACACACACACACACACACACACAGAGCCATAACGGTGGCATAGCTCCTCTTTCTCATAGCCAATGAGAAACACACATTTGCGTATCAAATACAAATAGACACACACATGCATGTACACACACACACTAACACGCATGTGGCACGCACACAAATTATTCTCTTTTTCAAAGGCAGATTCTATCTCTTACGTTGAAGGCACCAGAGTTGTGCTTGCTCCAGGTTGAACTGGTGCTTGAAGACCCAGTACTGTTGGCTGGGCACGACCCTCCCAGCAGCCACCTCAACCTCACTGGCCTCCAGGGAACCAAACGACTGCAGAACGGCATCTGTCATTCAAATATGGAGTCTTTATTAAAACACATACCTGAGTAGCAAGCAAGAATGCTGCTATCAGTACTTGTGAATATGAGTACTGCAGTAGCTGGATGAATGAGCACCAAAGACATCATCTTGGCATTACGAAATAGATCTACGTTTCACAATGTGAAGCCTTTCAAATGAGCTGTGATACCCACCAGCGTAAATAAAGTCATCCTACCTGATAAAAGTGCTCCAGAGACAGTTTCAGGCCGGCTGCTGACACAGGATGAGGTCTTGGGCCGGGTGCTCATGTCCGTCTCTGAGAACAGAATAGCATTGTTTTGCAATGGTGTCACATTACGGACGTTGAACATAGACAATGTATGTAGATGGACATTGTATGTACTGTAGAGACATGGGTGTAAATTACCATTAATGACTACGGAGACCTGGGTGTAAATAGCATTTTTGTGTAAATACACCAACAATGGCTATTGACACCCGGGTGCACATAGTCATGTTCACTATTTACACCTGCGGTGGAAATGGTATTTGCCTAAATTAAATGATGTACTTGGTATTTTTCTAGCATGGCGGGTAACTGAGCCCTGAGGAAGGTCAGTAGACCGAAAGCTTGGCCTATTATTAAAAAGAACACAAAGGGGATTTAAGTGTAGACATTTTTCTTTCAATTTTACTAGCATGGCGGGTTAAAAGCTAGAGACCCTAGCAAACTGGACTGGAACTTGTGACCTGGCTGCAATCATAACAATCACTAAGTCTACGCATAACTAAATAGCGAATAACTGCTACGATAAATAACAAAATTCCTGCTAAATAAGTTATTTATTTATTTCAAATCACAACAACTCACCTTTCCATAGGTAGACTTGCTGGAAGCCAATGATGGAGGCCTGGTAGTCAGTTTTGTTTTTGCTAGATGCTGGCAATGCTGTGTCAGCTGCAGGAGAAGAGATAGAAAACAGTTGAGCACCATCATACAATAGAATACAGCAGAAAGCTGGAATGAACATGCTTTAATATGCATCTGACTATACCGTATTTGTTTTTCAAGATATTCCAAGATAATGTGGCCAAAACTTTGATTTAGAATCACAATCAAAGAATACAATAAGGCATTTTCTCTTTCTTAAGGCAAGGGTGTCAAGAAATAAAACACGATACACAGAAGTTAAAATGCATGCAATACCATTGCAACTAACTACGTACGTAGCAACTCATGTGAAAGATGCATGTAATCCCTGGAAACATATACAGTACAGTGCGATGGTATATCAACCATATCTATGACAATTTCATTACAGGTGGCAGGTGCCCCGTTGCTTACTGCCACCCCCCACCCCCACCCCCGCGCCTTTTATCTCTCTCTTTATGTTTCTCTCTCTCTTTCTGCCTTTTTTTAAGCACATTTAATGAAAGCCAAGGTCAAATATACTTTGAGTACAAAAAAAACCCTTAAAGTGGCCTTAATGAAGTAGAACTGCCCCTGGGCTCCTCTGATCAGAGGGTTTACTGAATACCACACTTCAAGTAATACACACAACTACAGTCCATGTGGTATTTTAGACAGAACAGATAGATACACTGATGTATACATTATAAAAGCTGCTGTATACTTCTGCTTGTACTATTGCAGGCTGTGCATTGTGCTGGTATCCTATGGTAGTGGTTATGCTCTATGGTGGGCTGCCGTACTGATGTTGAAGATCTGTCCGCCAAAGTTGAAGGTGAAGCGTTTGTTCTGTTTGCTGTACTGGACTCCAGCTCCGCAGGTTCTGCTCGAGCGGCCCTGGCCAGACACGTCCCAGTCCGCCTCACTGCACAGCAGCACGTCAGGCTGGCTCAGGAGACCACACATCAGGGAACCTGCAATAATAACAACACACACACACACACGCACACGCACACGCACACACACACACGCCAACACACATGCACACACACACGAGCAAACACACACACACACACACACACCACACACACACACACACAGTGTTACGCACATATGCACACACCCAAACACACACACACACACACACAATGTCAACCAACATATATAGTACACACACCCAAACACATATCCTGACCACATGTCTAATCCCCAGTAGGACATTTATTTAAGTAGGCAAAACCAACTGCCCACTGTCAACTGTTGTATTTTTACTTACAGTACATCCTAAAATAAGAATGTGGCAAGTGTGGGAGTGTGTGTGTGTGTGTGTGTGTGTGTGTGTGTGTGTGTGTGTGTGTGTGTGTGTGTGTGTGTGTGTGTGTGTGTGTGTGTGTGTGTGTGTGTGTGTGTGTGTGTGTGTGCACATGTACATATGTGCTGTGCTGTGCTGTACTGCACTGCCCACCTCCGTTAAGTACGTTCTGGTTGAGGATGAATCCGTCGCAGCATGCCTCCTGACTGCAGACGTCTGCGCAGAATCGGTATGCGTCCGCCAGCTCAGCGCCCCCGGCTGCGGCCACCACTACCGTGCGGTACACCCCAGAGCCGGCCTTGCGGAACGGCAAACGCTCAAACGTCCTCCGCCCCACCACGCTCGAGAACTCGTGACCTGAGAGCGAGGTCACAAGAGCACACGGGACAGATGGAGAGAAGAAAAGGGATGGAGGAAGGAGTGGAGGGAGAGAGGGAGAGAGGGAGAGAGGGAAAGAGGGAGAGAGTGCGTTTGAGTGCTAGGCCTGTGGTTTGAGCCAAGGCATACAAGTGCATCCAGCTCAATTTAGGAGGCCAAAAATAACTTTCTCTTTTCTTTCTCTCTCTCTCTCTTCCTCTCTCAACCACATTTCTTTAAGATTACCGTCCAGGCATACAGGCTCTTAACTCCTCTGAGAGCCAATTGTTAAATGTCTGAGCTTGGACGTAGGAATTAGTGGTGCTCTGAAACCATTTACTGAACTATTTTACTTTTTTATGTACTACTTAGACTGTTTAGAGACCTTGCAAATGTAATACATGCGGCACTTGTGGAGAACCTAGCATTGCTTCAAGCCAGCAGCATTTTGAGAGCAGCAGTTGCAAATTGAAAAAAAATCACACTGTGTATTGACCATGGTAGTATCATTGTTGAAAATAATGGAGGGCCTGCTGCAAAGATTTTGTGACTTCAGTATCACATTTGTGCAGCAGTAACCCGCTCTGTGTCTGTGGTGTGCTATATGTAGAACATAAACGCAAGTCATGTATTTGCTTTTATTGAAGAACCGAGAATGTCAAATAAAATCAGTCAATCAAAATTTCTTTTAAGTATTTTTTGGGGCTTTACAAGTCTTTATTGTTTTTTTCTCAGACAGGACAGTGAAGTAGAGACAGGAAGCGAGTTGGGAGGGAGAGTCTGGGAAGGGCCGGCAAAAGACCCAGGCCGGGAATCGACGAATGCCCTACCATATCAGCCACAGTAGGGCCTAGTCAATCAAGTTAACACATGCTGATGGTACTATGCTGGTGCCTTACCCTTCTTCCTGAGCACGGTGAGGTTGGGCTGTCGGGCCGTCCTCAGCTTCAGGGAACAGCTCAGACTCTGGTAGAGCTCCGCTGAGGGGTTACCCAGGAAGCCTTTGGTCTGGTGACGTGAAGCAAAACATTCACATTCAGCAGGTGTGACAATGACTGTGGTGTGTTGCCATTCTAGTATATTTCCTTCAACTGATATACAAGTTGCCCTTATGTCTATGTCAACTAAATTATTTCAAGTAAGGACATAATCTGACTTTAGATGGTATGTTTATGTGTGTGCATGTGTGCGTGTGTTTGTGTGTGTGTGCGTGTGCATGTGCGTGTGTGTGTGTGCCTGTATGTGTGTGCATGCTATTCCGAATAAGAGTGTGAACTCAGAGACAGACAAATGGAGGTGAGCTTGCGAGGCCTTACTGGCTCTGAAGTGCTGCACTCCACATTGGCTGCGTCTGTGCTGTAGGAGTCACAGTGAGCTTGGCCCTCGGCACTGTACACAGCCACATGCTGACACGACGCATCCTCAGAGCACTCTAGGGAAGGGACACAGAAAATGAACTTAGAAAGACACATGGACTCACACATGCAGGCAGAGACACTTGGTAAGCGTATACATGCAGCACACGTATACACACATGCACACGCCGCCCACACATGCAAGCACACAGGATACTGCAAAATCACTTCCAGACACACACACACACGCACACGCGCACGCTCACACGAACACGCACACACACACAGTGTGACTGACCCTTAATGCACTTCCTGAGGTGTTTCTCCAGGGGCAGGTCTCCAGTCTCCGAACGGAGCAGGATGGAATCCTGGGTGCCAAGGAGCAGCTGGGAGTCAGGCACGGCATCAAAGCCCCGCAGAGCTAGAGAGACAGAGACACACACACAGCACTGTCAGCCCCCTCACAGAATAAATAGATATCTTACTACTGTAGTACCTTTTAAGATAGCCAAGGACGCTTTACAAGGAGGGGGTAGGAGAAACTAGAGATCCTCTCAGCTGCAAACACACACAAGACACCCTTTCTCTTTACTACTTTACGTTGCAAATTGAAGCACAAAGTCGATTGCCATTCATCGTTCTACTGTTCAGAAGTCGTTATACAAAATGATTTCTCTTTCAAAGCCTATTCATAGTCAAGGACAGGTCTGTCAGCTTTTTTAAAACCTGTAAAGAAAAATGAAAAACACTAATGCTTCATGTTTTATATAGTGCAATTTGCACTATATAAAACATGAAGCATTAGTGTTTTTAATTTTTGCGTGCAAAGAACATTTCACATGGAAAAGTGGCAGACCAAAGTAGAATCAGATGCAAAACACTCATAAAATAAAAAAATACACTCAAATGTTATTATGAAGTCAAGCCCAAACAGGCTGAAGTTTAATAAATCTAAAAACAAAGTCTATTTTTTGTAAGCGCAAAACCCCACTTACAGGGTTTCATATCTGAACTTGTCATGTGTTTGGACTAGTTACCTATCAAATGGGATTGGCTCACTCCACAACACCAACTCTAATAGACAGCAACACAGACAGATAAATACAGTGCTACTAAACCTGCACAGTCCAGTTCTGTGATTGGCTCCTCGGCAGATGTCCATGGCAACGGCTGCCCGTCCCGTGTCACGCACTGCCACCTGCCTGACGGGACGTCTTCCTGTGCGGAGAGGAAGTCCCCTGCCTCTGAGCACTTCATCCCACTCAGCTGGCATGGAGTCCCACCTGTCACAGAACAAGAGTGCAGTGGGGACAAAGCTTTAATATCAGGCTAGATTGCCTAGGCAATTTTTTTGTCCACGAATAATTTTCCATTAACCCATTGATGCTGGATGTTGTGTTGCGCAACATTGGCCCTGGCGCCTGGAGCTGCATGACGCAACGTACCGGCTCATGAGATTTGAGAAAATTTTATGAAAAATCTGGGTAAGTTAGAGCTGAAAGAACACATTCTAATGAGGGTCTTAGCGTTGAAATGCAGCTTATTGCATGTTTTTATGTGCTTCAGAGGCTCAGATATTTAGGTTTTTATAGGCTGAGGGCAACTTTTCTTAAAAAAGGCTAGGCATTCAACAGCCTTTTTTGCAGGTGCTTTAGGCATCAATGGGTTAATGGTTTGTCCGCTAATATTGCTAGAAATCCACAGGACAGCAAATACATCTATTAACCATACAAGTGAATACAAGTCCCCTTTGTCCGCGACCCCCAGTTTGGGAACCACTGAGCTAATGTAATGAATCTAGGGACATGAGTTTGAGTTCGGAGGTTCATGGGACAGCCGTACCTAAGCGGCAAACAGGCCCCAGCGCCCCAAGTCTCCCATCCCATTTACAACACATCCTGCAATTGTATTCCATTCCACTTAGCTGCAGTTATTATCAGTTACTGTCCTTGGAGCAGTTTTGGATTAGGTGCCTTGCTCAAGGGCACTTCAGCCACGGAGTGCGACAGGGAGGGGAAGGGAGGGATTCGAACTGGCAATCCTCTGATCTAAATAGTCCATCTCCTTAACTACCAGGCCACAGCTGCCAATGCAAGTCCATCATCCTACTAGTCCACTTGAGCCGACCAATGAGTTCTCCTGCCTTCACATGCGGTATCTGACGGCATCATTCCACACCAGCCGCGATAACTTTCCCGTTCTTCCCGAGCTCTCTCTCCCACTCATTTCCTGCCATCATCTCACACCATCCTATCCGAATTAAGGCATTCAAGCCAAAAGAAAAGATCTTTAAGAAAATATAATATCAAGAATTGGGATTGGCAAAGTGACTCTGCAGTCAATTTTCCACATAATTCAAATAAACTTTGTTTAGCTAACCTTTGCTGACAGTTACCAGGGCCAGAACACTCTCAAACACAGCAGCTTGTACCCTTTTTCATTCGCTTCCCATAGTTAGCTTTTGATGATGAGAAACAGAACAACCAACTCAAAAAAGCGGTTTAAACATGGCTGATGAAAGCAAAGAGTCTTTTTTTCCCAATTTAGAAAATCTGCCTGATTAACACAGATGTGATGTTGTGGAGGTATGGGGAAAAACACAGCTGGATAACGGCTATGCTGATGAATGCACTGTTTTTGTGGGCATGTATTGCCATTGTATTATTCCAAATACACGCACACACACACACACACACACAGACACACACACACACACCCTGCTGACCTCTTTGGCTCAGTCAGCAGATGGCAAGAACGCAGCAGCAGTATAAACAGTGTGTGTGTGTGTGTGTGTGTGTGTGTGTGTGTGTGTGTGTGTGTGTGTGTGTGTGTGTGTGTGTGTGTGTGTGTGTGTGTGTGTGTGTGTGTGTGTGGTGTGTGTGTGTGTGTGTGTGTGTGTGTGTGTGTGTGTGTGTGTGTGCGTGCACGCATATGTGTGTGACTGTGCGTGTGTGTGTGTGTGTGTGTGTGTGTGTGTGTGTGTGTTTGTGTGTGTGCGTGCATATGTGTGTGCGTGTGTGGATGCTTGCAGCTCCTGTGGGTCATAAAACTCACACTGGGTGGCACTGAGCGCCCCTGGCGCAGTGGTAGTGGTGCCCGCGGGGCAGAGTGTGCACTGGCTCTGGCCTGCCCGCTCCTGGTAGGTGCCACGTGGGCATGGAGAGCAGAGCGCAGCACTGGAGAAGGTGCCCTCAGGACACACCACTGGGGAGACCGCACATGGGGGAGGAGGGAGAGCAAGGAGAAGGGGAGGGGGGAGAGCAAAGCCACAGTCAGATGTACTGTAGTCTATCAAAACTAATCAACCCCCCAAAAGAAGTCTTGTTTTGGCAACTTTAGTCCTTTGGGTAACATTATCTTGATGAATGAGAATCTTCACAAACAAGTTAATGACGCCTACTAAAAAAATATGCTATGTTATTAAGAACTGTAAAGGGTGTTCCCCCTGGGATCAATAAATAAATGATACTCTACTCTACTCTAATGATACACTCCCGCAAAAGAAGGAGAGGGGACAAGAAAGAGAAGTATCACAGTATCACATAAAAGTGAATGGAGCCTGAAATTAAACGTCTATTATTAGGGGTAGAAGATGTTATCCAAAGACCCTTTTTTACTATATTACACTGAAAAAGACCAAACTGCAGCCATAGTTAGATTTAGTGTATAAGGGAATGAAGTATACTACAGT
Organism: Engraulis encrasicolus; assembly: GCF_034702125.1. Taxonomy (NCBI): domain Eukaryota; kingdom Metazoa; phylum Chordata; class Actinopteri; order Clupeiformes; family Engraulidae; genus Engraulis; species Engraulis encrasicolus. The sequence continues at coordinate 5,596,499 of NC_085858.1, forward strand.
AAATCAAAATAACGGAAAAAACTACTATGCTTTGATGTTGCAACACCACAGCTTTAGGCCCACGTTTCAAGATGTACCAATGAATGATTGCAATCGTCTATATCATTAGCCTTTGATATGCTATAGGAGTGATGTGTGTTTTGGGGCAGGGACTATTAGAGAGGGTAAAGCAGCTCAGCTCACCACAGCCACTGGCATCTGGAGTCTTCTGGAAGCCTGCGGCACAGCTGAAGTTCGGCTCGGAGACGGAGGCCTCCGCCTGGTTGGCCGACAGCAAGGACTGGTACAGCTCTCCTCCAATCAGATCCAGCAGCCCGCTCAGGAGTTTCTCGCTACTCAGGGCCGTGTCTACAGATAAACAACACAACAAGTGCTCACCAGCCGTGTGTGTGTGCGTGTGCGTGTGCGTGTGTGTGTGTGTGTGTGTGTGTGTGTGTGTGTGTGTGTGTGTGTGTGTGTGTGTGTGATTTAATTTCATGAAAGTCAGCACAATGGTCTTCGTTGTCAAGATAGAGCCATGGAAGTTAGGGTTAGGCTAATCCCATTGACCCAAAGATGGCGGCTCATGGAGCCTTTCACACACAGATCGCCATTGACATAGTTCCAGGATGTGAGCGTGGCTCACAGAAAATGTAGTAAAGGTAAATGTAATTCATTTCAATTCAATTTTATGTCATCTTTACTTGTTATGTAGCTGTTCTCTGTTACTTACTTACTTAGGCCTTTACATTCCTTTCGGAACATAGGCCATTGTTCTCTGTTAGTCCCTAGAAAAAAGCAAGCCACTGCCTAGACTTATTTGAATCTATGTAAGTCATGTCGCCCGCCAACGTCCTGTACCCCAGTTGTCGAAACTCTGAATTCCATGGCTGTGGGTCAAGACACCATACCACACGGGACTCACCAACGTCATGCAGGTCTGGGAGTGCAGCGGAGGGCAGGTCTGAGAGGTGCGCGGTGAGGGTGAAGCGAGCCTTCAGCTGCTCGTCGCTCACACACTCCACAGACACAGACGACTCGTCACACACAGACACGCCTTCCATCCGACCAGGCCCTGGCAGCTGGAAACATTTAAGGAAGCAGACGAGACTGGTGTCATCAATCATAACACCCAGATATGTGCAACAGAACAGCATTGCTGCGTAGACATGAACAACTTGACTTCAACTCAGGGCCTCCACACACCAGTTCCGACAGCACTGCGGAGCACTGTCAGTTCCGACAATTTTGGTTAGTGACAATGAATGGTCAATTTCATCGCAGCAGAGCAATGGGCGGTATATATGCAATCGACATCTGGGGACGTCGGCGCCGGTGAAAACAATTGGAATCAAATGTTGGCAGAGCAGTGCTCCACAATTTGTCGGAGCTGGTGTGCAGAGTCCCTCAGGATCCCTGCAGATGTGGGCAGTTAGTAACTATTGCATATGGCATATCATGATCTGCATGAGCTGAAGCTCCAGACTTTCATTGAAGACGTTCACTGACTGTACCTGTACACAACAAAAGAGTCAGAGAGGCTAAATGACAGGATTCTATACCTGCCTGCTTTGGGCTGAGCCAGAGCCATACAGAGGGGAGAGTTACGCGATTGGAGGACCAGGAATTAAATGGCAGCTCCGCCTTTCAGCGAGATAAGGGTGTTCCTAAAGCGGCTGTCTTTCCATAGACTCAACATAAAACCACCACATTAACAGCCAAAAATAAGGACTAACGAACTATATTGCGGGGTAATCACCACAAATATGTAAACCATCAACTGTCTCGGTGGTGATAATCCCAACAGTTTTACCATCTGTGATGTTAATCTGAAGTTATTACTACGAACAGCAAGTCTTGTCATATTCCCTGCATTGCATCGCATTGCATTTGCTGTGTGCTACGCCCACTACTAGGAACTAACACTCGCAACGCTGAGCAGTACTGAGAAGCTAAAACAGCTAATTTTGCTAATGAGGAAGTCGGCCTAAGCACACAGCGGAGATTGCCCGACTCTCCCCTCTGTATGGCTCTGGGCTGAGCTATTAGCGGGAAACACATAACTTGACGACGGTGTCATACGTATGACATGAGTGTCGTAACAATATCGCTACACAGTCATGGACGTGTCGTAAACATTATGTCAATGTGATATATTGTAGGACTGTTGTTATTCAATAACATTCGGTTATGGCCGAGACAGCACCCCTGATCATAAAACGCTTAAGGCATTAACATGATGTTTATGACTCGTCCATGACTTTGTCATGACACTGTTTTGACACCTACGACACTGTCATGTACCTGGACGCCGGTCATAGGTATGACGCCGGCATCAGGTTCAGTGTTACCGATTAGGGTACCTGTTCACTGCAGAGGGGCTGAGAGATTAGTGTTACCTGTACACTGCAAAGGCCTGTGGCCCTCATGTCCCTCAGCAGGGAGGACTGCAGCTCAGAGCGCTGGGCATCACATGACCTTTGACCTGACTTCAGGGACGCCTGCAGGGTGGCGCCACTACTCACTACCTGGAACACCTGGGAGCCTGCAAACATACAGTTACGTATATTACATGTTGATTACAGGTAGATACATCATAAAACAAAAACTGTACAATACAGTGTTACCAAAACTTGAAAAGAAACGGATGAAATGTAATAAAGAAGATGAGTGATTACGCTGGCATGCGTGAGCCAGTGGCACTCCGGAGAGCCAGATTTCAGTGCTGGGGTCACACAGGAAGCTGGCGGACGGGAAGACGTTGGCATATCCGTGGTGGCACTGCACCTCACACCTCTGCTGCCCCTGCTGGTCTGGACGACACACTACAGCGCCATGAGACACGCTGGCAGCTCCATATGGGAGAGGGCACTGAGGTCCTGCACCAATGAAAAGGGATGCTTTTATTACCAGAGACAAATTCAACATGGACTTACGTTTTCATATTCTTTGTTACACATGCACTGTAGCCCTACCCCATGTCTTTCTACCAAACATTTGCGGTCTTCTCAGGCCTTGCTTGACAGTCATGATGAACCAGCTCATTTGGTTATTAAGAGGGTTGTTTGATGAATGGAAATCGAATTATGCCGAACAGCTTCTAAATTCAATTGACCGCCCATCAACAAACACCTCTAAAATTCAACTGACCGCCCATCATTCATTCAGTTTTCTTATATACAGTACGTATGTGTGGGCACACAATGACGTTAACATTAGCCTGCACTGCGATTCAATTCGATATCGATATAAATTTCGATTTCTTAGGCCAATGATTCAATGATTCAATTCTTTTTTATACTTAAAAATACTCCAAGATTCAATTCGTTTCGATCCCCATCGTGTGTAAATCGGGTAAATAATATCAAAAAGCATCGATACAGTATATTCACCTCATGCCCGGTCACCTGGATTGAAAAAGCAACTACAGTAGAGCTGAGAGCATGTGTGGAGGACAGGTTTTGCAGAGAGTCAGATGTCATGCTTACGGTCGCAGCTGGGGACCTGGCCGCTGTGGCGTGAGGTGCGCGTCCCCGGCAGCTCCATGCCACTGTCCTCGGAAACACACCAGCAGTCAGCCTGGTCACACTGCAGCGCTGAGAAGAGCGCCCCCTCCTGGGCACACTCGGGCTCAAAGCCCAGACCCACCTCTCTGGCCTGGGCTCCAGCTCTCTGCAATGCACACCATCCTGGGCCTGGGGTGGAATCACAATTCACTTCACTATATATCCATACAATCAAAAGAAATGTATGCAGTTCATTTGAGGAGCTTCGTCACAAAATTATGTATCCATTTTGGGAACATGTTGGGAAATTTACATTTTTGTATTGGTCATTGTACTGCATTGCAATGCACTGAATTGACATCACATTTAAGAAGTATGTTCTCAAAATATTTGAATGGCAAGAATTGATGGGACGTCTGAAATGTAATTTTTACAAGCACTCACCATGTAGGGAAATAAACTATGAAAATATCTGTGTGTAATATTCTATTTCTCATATATTTCTTTCCTCTCTCTCCTCTCTTCAGCACAAGAATTGTCTTAAGACTATGGGAGCATGACAGTGCAGGAGGAAAAACAGAGTTGTCAAAAGTAAAAGTAATAGTAAAAAAGAAACACAGTTTCCGTCCAACACTGCTCATTTATCTGAGTAACCAGACTCCAGTAGGCCTGTGTACTTATCCTACGATCAGCTGACTCTGGACAAGTTGGATCAAGTTTGTGGTCGGTCCTTGTTAGGTTTTTAGTGCTTTTCAGTAACAACACAGTCTATCTATCCCATTAGGTACAATGGAGTAAATGGTCTAACAGCTACAGTAATATCACAGGCTAGTGTTGTACTTACACCATGAATTTACTTTTGATTTTATTTTTGACACATCTGAGGAAAAAGTAAGAGAGATGGACTGTGTGATCTCACATGTGTAGTCTCCATTGGTGCTCAGGACAGCAGGCTGGATGCTCTCGCCGCTCACAGCATCAACACACCAGGCTGAAGAGCCTTCTGTCTGAAGCACAGTGAACTGGCCATTCTACACACACACACACACACACACACACACACACACACGCACACGCACACGCACACGCACACGCACACGCACACGCACACGCGCACGCACACACGCGCACGCACGCACGCACGCAGGCAGGCAGGCAGGCAGGCAGGCACGCACGCACGCACACACGCACGTGCACACATGCATGCATGCACGCACGCACGCACGCACGCAAGCGCGCACACACACAACGTGTTAGTGCCTCAGAGAATGCTGCTGTCAAAAACTATGGCAATGGTTTAAAAAGGGAAACAGTTACAGTATAATCTACCTCATCACAGCTGGGGCTGAAAGAGGAAGTGATGTCACTGGTTGGCTTTGCCCAATCAGAGAGGAAGGAGGCACTCTGAGCCCGCTGGCACTTGCTTGGGCCTAAAGAATAGTTTATGTGTACATCATAAGGTTGTCCCATTATAACATACATATTTCTACCAGAATGATCAGGGTGATCGAAGAATCAGTGTATTACTAAACAAAATGATATTCAGCACAGTTCTCTGTGAATTAAAAAACGCTCTACTTACATTGAAGTGGCTGTGCGGAGTGGCTGCTTAGAGATCCAGTGATGTATCGTCCTTCGTCATCCACACACCAACACTGACCTACAAAACACACCCAGGTTTGAAAAATATAGTAGCAATGCCTGTCATTGATAAGAAAGGAGTTCAGATCCCCCTCCTAACCTCTGGAATATAATAAATTGGTGACAATTGGAGTCAATACCATTTATATCGAACCACATAAAGGGAGGCATTGATCAGTGTGAGTAAATGAAGGAGGGCTCCACTTCCCACAAAAGCGAATTTAGCTAGTGGGTCCAACACTGTGTCTTCCAGGTGACAGGTTACCTGTGCTGGGGTGGCACTGCTGAGAGAGCCAGTGACCCTGGCCGTCACACTGGGGCCGGTAGGGCTGGTAACCCAGCACCAGACTCTCCCTCCCCACACCAGACATCAGCCGAGTCTGCCAGTAGAACTGAAGTGCTGCAAAGGAAGTTGAACATTTGGGGAATACAAAAAAATATTAACCCGCTGAACATTGAAGACTGCATTGAATATTTGAAATGTAAACCAGGGCTACAGTATTTTTAATCAAGTACATTGTTTTTCAGGCCAAGAATCCCTCGGGACCAAGACAATCTCATTAGCTCAGCCCAACACCATGATGCACAGCAAACACTTTGACATACATTAAAGGTGCACTGTGTAAAATGGTGGCCAGAGTATGTTTTATTGAGACTGTGCTGCCCTTTTGCCAAATTTAATCTTTCCACGAATACTTATGTGTATGAACAAAGTACAGAACGTTTTGCAGCTAAAAACACAGGATGAAAAGTGCTATTTGATGAATACTTAGAACTTGATGTTGGTGGAGTGAACAGCATGACATTTGTGAGTGAACAGCATGAAATTGGGAAAGAAACTGCTAAAGCATATTACACAGTGCATCTTTAAACTAGACTGCCTGTGCAGTCGCCTTCGACTGCTTAAGGTATATCCCCGAAACGCGGCGCTTCCAGTCCCCCATCATTCCTACCACTCCCGTCCACCATTTCGTAAACGTAGGCTATATGATACATAGAGACGTGACATGACGTGCATAGGCTTAAAACCAAACTATTGTGAAAATGAAGCAAAAAATGGGGCAAATGGTAATACTGTTTTAATGGTTCAGTGGATATACCACATTAGGTACAGTGTAATAACCAGTGTAACAATATTTAATACAATGTAATGTTTTTTACTTACATCATGTGTTTGTGCGTAAGTGGTATTACATGGTATTGCATATTGTTACACTGGTATTACACTATATTACATGGTATTGCATACTGTTACACTCGTTATTACACTGTACCAGATATTGCATATTGTTACACTGGTATTACACTAGTATTACATGGTATTAAATATTGTTACATTGGTTATTACACTGTACCTAATATGGTAGATTCACTGAAATGGTGAACCATTAAAATAAGGTGTTACCGGGCAAATCAATCCACCCAGTCAGAAGTTATGGGCCAAATGAAAATTCCGCCATTTTGAAAGTGTTTTCTTCCAAACTCGAATCAGTTCATGAACCTACCCTAGAGCATTCACACACAAAATCTGGGACAAATCCATCCACCCGGTCAGTAGTTATGGGCCAAACAATAATTCGGCCATCTTGAATTCAGCCATCTTGAAAGTGTTGACCTCCAAACTCGAATCAGTTCATGAACCTACCCTAGAGCATTCACACACCAAATCTGGGACAAATCCATCCACCCGGTCAGAAGTTATGGACCAAACAAAAATTCGGCCATCTTGAATTCAGCCATCTTGAAAGTGTTGACCTCCCAACTCGAAGCAGTTCATGAACCTACCCTAGAGCATTCACACACCAAATCTGGGACAAATCCATCCACCCGGTCAGAAGTTATGGACCAAACAAAAATTCGGCCATCTTGAATTCAGCCATCTTGAAAGTGTTGACCTCCCAACTCGAAGCAGTTCATGAACCTACCCTAGAGCATTCACACACCAAATCTGGGACAAATCCATCCACCCGGTCAGAAGTTATGGACCAAACAAAAATTCGGCCATCTTGAATTCAGCCATCTTGAAAGTGTTGACCTCCAAACTCGAATCAGTTCATGAACCTGCCCTAGAGCATTCACCCAAAAAATCTGGGACAAATCCAAACATCCGTTCAAAAGTTATCGCGTTAACACGAAAGACCTTACGCGGCGGACGCGGCGGACGCGGCGGACGCGGCGGACGCGGACGCGGCGGCGCACGCAAAACCATTACATCCCCGACGCTCCGCGTTTCGGGGATATAATTAGTGGATCTAAACCAAGTGGCACAGGAAATAGATGGGTGGGCTTTCCATACTAGAGTGAGCAGCCAGATGCAGAGCAGAGCTGGAGTGGCTGAGCAGCGCCTCAGAGAGCTGGGCTCCAGTAGGGGCATCTGATGATGATGGTGATGACAACAGCAGCTCCTGGGGGGTCAGCCGCACCCCCGCCGCCAGCAGGTAGCTGTAGCCCAAGGGAACATGAGTGGCGTTGGACGCAGAGATGAGCTCCTCGGCCTTGGCCAGGAATTGAGTAACCTCCTGCTCGGCCAGCGAGCAAGAGCCTGGACCTGAGCGAGACAGGAGAGAGAGAGAGAGACACACACATTATTTACAGCATGTATACCATATTGGCTCGAATATAAGACATGCTTTAAAATAGAGGGGCTGTCTTGTACTCAGGATAGTCTTATTTTCGGGCCAATACGGTATATTCTTCACTTTGTTTGTACTATGCACTTGAGACTGTTATGGTGTCATGTTCACTGATATTAACAAGGACACTAATCACTGATGGACAGGTAGATGGTCTTTGTAAAATGAAAGGAATACCGTACACTTTCTATTCTGCTGAACGCTTTCATCTCTACATTCGTTTAATAGTGTAGGCTTTTAAAAAGAGTAGGCTGGCTGGCTTTGCTTCTTATTTGCGATTACAACATTGTGATTTAACATTATGATGGCTGTAATGGCGGTGTTGCTTTTTTTCTGTCCCTATGAGTGGCTCACTTACATCTTGGGGCCTGGTCGAGTGCTGCTTTGGTGTTGGGCACCACGTCTCCCATGGGACTAACGCACCAGCACTGGCGGAGGTCCAGGTGCCCCAGGGGAAGGCTGAAATCCGACAAGGGGCCGGGGTAGCGCTCCACCTCCCCCCTCAGGAGCCTCCACACCGCCAAGGGGTTGAGGAGGACGGAGGGGCCAGAGACCGCGTCCGCACGCCCCTCCACCACCTCCTGGGGAAGCCCAGCAAACGAGCCAAAGCCCTGGAGAGCAGGGAACACCTTCTGGTGGCCAGCCTGGAACAGAGCCGCCAGGAAGCCACCGAAGGATGAGGTGACGGCAGGGTTGGTACCGTACGCCCTCAGGAGAGCCAGGAGGTCGGACACAGAGAGGTCCTGGCCAGCGTTGTTGAGCTGTATCCACTGGGTGTAGAAGTCAAAAGCCTGTGCAGGGGGGCCGTCACACTGGACGGGGTGCCAGCGGCCATCAGGGGTGCAGCGTGGGATGTAGACGTCAGAGATGCTGGAGGGGGCGGACTGGGGGTCGGAGAGGGCAGAGTGAACGATGCGAAGGAAGGCCTCCGCTGCACTAGACTGGCAGTCTGTAGGACCTGGAGGAAGGAAAGACATCTCAATGGCAATGCAATGTTGATGCACGCACGCCAGTGAAAATGGTGGTGAAATCAGGTACTGCCTCCCATTAGTGTCAGTGCCTGATTATAGCAGACTTAACCCATTGATGCCTGATGTTGCGTTGCGCAACATTGGCCCTGGCGCCTGGAGCTGCATCACGCAACATTTAGGCTCATGAGATTTGAGATAACTTCATTAAAAATCTTTGTTTGTTTGAGATGAATGGAACACATTCTAATGAAAGATGAGGGTCCTAGCATTTAAATGCCTTCTTATTGCATGTTTTTATGTGCTTCAGAGGCTGAGATATTTAGGTTTTTATAGGCTGAGGGCAGCTTTTCTTAAAAAGGGCCCAGGCATTCAGCACCCTTTTTTGCAGGTGCCTTAGGCGTCAATGGGTTAAGTGTCACCTTGTATAGTGTTGTTATGTTACTGTTCACCATCTTATACTCTGTACTGTTTACTTGTGTTGTCTAAACTTTATGTACCAAAATCTTAAACATTTCAAAAGCGTTGCATTTCACTGATACCACCTAATTGAAAATGTCTCTCTTTCTTGGCATGCCTTAATAATAATATAATGCAATCAATATCATGACAAAGGTGCACTTACACTGCTCCGTGGTCCCCTGTGATGGGGAGCTGAGCCTGCTGCCCAGTCTGTCCACACAGAAGCAGCCCTGCCCCAGGCACTGCCGCCGCACGTACGCCCCGCTCCCCTCCTCACACTTGGGGATGAAGACCTGCGCACCTGCAGACATGCTGGCCTGGACTCGGATGGCCGCGTCCCTCTCCCTCTCACACCGGCTGGGGCACCTGGGCCTTGACCCCACCCTGCGCGACCCTATGACCTCTTCACCTTGAGGGGTCACGCACCAACACTCTGACCCCGTGCACTGTACCTCCTCGAATTGCCCCTGCTCGTCGCACTGGGGCACGTACAGCGACCCAGAAGAAGAAGAAGAGCACCCTCGGGTGTCGGGGTTGGAGCCCTTAAACACGGCCTGGAGCAGCGGGCCGAGCTGTGTGCTGTCCTCCGCCTTGAGTAGGGTGATGGCCTCTCGGAGGGTGCTGAGGAATGGCTCGCTCTCCAGCGTAGCCCCCAGCAGCTGGATCAGAGCCTGGTTCTTCTACAAGGATTGGAGAAAAAGAGAGGGGAAAAAGGACAAAAATAACCATCTATTGAGCCTAAATATCAAATCAACAGTTGCAGATACTTATAATAGACGTTAATGTCACTATAAACACTGCAAGGGTTAAAAGGCTGGGAGGGCTGTAAGTGTATTTTGAGGCTGATTTGAATGTTAAGCCTAAAAGTGGAAATGTTTTGGGGCTTTTTTGGCATTTGGTTTGATAGGACAGTGTGAGAGGAGACAGGAAACAAGTGTGAGAGAGATGGGTTAGCGCTGGGAAACGACCCAGGCCACACCCGAACCTCTGCCCCCAAGGGCACGCAAGCCCAAACGTGGGGGCTTATCGTGTTGCTCCACAGCGCCCCCCTCGGACGGGAAATGATATGACGTCACAACATCACATAGCATTTGATTCACCTGGCTGAAGCCTTGAGTGAGGCTCAGGGTTCCTCTTGAGCCCACGGCACCAGTGAAGTTGAAGTTGCCAGCGTTCTTCAGGAACTTCCCACCAAACAGGTTCTCCTGCAGTCTCTTGGGGTTGGGGGTGAGGGACAGGGCCTTCAGAGCCAAAGCCCCCGAGGGGAACATGCCCTGCACCAGCTCTGCTAGGATGTCACCCACGTCTGAACGCTCGGATTCGGGGAGCGAGCGGAGAAGGCCGGATTTGGAGATGAGCTCTTGGAATTCAGGGCTGCAGACAGAGATCGGGGGCGGGGTGGTGCCGTCCTCTTGCGTATCTGCAGTTGGCATGGCAATCGGGCCGGATAGGAGCCTGGAGAGAGCCTGGCGTCTCTCAGAGGCACAGTCCCTTGGTCCAGAACCTGCAGGGACAACATACACAACACACAAACCTAGTCTATGACCCAATGCACATAGATCATAATTGGAATGAATCATCAAATTATACATTAATCATAATCAACTTTCAACAGAACTACTTTTTTTTTACTGATGGAATTCAAATATTCATATAGTCCATAAATGTATTAAGCCAGTATTGTACTCAATTCCATCAGGAATGTCTGTTGTGTGTGTGCAGACTCTTTGCACAATACAATAGTACAGTTGAGAACAATACAATACAGTACAATACACTCAGCTTGTTGCTATGATGAGAGGGACGTACCGCAGTTGGGCTGCCCCTGTTGACGGGTACCAAAGACCTCTTTCCCATCGGCACCGACGCACCAGCACTGGCCGCCAGCCTGGCACTGAGTTGGCACGTACGCTCCGTTGGCATCGCAGGAGGGCACAAAGATGTTTCCGGCTTTGGAGGCGGCTGAGCTCTCACTTTCACACGGAGTGGGGCCTAGACCGTGAAACCACAATTGAGTTGGCAGAGGAACCACCCGACTCTCTTCTCAGACAATGCATAACAGAGACATTTTTTTTCCTCTATTGTAAGTTACACATCAGCACATTTCACATCTCCAAAAGCAGAGCTATTCAAAACTGTGTGTTAGATAAACATGGCTCTCCAATTGTCATCAACACAGGCGCCATGGATTAGACAGGAGTCTACACGCCATGCACATATCTGAATATGGAATCTGAAACCATACACTGTATGGCATTCACACTAACACCTGAATGCACAACTCTCAAAGCACACGCACCTGGATGCAAAACTTTGAAGCATACACACATCTGCACAGCACACACAGAACTTCAAAGCATACACCAGAGGTTAATCTCAAATTCACAGTGTGCCAAAATCTAAATCTGGGACAAAGTCACAGGTCGAACTCAATACTGGTATTTACTAAAAGTAAAATGGGCTAAAATTGAGGAAACACTCACTTAATAGATGCAAATTTCACAAGCACTCATTCCCATCATATTATAGCTGAAATGTAGCTGCACATGTTGAATATAAAGGTGAGACATTATACTGTCCTGAGCCCACTCATACAGTATGCCTGTGAGACTCAAATGCAGGCCACATAAAATGACTCTGCGGGCCAGAGTTTGACATCCCTGGCTTACACACTGATATCTGAATGCACTCATCATGAACTCTCACATCTGAATCTGCCGCTGGTGGCCAGCTGCACGGCCAGGAACCTCCTCTGCAGGATGCGGTACATGTTGGACTGGGCGAAGGAGCGTCCCGCCGAGGTGTCTGAGAAGGCTGTGTCGTACACCTCCCCCAAAAGCAGCTCCAGGCCTGGACAACACAAGACAGCACAGTGTTACAAGGACATGCACAGAAATACCAAAAGTAAAACATGAGGTTAAATTAGAGATTTATCAATAAACAGTTACTCTATAACTGTCTTGGCCTGAAGCAGAAAGTTCAAGATCACCACAGATATACTATTTTTTTTGTCTGATTTATGGTGATGGATATTGGCCGAGACATATTTGTACATAGAAATCTAAGCACTGCCATAGTGGTGAAATATTGGAAACCACACAAGCATGAAACAGAACAGAACAGAAACAAGCAGCCTACTCCTACTGTGACGGAGGTCATCTTGCACCTGTTCACCCCCCTCGGGGATCGAACGTGCGATCTCGTCAACTACAACGGCCCAACGGCACGAGACTGTATGAGGCTATCGGAGGGAGGTTTACCAACGTTCCACGCCAACTCTGTGCTAGTTAGCCTCCGTTACACTCTTCCCCTTAAACCTCACTCCCATCTGGGTCACGGCACCACTGTGACGGAGGTCATCTTGCACCTGTTCACCCCCCTCGGGGATCGAACGTGCGATCTCGTCAACTACAACGGTCCGGAGACACAGTATGATACCGCTGGGCCAAGAGACTAGTCTCTCGGCCCAACGGCACGAGACTGTATGAGGCTATTGGAGGGAGGTTTACCAACGTTCCACGCCAACTCTGTGCTAGTTAGCCTCCGTTACACTACAGGCATCAATTTGATGTGTCAATAAGAACATAAAAATGCCTGCCTTTGAGCTTGGGGAACCACAAACCCATCATAAATCATTCTGTACCCATTTTTTGCCACATCTTTGTCCATTTGAAACGACAACACATTCAACAATGCATTAAAACAAGCACTACACCTAAAGTGCTACCTCTATGGTAACTCAGTAATGTTTCAGCTGTTAAAACTGAGCTTGACAAGCCGCTGAACCCTCACCCCCACCCCCATCATCAGTCTGCAAGCTGGCCCGACAGCCAGCACGTCATGCCTGTCAGCCCGCCTCAACCTCACCTGTGCTGGGCAGCTCTCTGCCACGGCTGTCTGCACAGAAGCAGTAGCTGGAGATCTCAGGGAACATTTTCTTGAACCCACTGAATGTCTGGAACAGCGCAGGTTGTCTGATGGGTGACAGAGAGAAAGAGATTGTATTAGAGGTGAGTAGAGGAGGAGAGGAGTGGATATCAGTCAGGTTTTATGCACTAATGTACTGTAAAATACACCAACACAGGAACCTTTCTGAGTAGCACTGATAGATATTTAAGTATTTGTTTTTAAAGAAACAAATGAATGGGAGTACATGGAACAGAGAGAAGACAATGGGCTTTGTGATCAAACAACATACAAACGGCCGAGAACTGTGCATAGAAAGTGATTAAATATCTGTAATTAACCGCCGTTTCATGCTGCGTTTGGATGAAACGAAGGAAAAAAATCAAACCTCTGTTCAAGCACCATCTAGTGTCCAGAAGAGTGCAAAACAGGGATGACAAGGGGTGCATCCCAATATGTGAACTTGCCTCCTCCACTGACCTCCTCCACTTGCTTCTCGTCATGATGACATCACTGACAACTGCATTATATTTCAATATCTTGCAACAGCTCAATTGTAAAGTCTTTTCTCATTTGCAATTGGTATGGTGAATGAAAAACAGTCCCCCAAAAGTTGTTGTGGCTAGGCTGACAGCTGGGAAACTTTATAGTTTTCTCCACAGAGGAGGGGCCAGGAGGCGGGACGAGGAGACAAGCACAAGTGGAGGAGGCAAGGACACATATTGGGATGCACCCAAGGAGATGAAGCCTTGCCTGGTAAACTAGCCTGGTGAAATGCAGTACTTCTTCATACCAGGTGACAGGGTACCAGGTTGGACTGTTTACTGGGGAAATTTGGTAGCACACTAAGTAGACATCATCTGATGCTACTAATGCATCTTTGGTTTATTGGTCCAGTAGAGATCCTACCAATCTCAGTCATGTCAATGAGACCAGTCAGACGCTTAGCACTGAAAGTAAATGATGTCATGATTAATATGACGGTTACCGAAATTGTGACTTGTTATATGATCAATATCATGAAGGTAACGAGGGGCTGTTTTACCAGGCTAGGCTAAGACAGTGACCTGCCATGCTGACCTGTTGAAGTGGTGGAGCAGGTCGAACACCATGCTGTCTGTGGTGTTGATGAGCTTGCACTGCACGGGTAGGAAGAGGCCGTCACCGGAGCACTGAGGAGGGGAGGGCTCGCCCACCCCATGGAGCAGACGCCGCTCACGGATCTCACAGCTGCCAGGGCCTACAAATCCAACGTCAAAGTCCAAAGTAAGGTTTATTGTCAATTTCCTCACATACTGGACGTGCAAAGGAATCAAACTTGGGGTTATCCCATTTGAATTTCATACATTTACACTACCACAGTACACTTTTATCCAAAGCGTTTTACATTTCTTGTAGCTATAGGATATTGGTTACAGTCCCTGGAGTAATGTGGGGTTAGGGTGCCTTGCACCACATCTATGTAACTTCTCTCTTTTCTTTTTAAGTATTTTTTCATTACGATAGGACAGCGTGAAGGGAGACAGGAAACAAGTATGAGAAAGAGATGGGGTAAGGCTGGGAAACGGACTCGAACCTGGGTCCCCATGCAAGCCCAAATATGGGGGCTTCGCGTGTTGCGCCACAACTTCACTTTGGCCTTGACTTTGAGTTGTGTGACTTACAGCGTGCAGGTCGGCCATTCTGCCGCGTGCCGTAGATCTCCATGCCCTCCTGGTCCACGCACCAGCACTGCCCTGTGGTGGGCTGGCACTGGATGGCCTGGTAGTCTCCAGAGGGGGTGCAGAGGGGCAGCAGGGCACTGGCCCCCTCATCGGCCCTCTTCAACACACGCTGCCTGTGCAGCTGGCATTGTGTCAGGCCTACGGACAATGACACACACACACACACACACACACACACACAACACAACACATTCTCAGTGGCTTAAATTCAACACCCAGTAGAGTCATGAAAGAACAGAGTATACTGAAACACATGTGCGAAATTATACAGATCTGTTTACGTCATACAGATCTGTTTACATTGGCAAGATGTTGTATTCTGTTGTTTATTGCAAAGCCCAGGGGCCTATACTAAGAAGCTGGTTCAGGAGTAGATCAGTTGAAGTTAAGAGGTAAATCATCTAATAGTCCTCATGTTCTCGAGAAAATGAGGACTCCAGGCTCTTCTATTAGATGATTTACCTTTTAACTTCACCTAGTTTACCCCTGAACCAGCTTCTTAGTTTACCCCTCAGTACCTGAATGTCATTTGAAAAAAGAGTAAGCAGTCTGTAGCACATCAATAGCGCAAAAAGTGAGCCAGGTTACAAGGCCACAACTGTGGGTTAGAGGAGGAGATTTTGAGCCTTACAGTGGATGGCTGTTCCATTCTGTCTGCTGCCAGGCAGCTCAGCTCCCTCCGAGTCCACGCACCAACACTCGGTGCCCACCGCACTGCACTGCACATGCCTACAGAGGGCAGAGTGGAGCTGAGCATCAGAGAGAGTATCCTATCCTGCTCATCATATCTACTGTATGTTGAATAAGTGAAGTAGACGAGGGGAAGGTATACATACTACACATCAAAAGGCTTAACTACTCATTTGTCAAACAAGATTTTTGAAAGAAGATTGAGTGTTGTTGTGCAGCTGCATATCTAATCAAGAAAGCACATGGTGGGACCATCACCACTACATCATGATATCATTATTTTTATTATTTTGAGGTATTATTTCCATATTCATGAACATGAATTTTCAATGCTTTGTAATATCCTGCAGGCACCCTGCGATTCCAATCCATGTCGGACTGGGAATCATGAAAACATGGACATTTTTTTTCTGTTTCAGAGCTGTGAGAATGACAGCGTTGTGATTCCTGACCTGAAGCGTCCGTCCTCTGAGCACTGTGGCACATGGCCCCCCTCCTCCGCACCCCGGGCCCCGCGCAGCAGCTCACACTGACTCAGGCTCTCCGTCTCCAGCTGGTACTCTGCAAGTAAGTACAAGGCAGCTGGTACAAGGCAAATCGATACAAACTAACTCTCAACAAACCTCGGGAGTATTGCAAGAACCTGGCCCAGTGGTTAAGTTAACCCCTGAGGTGGTGGTAAATCATCTAATAGAAGAGCCTGAAGTTGTCATTTTCTACACTAAATGACACCTGTGGGCTATTTATTAGCAGGTTTACCACTTCCTGTAAGTTTACTTCACCAAGTTTAACACCAAACCATATTCTTGGAATACCCCCTTGCTTCCTGAGCAAATTCAAATCAACATAAAAAAGTGACTTTTTAAAATTTAAATGAAAGGTCCAATGTGTACATTTTTTGCTGCATATTTCCAGAGGTTAAGCTGCCCATTACACAAATGTCATCTTTTTCACAAGTATTTACTACCACCATCTTATACTGTAAGTATTCATTATGGATTGTAAATGTACACTTTTCATACATAACTATTTGGAATTCCCAGACGTTTTGGCTGCAAAGTCTACTGGTTGGACAAGTAAAAGTAAGTTTATTTAGTTTGTAAAAATGCATAAAAAGACAACATTTGTGAATCATGGGCAGCATGAATTTTAGAAATAGATTGCCAAAATCACACGCTTGAACATGAAACTGAGAAGCATGATCAAAAAACACGATTATTGAATATGGATATAGCGTATTAAGGGGATGAAAAACATCAGTCAAGTGTGTAAAAAATTAGTCTCTACTACATTCTTCTGAGCCACATTTGAGCAAGACAGTGTTTCTCTGGGAGAGACCCTTAACCTCATCCTTGACCACCAACAGCACTATAGGAGTCTTACCTGAGATCTTTCCTTCGACGCCGAGACTCAGGCCGGTGACCAGCAGAAGGTTGAACCATAAGTTGAGAGCCATGGTGTGTCCTGAGCACTCCTCGCTGCACAGCACAGTACAGCACAGCACACCACAGCAAGAGCTCTGCTCACCTACTGATGATCCGCTCTGCAGGGCAGCTTTTTATGCTCAGGGCTGAAGGTGCATTGTCATGCCACCTCAGGGCTTTCTGCTCACCTGGAGCAGGCACTATGGTGCTGACCACGCACCTGACCTCTCCTGGGCTCACCAGAGCAGCACAACCTGACAGGCTGGACTTGAGGCAGGCGATGAAGAGCACTTGATGAGCACAAGGGTGGGACACATGAAGATGCAGAGGCACAGTGACATTTAGCAGGCTGACGGTGGAGAAGAGGGTAAGGGGGTTGAAGCACCTAGTGGAACATGAACATGGTACTTGAGGACGTATGTGACGGAGGAAGTCGCAGAATGGAAAATCACGGTGAAAGTTTAGGTGCAAGGGAGGATGGGGCTTAATAGGATGGAGTCATGAGTAGCACTAAACTAGAGTCCTAAGCAGATGACAACTTCAGACTGCACCTTTGGCTCAGTAAATCCATCTATAGTAACGGACAAAGGGATGGTGGGATAGGGGTGGGCGATATGGCAAATATGTTGTATCACGATTTTTTAACATGAAATCTCGATTTCGATTTTTTATCACGATCTTCCATCCAAAAAATAAAAACAACAAAAAACAACTTTCATATACTTGCAATTTGTAATTTGCAGTCAACAAAATGTTAACACACTGATGATACTCTCATAAAGTGTACAAGTGGAATACAATAATGTAAAGAATAAAGTGAAGACAACAACACAAGTGAGAAAACGTCACTCTGATGCTGATAATAAACATCCTCACTGCAAGACGATCTATACGATTTCTCCACTTTGGCAGATTCGAGACGATCTTTTACTCAATATCACGACTCACGATTTAATATCGTCATATCGCCCACTCCTATGGTGGGAGACCAAAATGGGCCTTTATCCCATGATGCATTTCAATGAAATCGAAGCAGGCATACAGTGCTGTGCAAAAGCATTTGCTCCCTTACTTTTTTTCAACCTTTGTCACACTTTTCAGATCATTATACTCAACAAGGATAACCCAAGTAAACATAAAATGCAGTTTTTCTGTGATTGTTTTATTGTTAAGAGATAAATGTCATACAAACTTGAACAAGCCAGTGTGAAAAAGTCATTGCATGGTGATGGATGTTTCATGGTTTGGGGCCGTTTTGCTGTCTCAGGACATGGACGACAGGCTATGATTGAAGGAAGCATGAATTCAGCTCTCTTCAAACAAATTCGGAAGGATGTCAAGCCATCAGTTTGTAGCCATTCATTTGTGCTCCTTGGAAACCCATCCACTGTGGCTGTGGCAGATAGCTTTTTTCTTTCAATAAAATTGCCCCTTAAAACATTTTTTTGTGTTAACTTGCGAGTTCAATCTATCCGTCATCTGGTGAAAGTAGTCATGGGTGTATTACATGCTGTAAGTATTTAGAACTTCCACAAACTGTGTAACAGTCTTCATGAATAGATTTTTCAGTTAGTGGTTAGGCAGAGGAATGTGATTTCAACTACTTATTTTGTGTGGTCAAGCAAGAGTTCTCAATAACAAAAAATATGAAATAGCTTCAGGTAAAAGCATCCAAAATTATCTCACAAATGCATTAGGAAAATCAACTTTGGCAATTTTATGGACACAGTGTGGTGAATACGACCATCACAACTCTAAATTTTGCACGTTATAAAAATATTACATATTATATTTTAAGCCGGTAATACATAGTTAATATACAGATATTCATTTGTAAATACAGTACAGGCCAAAAGTATGGACTCACCTTCTCATTCATGCATTCTCTTTATTTTCGTGGATTTTCATTGTGTATTTTCATGCAGGGCATCAAAACTGTGCTTGAACACATGGAGAATTACGTGCTTACCAAAAAATATAATTCTAACTGTTGTCCAACAGCAATGTCAGCTGTCTATCCACCTGACGTCAACACGGCACAACTGATGGCCCCACACATTTCAATAAGCTTATTTTTGTCTATTTTCAAATAAAAATGCCCAGTCAGTCATGTCAATCCTAATTGAACATTAAAGTCCTCCAATAACTCACTAGAATTGTAGAACTAGAATTTTGAGACCTAAAACCTAGTTTTAAACACTTGCCAGTACAAGCATTTTACAGACATTTTCTTGATCTGATATTGAGTCACAGCCAGTTCAAACCTATTCAGATCTAATTCTAATTGCCAGACAGAACATTCCATTGACTTTCAATGGGGTTTCATTTCTGGCAAATTAGAATTGATTTGTAACAAAAATAGAAAAACTTGGTATGGAAATCTATGGAGTATAATGAAGAGGGAAGTGTGGGTCACCAGATCAAAGAACAAAAAACAGCTGGCAGCTAAGCATCAATGATATCTGGGCTTTCATAACCCTCATGCAATGCCACTGCCATTGACTTTAATGTTAAACACAGTCAGGTCAGCAGTCTAACCCATGACTGCGGTTTTGAGTAATGAACAAGGCTGAGACTTTTTAAAGCCCCAGGAAGCTTTTACCAGTGTTTAGAGTTAATTGGTTAATTCAGATAATTAGGTTAATAGCTTGTTTAGACAACCTTTTCATGATATGCTAATTTTGTGAGATATGAATATTGGGTTTTCATGAGCTGTATGCCAAAATCATCAATATTAAAACAAAACAAGACCTGAAATATTTCAGTTGGTGTGCAATGAATGTAAAACATATGAAAGTTTATTTGTTATCATTACATTATGGGGAAAAAATTAACTTTAACACAATATGCTAATTATTTGAGAAGGACCTGTACATGTGTTCATTCACAGTTTTGAGGCCCTCCCTGAAAATGTACTAAGTTCTGTAAATAGCCTCAAAAATAAAGAGAATTAATTAAATGAGAAGGTGAGTCCATACTTTTGGCCTGTACTGTACATACTTAGCTATGGCGTGTCTAGAAGTCCTAGCAAAGGTTATTGCATTTCTCCATCTGGCCACATTTTGATTATACCATTATAGGCCTATT
Source organism: Engraulis encrasicolus (assembly GCF_034702125.1). Classification (NCBI taxonomy): domain Eukaryota; kingdom Metazoa; phylum Chordata; class Actinopteri; order Clupeiformes; family Engraulidae; genus Engraulis; species Engraulis encrasicolus. The sequence continues at coordinate 5,616,519 of NC_085858.1, forward strand.
GCCTTTTTTGACTGACACAAAACACGTACAAGGCAACAAACAACAAAGAAAAAAATAATCCAGAATATTTTTTTAATGAGCTTACAGGTTAGCTTTGTTACACCAAATTTTAAATAAAACTCTTTATGTACAGCTGTTATATTTCAACAACAACAAAAAAAAACTTCTTAAGTCAAGACAACCTGCTATTCTAAAACACTTTTGTACAGCTGCTGAATAAAAATTCTGAATACGTTTGGGCATATTTTTTTTCAAGTATATTTATCCTCATGCCTTTTTCATCCTTCCTCTATACAAAGAAAACAACACCTGTACATACATTTCCCCTCCTACAACCAAACCATAGACTTTTTTCCCATAAATGAATGTGTCCAGTGAGGACGTAGCTTACTGTGCTGTTTAGAGGGGTGGGTGGGGGGTTTGGGAGTGTCTAGTGGAGCAAGGAGGGTCGACATCCTCTCCTCTGCCCCACTAACTACCCCCATTGGGCTGACTTGTCATGACGCAGGCAGAGGCTCTTCAGTGCTAGAGGCTGATGCTGTGTCTCTCTAGCTACGATGGGGCGTGTCATCTGCACTCTGTGAGCTTTAAAAGCCTATGGAGCCTATTGAGAGCCTATGTGTTTTCCATGTCACCGTGTGAAGCTCCTACGACGGCTTGAAAGCTATTACTACTACAGTACTGCAGCTGCTGTAGATGTTCATTGTTTAACTTGGCACAAGACAGAAGCGGCCACTCAGGGTATCCTAAAATGACCAACTGCACAATCGATACAAATCCAGTGAAGTCTTCAGTGAAATCCAATGGATGCAGAGTTTGTTCCTCTTCAAACTGGGGGAGGCAGCCATTTTGAAAGCGTGATGTGTGGCCGTGGCGATCAAACACAAAACAACACACATCTTTTCTGGACCAGCTACACATTCCCCAGCTCATTTCTGCTGCACTTTCGGATGCTACAGTTTTTTGTTATGTTCTTTGATGTTTACACAGTAACAGCTTCTGAAGTTCACAGGGACAAGTGTTCTCCAGCATGGCAAGACTTATGTATGTGCGTGTGTGTGTGTGTGTGTGTGTGTGTGTGTGTGTGTGTGTGTGTGTGTGTGTACAAGGATCAGATCTTCCCTTTTAAGTGCACCTGACCTGACACACATGAGCAAGTCCTGACGCTTCTCTTACGGTACCAGGTTGCAGGGGTCCTGTCTCAGCCTCCGGGCCCCCCTCTCCATTGACGTCAAGTCATTCCAAATTCATCTCCCCAGACAGGGACTTATCGGTTTCAGTTCCACACCTCCACATTCACTTCCACATTCGTGTTCCGGAGAGGCAAATTTAGGACAAGGGCTAGCTGATCCCAGATCAGGTTGATTCCTGGAGGGGAGAAGCAGGGCGAGACCTAGGGCTGCTTCAGGGTCAGGACTTAGGTCAGGCTTGGGTTTTGTATTATAGAGCGGGGTAACTCTGGTCTGGTGCCTGACACTTCATCATATAGTGGCTAGCTGGGAGGGAGCCTCTCCAGTCCAGCAGGCTGTGCAATGGTGCATGTGCGGTCACAGTGAGTGAGTGCAAGCAGGCTTCTGTGTGCGTGTGTTTGTGTGTACACATGTGTGAGCACAGTATCCGTGTTACACTGAACACAGGGTACTCCTGTGTGCTCGTGCGTGTGTGTGTGTGTGTGTGTGTGTGTGTGTGTGTGTGTGTGTGTGTGTGTGTGTGTGTGTGTGTGTGTGTGTCTCAGCAGAAGAAGCCATATGTGTCAGACCGAACACAGGGTACTCATCTGCTGCACCTTGGCCAGGTCATTGAGGAGCTGCTTGATGCGGCACTTGAGCTGTGGCAGGCGGCCCAGGGGGTCTGGGGGCTCCAACTCCCCTGTGAAGTCCAGCCAACTCTCCAGCACTGTCCACACACACACACACACACACACACACACACACACACACACACACACACACACACACACACACACACACACACACACACACACACACACACACACACACACACACACACACGAAAGGAGAGGGGAGACAAGGGCACTGCGGTTATCATATGTAAAAATTTGCCCTATCCTGCAATGGTGAAGAATCTTTCACAAAATTCCTGTATCTGGATCGTGAGCCGGATCACCAAAATTCTTTTTGTCATTTCCAACAAAATGTCAAAATCCATTCATCATTTTTTGAGTTATCCTGTTGACAAACAGACTGACAAGACCGTACAGTCAACAGTGACTCAGAGACTCTAAATTGACAGTATGATGAGATAAGAAAGAAGTAGTGATGATTTCTACATTACAGTCAGTACACCCCTTTTCAGGCTAAGGGCCTCTGCACACTGGCAGAGCAGGGCTCCGCACGTTGTCAGAACCAAAGTTCAGTTCCGCCGTTTTCAATACAACCCTGCGCAGGGGAAAGCTCTATTTTGTCTTTGTCTATGCTCCATTTTGACCAGCCCATTGATTATCCATGCTCTGCTGTGTTGAACTTGACCATTCATTATATATAACACATCTGCGCCAGTGTGCGGGGGTAACCAAAATGATCAGAACCGATGCTGTTGGATCCGGCGCGGAGGGTCTAAGACAGAAAGCACTAATAACTTTGTCATTTTCGCATTCGAAAGATATCCAGATTCAAATCCAAATGAAGTCGAATACATGATATAATCAAGAACATATATCATAACATATATGAATGGCTTGTGCTGGGCTTACCGTCCAGCTCCTTCTCGATGAGGTCCATGCGTCCGGCCACCTGGTTCTGCACGTCCTCGATGTGCGTCAGCAGGTTCATCTGCCACTGCAGGCAGTTGTGGCCCTGCTCCCCTGGCCCTAAGCAACTCTCAGCTATGCAGCTGGCTAGGCAGATGGCATCGTTGTCCTTCAGGTCAAAACACATCACACAAACAAATCGTTTGAACGCTAGAGTATAGCATTTTACAAGCTCATTTCCAAAATGTAGGCTGCCAATTCACAATTTCGATCTTCACATGAACATTACTAATTTATTTTCAAGCTTTTTCATGGGCTTTTAAGCCTTTATTCAGGCAAGACAGAGAGTGTGTGACAGGAAATGAATGGAACAGAGATGGGGGAGGATCGGAAAAATGACCTCGGGCCAGAACCGAACCTGGGTCTCCGCCTTGCGTAATGGGCAGAACATCCAAAGACGACATTTGTGAATGGCAACATAAACTCTGTAAATAAAATACTACAAAATGACATCCTTTACCTAAGAAAAATCATGTTTACTCTTTACCATTTGTTGAAATGGCAAATGTGCATGGACAGAGCCTGCCTGCGAAAACATGTCCATTTCTTATCTTGCCAACTTACAAATGGGCGAGTTACAGTAAATATGGGCACGTTATATGGTCCTACGGGCAAGCCAGACTAACTTGAACATGAAAAGAAAAGAATAATTAGGCGCTGTAGCATTGGCGAAGATGTGGAACCAATGGTTGGTGTTTGGGACAACTTCAGTCAACTGATTGAGGCAAACAATGTTTTTCACAATGCACTTCTGCCATGCCGTATTTAAGGCGGGCTTAACCCATTCCCTGTCTTCCATCTAGGTCACAGGGAAAGAGGGGGGAAAAGGGGTCCCGTTCAGGGTAGTAATAAGCAGTGCTCTAAATTAACACCCGCAAACACGCCAAATGCGGGGAAAAATTCATTTTGGCTAGTAGAGAAAATGATCTACGTGCCAATTTGGCTGGTAGCACCCGGCTGGAATACATTATGAACGCCTAAACCGCTGCTTCTATAATGAACCCAACGACGGCAAGGTTTCCTACATTACCCATGGACACTTCTGTCATGCTGTAGGCTACAGCCATTGGTTAGTCATTTAATCACAGTAACGTTGCCTTTCGCCTATTGGCTGCCTGCTTCACAGCGCGCACCATAGCCATGGCTTGTTTGAAGAGCAGATTTGGAAAGCGGCTCACGCTGAAGCCAGTTTCAATATGACTAGTGCGGGTTACTTCTGTTTAGTAGGTTTTGTACGGGTGATAAAGAATGTTGTGGTGGTTACGGCAATGTTCTGTGTCGGTGAATGCTAGTAGGCTAATAATAACAGTAACAGAGACGTTAAAATTGAGTGGTGGAGGAGCGAATAAGACAAGGAGGACAGATGTGGAGCGTAGTAGTTTGAGCGTAGCTGTCAGTCAGAAGTCGTCTGACATTTTCTTAGTCCTGGCCCAATTGCATGTAGGCCTAGTAGTAGCTGATTCGGAAAGCCCACGCCATCGGAAAAGGCAAACCTTGCATGGACGTGCGAGTAACCTACGTGAAAAAAACCTCTATAACAAAAAAACTACCGACGCGGAAGCAACAAAGAAAACGAACAATTCCGTGACATGGCGTAATCGCTACTTGTCATTTTGTTGCACGTGGTAGCTGAGCTCCTGGAGGAAATTAAGTTGTCTAGCAGCAGTCTACTACTGTAGCCTACATAAACACATAAGACATCATACACTTTATTGCACAACGTGTGTGTGCGCGTGCGCCTGTGTGTTCGTGTTCTCTCCTTTCCTCTCTTCTCCTCCGCTCCCCTCTTCTGTGCATGGTCCATGGTATTTGGCTGTGTGTTGACGGCTGTTTGTGTGAGGTTTAGGTTTCTACTGTAGGCTTACAGTGTTATGTGAGATTTGAGTGAGGGCGTGTGGGGATGTGAGGGTTTGTGGTGATGGTTGTATGTGCTTGGTTAGTGCTATATTAAATGTCATGTATGTTGTATATTATGTGATGTGATTCACCATTTTAGTGGAAATGAAAAAAAAACTAATGAAATGGATTGAGTAATAAAAATTAAACAGAAGTAAAAAAATATTTTTGTATAAAGCTTATTTAGTATGTATAGGCCTAATAGCATGTATATTCATTATGTGTGTTTTGGACATAGTTGAATAAAATAATAAAAAACATAACGCCTAGTTTATTTTGGTGAGATAAAATAAATGGCTAGTTGACCTTCTGTTTGGCTGGTAAGAAAAAATATCTATCAGCCAAATTGGCTGGTGGTGGAAAAAGTTAATTTAGAGCCCTGGTAATAAGTAATAAACATCCCTAACACTGACTAGTCAATGAAGATGTTTCGTTTTTATTCTTTATTTTCTCTTTACAGGAACAAAAAATCAACCAACGTGGTGGTGGTTGCCCCCACAATTCCTAAACCTTACCAATAACGATTCCTAATCTCCCCACCTGTCAGTGTAAAAAAATATTTAATTTAAGCATCGTCGTAGTATTGGGCAATAACTACAGAGTAAGGGTCAAAACTTGTTGCCTAGCCAGACCAACAAAGCCCATAAAGGCTTAAGTTATGAATTAACAACTTGGTTCAGCACAGTGGTGGCAGCGAATGAGTTAAACGTCCAACCAATCAAAATGTGGCGAGAGCTAGTCATGGCACAACTGCGTTGTGAAGAAAAAAAAGACACAAACATCAATAGGCAACAACACTATACCTCCTCCTCCTGCTTTGGTATGCGTGGTGGCGTGGCATTGGGGGGAGGTCCTGCTGGCTGCAGCCCTGCTTCCCCCTCCCCGTGTTCGTGTGTGCCGGGGGGCTTCTGGTAGCTGTGCTCGCTGGTGATGTAGGTCTCGGCCAGGGCACTCTGGTTCAGGTGCTCCCTGTAGTGGATGCAGTCCGGAGCACCACCCATCGGCTGTTCCTCGTCAGAGTTCACCCAAGAACGAGCCCACAGGTGTAGGCTGGGATTATGCTTATTCCTGAAAGGCAGAGGAGACAGGACAGGAGAGGAAATTGTTGAATGTCAAATCACTGATTCTTGAAAGTTTGGCAAAAACATGTCCCTGCAGTAAAATATTAATTCTGTTGAAAATCAACTACATTTTCACAAACAAAATGAACCCAGGTAATGGCCAAGGGGTCTGTCATACGAATACACAGTTGTTTGAAATATTTAAGTGTAATTTTATTACTTTTCATGGCTATAAACCTGTCCACACCCTGTAAAAACGCCTGTCCCAAGGACTGGAATCATCGTTTCAATTGACTTAAAATACAAAAATCACTAACAGAATTGAACAATATCACCATGATGTGGAAGACCATATTAAAGTGGTTCTACAGATGTGCACATAGTGGATGTAAAACAATATTTACTATTATTTACTGATTGCTCAAAATGTGTCCAGCATATTGGTCACCACCGTCAGATTTTTTCTAAAAGACAATAAAATCAGGTATGCACAAGGTAATTTTATTTACTGAGGACCCCTTTTCAAACATTTAGCTCTACTGCCTACTTCACCATCACTGAAGCTCCTGTAAGTTTATTATTTTGTCCTCAATTTGTTAATTTGTTTGGACACTGGTACTGTCCCAACCATAAACTGTCAACACCGTCGGGGGTTTTAATAGTATTGTATTACATTAATGTTAATAAATATAATTTTTTTCAGAAAAGGTATGAAGCACCCAAGAAACAGAGGGAAAATGAAATGGCTAATGTGAACAAATAATGCATAATATTTAAAAGAGTGTTTTTTTGTCTCACACCGTCAGATGTCACCACCGTCAGATTTTGTTCTGCTCATCATGTTGTTCCATATTTTACTAAATTGTGCTGGTTAATGAAACATTACTAGGCATGTTAGTAATACTTGTGATCCAAAATGATACTCTAGCCACCACTGAGGTGCATTTGGAGGTTTTTTTGTCAGAAAACCTGACGGTGGTGACATCTGATGGAGTTCACCAAAAAACACGTTTTAAAACACATGTTTTACGTGTTTTTGACATGTTTTAAGAATATGCATACAATAAGTATCTAGAGTTATGTTGAATTGTTAAAGTAATTCACTTTAATACAGTAAACATGTGTTTTTACTTCTAATTCTGTCTGCCGCTGTTGACAAAACAAGAAAGAGCCCATTTTATGAAAAATGTTAAACATGGGGAGCTTGGCCAATGCATTCACTGCACAGCCAAGACCTACATCTATGATAATACACCTCTATATTTTGGATTTGAACAACTTAAAAGCTGTTTTTACCACATTTTCAGCAACCAGTGGCTTACTTCCTAGATAATCTAACTAATGAAGTAAAAACACATGCTCATACTGTGCACGCACAAAAATAAAGTGTTTATGCAAGATGCCATTGACTTGAGAGGGCTATTTATTTTGCTAAATGCAGGTACTAATTAGGCCACTTTCACCACTCTCAGATTACTGTCACCACCATCAGTTCTTAAGTCAGCACCGTAAGAAGGAGGTTTGGACATTTTAAAGGAATGTGCTTACAACATTTTCCTTAGGAGTTGTTGAATTATCAAAGTAATAGCCAATTTAAGCCTACACGAATATTTGTGAAATTACAAAAAATTGTTTGTTGTATTTAGGCGTTAAGTAAGCATCGTATGACGGTACATATTTTAAAATTAGAACACATGAAACAGTATTAAAATAGAACAAAAGTGAATTTTCAACATTTAAAGGCATATGTGTGAACCAAAAAATACACATAATCACTTAAAAACTCCAGATACATATGCAACCAAATCAATACAATTTTAATAACTTTTAATTGTGTCTGACGGTGTTGACAAAAAACAAGGTATGATCGGAGAAAAGCCTGATTTCTGAAAAAAATACATAATGGGGAGATTGGCCTTGTGCATTTCTGAAAAGCCAAGACCTTAGTCTACGAGGATATACCATATAATTTTGTAATTCACTTTGTTTTTTTCTGTCAACATTACAACCTGTTTTAGCCACTTTCTCAAGAATCAGTGAAATATCAAATGTAATGATGTTGACGTCGGACAGCAGTTGGTGTGTGTGTGTGTGTGTGTGTGTGTGTGTGTGTGTGTGTGTGTGTGTGTGTGTGTGTGTGTGTGTGTGTGTGCGCGTGTGCGCGTGTTTGAGCGTGTGTGGCCTGCTTACTGTAATATATCCATCTTGAGCTGCAGGCCGTGCAGAACCTTCTTGACGCTGTAGACGTCGGCCAGCAGCTGGTGTGTGGACATGATCTTCTTGGCGTTCTGGTGCGAGTAGTTCTCGGCCAGGAAGGACAGGCCGTACATGTGGCCCTTGTTCAGCCACTCCTTGTCATGCCGGTACTTGGCACTCCAGCGCTGCCCTGAAGAAATACATTGGCCACATACCCATGCAATTTGATCAGCACTTTCAGTGGTAAAATAACACTGTGAAGACGGAGGTGGAAAATACTTTTTTAAACAATGCATCAATTCATCTGATGCACAACCATGGACAGAAATGCAAATGAGGATAACAAAGCATACAATATTTATGTGATATTTAGATACTTATTTGGGGGGGAATAGTACCTGGAGGATCTCTGCAGACGTAGCAGATGTACTGATCGGGGATGCTGTCCTCCAACAGACCCATACACACGCTGTGCTGCCAGCACATACACTCCTCACACTGCCAAAGCAGAGGGAAGAGAGCCAAGAGGCACATTGAGCTTCCCCTTACTTCAGTGTCCAGCAGAGATGACACAACATGGACTACAAACAATGGCTGCAATTAGACTTCCAATGGCTAAACCAGCGTTTTATCAACGGGGGCTCGACAGCCCAACAGGGGGTGTTGGGGAGCACTCGGGGGAAAGATACATATTAGAGGGGCGGTGCTAAGTTGGCAATGATTAGTCTTTTATTTTTGTAACATTAAAGGGATGGTGGCAGGATTATGATGAGGTCCAGGGGGAGTTTATTTTTTTTTTTTAAAGGTTGAGAACCACTAATACAGACCTGGATCATGAAGCCATTCTCCTCGTCCATCTCGCAGATGCATCGTACAATCTCGTTGGAGGCGGCATCTTCCTCCTCGTCCACAAAGTCGTCCAGGTCCTGCGTGTACTCGTCCCCGCTCAGCAGCAGAGACTCTGTAGTGGAGTCCTCCAAGAAGTCTATGTCTGACAGGTCTAACAGGAGAAGACAAGGAGGTGAGGAATACTCAAACTTACTCATTTACTTACTAATCAATTTAGACATGGTTATAGATATACCATTGTCTGACAGGTCTAAGAGAGGAGAGGTAGGATAAGCAGGCAACCTTGAAAACAAGTTACATGATAACTCAAATTTATTTATTTACTTATACTGATCATTTTAGCCATGGGCATTAACAACCCATTGGTAATGTAACAACACTCACTTACAAAAGTAGCTTTCAGTACTGCACGTCTGTTTAACACTGCCGACTCACACATGGTGTTTTTAGCATCATGTTGGCAATTACAGGGACATTTGCTACCGGTCTGGAATCTCTGTTAGGTGATTGATTTGAATTGATTTGCTTGAACAGCTCTAACATCATGGGCGGCTTACTCTCTCCGGTGAGGTCGATGGACAGGATGGCGCGTGGGTAGTTGTGCTTGGAGGAGGAAGAGGAGGTTGAGGAGGGGTGGATGTTGAAGGCACTGGCAGAGGAACGCTGGACAGGAGAGGGAGACGAGCGCTCCAGGAAGGATAGAGACATGTCGTCCAGCTCCGAGTAACCTGCACACACACACACAGTTTTTCATATAAGCATACAGATATGACGCTACTGTTAAATAATATGTGACTAGCAGGGATATACCAATAAACCTACTTGGAGGGAGGGATTGTGTGGACTGGGGCGTTGTACTTTACAAAATTATGTCGCTTTTTTTAGGGCTTTTTGTAGGACAGTGGAGGAGAGATAGGAAATGAGTGGGAGAGAAAGACAGGGAAGGATCTGCAAATGACCTGGGCCCAAATAGAACCCGCGTCGCCGGCGTAGTAACCCAGTGCCCTACCAGTTGGCCACGGCAAGGCCAAAATTATGCAGTTTTGAACACAATTTAACATTCCACAAGAGGAATACTTCTCAAAGTTTCTTGTAAGATTTGTGCGATCTGCATTAATCTCATAGGAGGCATTATGTGGAGTAGCAGCTGCATCTCATAGCTAATTAAGGTTGAGGCCAAAAAAAGAGCAACGCTTACCATGCTGTCTGGATTTCTTCTTTTTCTTCTTCTTCTTTTTCTGTTTTATCTTGAAGGGGTCTTTTTCTTTTCTCTCCTTCCGCTCTTTGTCCTTTTCCTTCTTTCTGCCTGGAAGGTCAAAACAAATATTATATATCATTATACTGTATATATCTTTCCATATAATATGTATATATTATACAAAAACCTTTCATGGTAAGGAGTGACAAACGATTGTAAAATGCTCCTTCATCTCTTAGCATCATGTGTGCAAATAAACAATTTAAATCCCATTACCTATCACCTGGCACTTCTTCTCTGTCTTTATTGAAAGCCCTGAGAAAAAAAAGGAATGAGAAGTCAGCCACTTTGCGAGGTTCAAGATCTCAAAATATTTTTAAAAAAATTTGGGATGACATCAAAACATTTTTTGAAAGTACCCGTGTCCTTCTCGATAACCTTCTTGAGGATCTTGTCATGCAGGCTCTCGAAAACCTTCTCCCGTGACGACAGGGGCAGGGACACCTCAGTGCTGTCGGAGCTGACCGAGGCCGAGGAGCGCTTCTTCTTGCAGAACTTGGAGGGCTTCAGGCAGCCACCAGCGTACTCCAGCTGCAGACTGTGGCTCTGGGAGGACAGGGCTGGAAAACACAAGGACAACCCACAGGTCAGCATGGAAAAAAGAATGGGGTGGGGGGCATTGAAAACAGATACCTTTCATGCCTGGAGTACAAGGACAGCAGAGACTTATGTGACTCCAAATGGTAATTAAGTGTGAGTTTTGCATAACTATCCCTTCAAAATGATTCCTGTTAGGGCGCTGTGGCGCAGCGCTGTCAGCCCCCCCCCCATTTGGGCTTGCATGCCCATGGGGACCCAGGTTGGAGTACGGCCTGGTCGTGTCCCAACCCTGCCCCATCTCTCTACCAACTCACTTCCTGTCAACCTTCACTTTCCTGACAATAAATAAAGGCCCCAAAAAACCCTAAAACATCTTTAAAAAAAGAAAAAGAGAGAAAAGATTCCTGTTTGACTTGCCTGTGAAGGTGCTATGCTTACATGATGAAGTGGAGACGGTGCGTCGTCTCTTGTTGTCGGGTACCTCCAGCATGGTGCTGGTGGGCATGGAGGCGGAGGTGGCTCTGGTGCGGCCCACTACTCTGTCTGGGGAGCACACCTCACCCTCGTGATCCTTCTCCGCGTTGTGGTAATACTTCAGGTGGTAGTCCAGCAGCTTGGCTTTCCGGAAGGCCTTGGAGCAGCCGGGGATATGACACTTGAACTTGTTGTGGTCGAGATCGATGCACTCGCTCAGAGACGTGGGATCCTCGGAGCGCTTAGTATTCATGACTGAGAACAGACACAGTTGGGTGGTTAACATTCATAGAAAATATATTTTTTATACTATTATAGTTCATTTATACAGGGTGTCTTAAAACTAAACATGTGAAAGCCAACTGTGCAATATTGATGTGGACATACTTGGTTCCCTGGCGTGTTTGTTTGCCTTTGGAGTTCTCACAGAGACCTTAGGAGAAACACCTAGAAATTGAGATAATAATGATAGTGGTAAGCCAATTGTGTCCTCATTTTGATGTCTTTCATAATTTCATGTGAATGATTTATGAAGCCAGAGATGCCAGTAGAAGACTGATGTATCTAGTAAAGCTCTGGTAAATCACTGTGCAATGTAGTGTTGTGCATACAGTATAATGCACAGGCAAGCCATCTCTGTATTTGTCTGCAGTACACTCTGTAGATGCAAATGCACAGGACAATGGCATTAGCATGTAGACTCATCAAGTTTCGGTTTCATAAAAAGACGGCTATACAAAGCCACAAAGATGAAACCAGCTGCAACACCTCCACACAAAAATGAACTACTGTATATTCTGATGGGCTGTTTGAAATGGATTCTTTGAAAACCTGCTAGATTATCTAATAACCGCTAAAAAGTAAGATGCTGCATTACCTAATAAACTGCAGCTACTGTATCTTGTAATACCGCCTTTTTTAAATGCATATCATCCATTCACAGCCATCAGCTCACCTGACGAAGGAAGTGGCGATTTGGCTCCCATTTGAATGTGATTGGCCACTTGGCCATCAGCAATCTTTCCGGTTGTGGTTGCCATGGTTGAGTTGAGTGGTGATGAGGTGGGAGACAGTACAGAGGAAGCGACAGCCTGGGTGCTGTGATGAGACGTTTCCTTTTTCACTGAGCTGCCAGGGTCTTTATCTGGAAGAAAATAACAGTCGTCAACACAAATGCCATTTTGTTCCTTAAATTTCCTGTGGGATTAACCGGTAAATTGAATGTGATTTTTTCCACACACCTCAGCTGCCAAGTGCGTAGGAGATGGCCAATGGGTCACTCATCAGACAATTTGAGAAAACTCCCAGACCACTGATCATTTTTCTGCTTTCTTTTCAAAGACGTTTCGGTCCTACTCTAGTGTGCAGGATTTTTTTCAAATTGTCTGTGGGATTAAGTACCTCCTCTTAAAATGAATGTAATGCTGTTAACTGGTTAGTGCTTTGGCATTTGAACATGTAATGAGTCAACAAGACATGGGACGATTATGACCCCACTGTCAATGGGTTGGTCCACCAATGGACAAGCCACTGTTACACAATTTCACTTACAGAGCTTGTAATGGTCACCTCACTTTCAACTCTGCCTATTTGTGTGCATGGATGTACTGTAGGTCATACCCAAAGCAAAACCAGTAACACACAATGATACTGTACCGTAGGTCTGATAACCAAGAAACACATGACGACGAAATTGTGGAACTTTCTGTTGAACAAATGCTTGGAATGTCACTTTTGATATAAAAGTCCATTTTCAAATTTCAAATCTGACTCACCATTAGGCCGTGAGGTAGGCAAGTTTGGCAGGGGGCTAGGCTGTTTGGGTGGGGGTAATGGAGCGCTTATTGGCTCAAAGCTGTTGGACCGCCTCCGAGATCGCCGCCTTGTCTGAGGTGTGCTGGATGGGGGGGCTGTACCTATTGAGAGCGTCCAGACACTTCACGGAACGTAATATTTTTTGAAGAATCGCATGCCCTGGTGATTTCTCTACCCACCACCATTTTGCACTAGACTGATTTCATGTGAGGTGCTCAAGATCAAATCATGCCACCAAGTCTTCATCTTACAAACAGATCTGCTTTTCAAAAAAGATTTTCCAAAAGAGTTTGCTGAGGGTGTATAGATTAGTGTGGGCAAGATCTGTGAACATAACTGATGACCTTAAAAAGTGCCCTGAGATCCTGCAAGACATCACTCCCATAAATGTAAGAAATTTCAAACTTGTTCCTCCCACTCGAACTGTCCCAACCAAAAAGCACAACCGAATTTAACTGATACCTTAAAGAAAGGCTGGGTGATTATTGCAGAAAATATCACTGAAGTCATAATTGGTTGATTGTTGATCAACTATTGACAGCAAACTTCCATTCTTGTCATTCATTCAGAATATAGGTCTACATTCGCATCACTAACAGTTCACTGACAAATGGCTGCTTTCTTTACACAGGGAAAGTACAGGTATATAAAAAAGGCATGTACACAACCTGGGTTAAAACAAGTTGGTATCAATTACTTCTTTGTATTAGTTGCCCAGAGACCACCCAACTCATCCAACCTGAAACACATCTCCCAGCGCTGTGTACAATTCAAGGTTCAAGGTTCACTCATCACTGAACCTTGCCTTAAGGTTGTCGGTAAGACATACCTGTGTGAGGGGCGTCTGTGAGGCCAAGGCTGGAGGCTGGGGAGCGGCTGGCCTCCCCCTCCTCTGGCCCCTGCCTCTGGCTCTGGCTGCTGCAGGACTCCCCAGAGTCGTGCTTGAGGCGCCTGGTCCGCAGTCGGGCAGGGGACGGGGTACTGAGGGAAGCCGAAGGATGCTCAGCAGATTTATGCTCCTCCTTAATAGCTCTCTGCCAGATATGAATAAGCATCGCTTCAGGATATGGCATTTTCAAAATACACTGTAGGAAACGGGTTGATCTGCACACTGTGTTTGTGCCCCAAAAATATAAACTTAATTCAATTAAAACATGCAAGATTTTGATAATCATTCTATCATTGTGTGATTCAAAAAGGATGTCAAGACATCAAAATATAGTTTTGAATGAACAAGTACCCCTAGGGCAGCCCTGAGACCCAAGAAGGATTGGGCACTCCTGGTCTTCTAGACCATAACCCAGTGAGAATCTTTGGTATGTGCTGGGAAGGCCTTACGCAGTATTCAGACACCATCAATACAAGATCTTGGTGAAAAATCAATAGAACACTGGTTGGAAATAAGTTGTGTTTCATTGCAGACACTTATCAAAACAATGCCACTGCGAGTGTGCCATAATCAAAGCTAAAAGGTGTTGCAACAACAAATTAGAGAGTGACATTTTTAGTGGTGACTTTTTTTTTGGCCAGGCAGTGTACGTCATGTTTGTATTTTGAATATTCATCAATGTCCAATACAAAGCTGATTCTACCACAGTCGACAACATGCACAAGGACAGAGGAAGTTTGGGGAAATTATTTGCACATACAGTATGGCTTGAAAAGTAAATTGAGTTATCCCAAACATCAGGGTAGCCCAGGCCCAAATAAAAGGACTCAGCCTGTTCAGCCATTACAACATGCCCTATAGTAATTCCCATCCAATACGCCGACCTTTAAACCGCCCAAATAAAGCAGAGGTGAGGACTACTAACCTGCTGAGTCGTGATTGGCACTTCCTTTTGCTCACTCTTGCAGTCCATCTCCTCCTCACTGCATCCTGGAACAAGTGAACACATTACATTACGGTAAGCAACACGTATGGCCCATTCACACCCAATGTATGAGGCAGACAGACAAAAAATGTGCCAAATGTCATGAAGGTGTATATATGAAGGTGTTGACGGTTAAAACGGATATACGCATGTAATTGACCAAATGACGGGTATGAATCAGGCTATAGCACATCCTTTTGTTCAAAGCCCACATTCTTCACCGGTTGGAAATTCAAACCTGCAATCCTAAAACTTGGTAGACAGATCTACTTAAAGATCAGACTGGTGCAGAGTAATCATTTAGGAGACTCTAACCTGCTTGTTTTATCCGAGGCCTCTTGGAATGGCAGACACTGCTTTGTCGTCTTCTCCTCTTGACTTTGCCCGCCTCGTGCGGATCGAACTCAGACTTGCAGTCCTCCTCACCAGCAGACTCTGTGTCTGAAAGCACAAGTACATTTCATGAAAACAAATATTTTAGAAGTAGAGCTTGTTCAGTCTCATATAAATGATGCAAGTTATGTAATTGTGGAGTACTGGTGTTTATATCTATATACTGATAAATGCTTGCCATCTTTACATGCTAAAGAGAAATGGCACCACAAAACTTTCAGAATTGCTTGCAGTCAATTTAAATATCTTCTTGTTTTCAGCTTGCTCTGTTTACCAACCAGTGATAAAGCAATAAACACCACTCAGAGAGTTCGCAATTTCAAGAAAGTGATCTAACCAGCGTGAGTTTGTGATCTTAAATAGTGTCCTTCATGAGGAAATGGCTGATCGACGGTGACTTTCTGATCTTAACTCAGGAAATGAGTGAGAATTCAGGAATCCAATACCAAGACAAGAAAATGACCGAGAGAGAATTTGTCTTAGCTAAATAAGACATGGTCTCCCAAGTGTGAGAGTAACAGAACATACCCAGTCTCTCTGATTCTGGGTCCTCCTCTTCCTCCAACTTGTCCTCCGTCTCCTCGCAGTCTGACGTGTGGTCCTCTTTGTTCTTGTTACTGTTGAGACTGGTACGCGGTCTGCATCCTCCCCGGCTCTTTGCCGCCGCCGTAGCTGCCTTCACAAGAGCAATCCAGTCCTTGTTCATCAAGACACACAGACAACCCGTGCTGCTGGATCACAACAAAAGCAGTGCATAGCGTAGCAGGGAAAAGCCAAAAGGAAGACATTGATATGCTCCTTACCTGCCCTTTGGCATCCTCAGGCATGGACTTGATATGAATTCTCTTCACACATCTTATTACGCCGTCATAGAACTGGACAGTGTAAGTACCTAGAAACGCCCCGAACAGACGCATGGATGCAATTTTATACATTGACTGAAAAAAGAAATAGCTTTTCCGACTCTTGACAGTGAACTCACCTTCTTTGTTGACGGTCTCGATCTTTGCTGGGTAATATCGACAATCTGTCCACCGAGCCAGGACCTCCTCACCATCTCTCAGCTCCTGAGAGAAAGACAAATAACCAAATACAAATTAAAGTTGCCCAACACCTGATGTTTAGGCCTATGGCAGCTGATTAAAATGAATGTGCATGATGAATATTGAGTGTCTACATATTAAAATGAGAATATGAAGATGTCTTGAAGACAATGAGATGTATAAGACTGCAGCCAAAAACTACCCGAAAATTCACACAACTCACATGCGCACACACACAAATCCACAAACAAATTCATTGTTTGTCCTAAATTGTTGTTGCAGGAGTGGTACTTTGTAAAATGATGCCAAATGATATGGTCCCCTTAGTGATCGGCAACCGGAATCAACAACAGACAGACTGACAATGAAAATAGCCTTTACTATGATCATGACTTCGCTAATCTACTTGGCTTTTTGATGGTGTAAAAACACTGCAATATCCAATGCCAATGCAACTATTCACAAAATAAGAGGTTTGACTCTGGGGGGGGATACCAATGCCTTATTCAGTTCTGGGAAAGCATATGTCAGTAGGCTAAATAACTTAATAGCTGTGTGATGAAGGGCAATGCTCCAACAAAATCAAAAGTAAGCAAAGATGCATTAATGGAAAGAAACCCAAACAAAGGTGAGACAAGCAGTTAAGACAGCCAGATCACTGCAAATGCGTGGTTGAAATATATACTTGTCTCAGCTGCGGTAACTCTGATTGGTCCTCTGTGCTCTCTGTACTTCCAGGAAGCTCAGGTGGGCGAGATGTTCTCATCTCGCTGAGTCTCTCCTGGCAGAAATGTTCACGAGATATGAATGAAAATAGCTTTAGATTATAGAACTGGCTTTGAACTCAGCATTTAAGTGGAACTGCACTTGTTTTCAGGACATTTCGAATACTATCTTATTCTACACTCTTGTAACTATCAGGTCTAAAAAGACATTATCTTGGCAATCTAAAGTTCTAAACACATCCCCTCATGTTGAACCTGGGATTGAAAATCATGTTGTGTTTTGTGTTCTCAGGATGAAAAGCAGGACACCTACAGACATCTCCTCTTCCTCTTTCAGTCCCTCTTTCCTCAAAGCTGCTCTTTCCAGAGGCCTCAGTCTGTTACTGTCCCAGAAGATCCATTCATCATAGCGGTGACTCCAGCGGTCAAAATGTACCAGCATCTTCCCCTCATCATAGTCAATCTTTTCAATGCGTGAAGTGTACCTGCATCATAAGAGTAGACAAAGGAAATGAGAAATGGCCGTTGTTACAGAGAGACTGACAAACTCTTATTTCACATGCAATGCAACTAAAGATACTGTCATAGGTTAATTTACCATTTCTGAAGGTAGTCCTGGGCCTCAACCTTGGCGCCCACCTCAAAGATGATACCTGGCCGACAGGGAGGCTTCTTACTCATCCTCACAAATCTCTCTATATGGAGACAGGTTCTTTTGGCGTCTATAAAACAGTATGCAGTTTGAGATTAATCACTTCTGCAATAAGGTAAAACTTAGAAAGAAGCGAGAGAATCCACGATGCTGATGAACCGCGATAACATCAGCTAGACTACTTCGCAAAGTGCGTTGGCTACTTTTGTAGAATAAAAAAGTTAGTCCACGGTGACGTTTAGTGGCTGCTCAATATAGTACCTGCTGACACAGCTTACTGTCAGCTCACTTGACACCAATGGGTTAATGAAATTGTGATATTGGGTGGTCGTAAACTTGGTCTCAAGTTAACTTGTATTGGATGACATTTTCACTTTCGCATACTTTCTATCATTCTGTCATCTGCATAGCCTAAGTTAGCTTGTGTAATTAATTTGGTAAAGTTGGTCACTTTTATTGCCTCTGCTTAGCCAGCTTGCTAACGATAGTGACAATCCTTTCACACCAACCAATCCAGGAATCCTATTAAAGTTAAAGCGTTGCACATATGACACCAACTGCAAAATGTATCAGTGACTCAGTCAATGAATCGGCCGTGTAAACATGGCTTGATGCATTTTAAAACTTGAGAGGACAGTCACATTCCTGTCAGAAAAAAAGGCCAACTGGCCACTAGCTAGGGTTCATTCACCACTTAGCTCGCTAGCTAGTATTCCCAAGCTAATCGTGAGCTAAACAAACCAACAGCAACGTTACCACTGAAATGCACTTAGACAAAAAACTACGTGACTGACAGCTGAATTTCACGACGAATAATAACTACTCGAATCATGCTTAATTTGAATCACATACTGAGAAAACTGGAGGCCACTACAAAGTTGCAGGACAACTTAGCAAATAGAATCAACTCATAGCAAGACTCTCAAAGGTTGATAAAAGCAGCTAAGACTGGCTAACCTGTTTGTTATGGCTTGCTAGTTAGTTAACATTCATCTTTTTTTCGAGACAATGCATGTTCTCTTGAAGGCGAAATACTTATTTTTAAGTGATATGTGCTGCTTCGAGTATGGCATAGGAGGCTTCCATCGGAGCAGTAGCATAGTTTTACAATAACTTCTATAAAGGTATAGTATACATTGCTGTCTTGTTAGCTAGCTGCGTTAGCTCTAGCGAAAACTGTAGGATACATTTGCCATTTTGTACTAGCAACAGTAATCTGCTAACGAACGTTATCTAGCTGGTCAGCTAGCTAAGCAGATAACTTGCTAAATGTAGGGTAACGTCAGTTTTTTTTTCGAATGGAGATCTTGCAAGTAAAGCGATATCTCTCTATATCCAATATGACACTCATGATGTTGATTACACAATGAAAGTTTATCGCAGTTTACCTTTGCAAATGCATTTATCGCTAGAGAATGTAGCGGTACTGTAATTTCAAAGACCGACTTTTCTTTTCATTCTTCTGCTCAGATACATTAACCCTCAAACAAACAGAGGGCGTCACTACGGTTGGTCCTGGGGCCACGTAGAGCGTACGCGATGACGTAATGTGTTCGGTCCAGGACAGCCAGCAGAACAACTTCTAAAAACAACTGAAATGCTATTTGAATTGTTTGAGAATGTTTCCTAATGTAAGCTCAGTGCACACGTTGATCTTGATATTGTTGAATAGTACAATAATGGTAGGCCTATGGCTCCAAAAAAATGTAAAAGGCATAAACGTGGTTGGTTTTACTTTCTTTTGGGCCTACCAGACACCAGGCAAGCAGAGTCAGACAGTGTGAACCAGAGCCACACTTGTGTTGAAATGCTTCAGTGAATTAGTCACTGAAGTCAATGGCAGTTGCTAATCCAAACCTGTGCAAGGAAGAACACTTTCATACGGTATGACCACAGCCAGTATTACCATGTATAGCTCCAAAGGCCACTTCCTTTGACACCTGTAAAGGTCTTCTCTCTGTATTTCTCTCCTTATTTCCCCACCCGTTATCAAACTTGTGGATAGAGATAAAACTAGGAAGCACATGCTGGTGCCTGTGTTTAAATAATTATATATACATTCATGTATAGAATGAGTGATAACATTAAGAATGGAGTGAATTAGTGAAAATCTACCTAACAGTCTGGTGACACGTACAGGGGGATGTTGTACACCACACTTGGTGCAACGAAATAATGGGAATGTATCATTAGGTAGTACATAAACACATACAGTAAGTAATTCTGTTGGATATCTACAGTGTTTTTTAGAGATTAACATGGAGATTAAAAGTGTCCTATTCCAAGTATGCCTAGTAGCCAAACCCCTATATAATAATAATAATAATAATAATAATAATAATAATAATACTTTCGTTTTATATAGCGACTTTCAAAACACCCAAGGTTAACGCTTAACATGTTATGTGTAGGTAAGTGTGTGTGTGTGTGTGTGTGTGTGGGGGGGGGGGTGTAGGTGTGTGTGCTTGTGGAGACCAGCAGCCAGGAAAATACTGTAGCCTGTGTGTTTTGAGGTGTTGTTTAATCATGGGGGATAGGTAAGACTTCAAAAAAGTATAGGCTACTGTAAAAGGGCGGAAAAAAAACATACAGAATACAATATTGTGCATTGCAGTATGTGTAGGGCACCTACAGTAGGCATAATTTGAGGGGTTCCCTGCAAAGGTGTCAAAAGCAAAATGAGTAATTTCATTACAGTACATCACAAATTTACAGACAGGTTGTCTGCCCCATAGATGTGTATAGAATAGTCTATACACATCTATGGTCTGCCCACTGTGTTTTGTGTTTCCTGCAGATGGCGCCAAACGCACAACTTCACTTGCATCTTTCAGCAAGGGGGGCAAGTTTCTGTCTGTTTTTTCTTGTTATAATGAAGTACATACTGTACATTGTAATTGAAACCCCTTAAAATATATCACGAAAAAGTAAAAACCCTTCCACAAATTTGATGCATTGGCCTACAGCTCGGAATCAGATGACCATAAGCTACACTGTAGACACATGTTTAGGTTTGGAAAAGTGGTATTTTTTTTTCTTTTGTATCTTTAGTTCTACTTTTACTTTTGATGACACCTATGCCTCTGGGTCTTCCACATGGTACAAACCTGGCACCCACACACTGTCTCCATTCTTTGCCTCCTCACAAAGTCAGCAGCCACCATGGAAAGCACTTAGCCTACGTCTGTGGTTGACAGTCCACCCTGTCTGTGTCGATGAGATAATCTGATATCACGAAACATTTTCAACTCACAATCTGCCCAGATGTGGCCGAATGGGCACCCCTTCTTCAAATGAACAGCTCACTACAGGCACCATCTCATTTACCCAGCCCATCCCCTCTGCCATTGCAGAGTTGCCTATGCATACTATAATTGGCAACCAGCATCTATTTCTGTGTTTCTATAACATAGTTAGCTCCCGTTGTTGTTAAATGCCCCCTCAATCCGTTCAGCTTCAGCATCCACATCACTTGTTCAAATCGGGCGCCCCGCTGTTCACATGACAAGCCTTGGCCTGCATCACATGATCCGCCGTGTGATGCGCGAGATGTAACCTTTCACCCCCGGAGGGAGTTGCTACCAGCTTACACAGCTGGGGAAATTAAAGAACAGTGGAAGACGCACATTCCCTCTTCTACAATCGGCAAGTTCCTCCTAGATAAAGCTATCACAGTGTTGACAGCAGTGTTTATCATGCTGGCTTCTTTACGTTTGTCTCAGTCAACTGTGGGAGCGGTTTGTTTTGTGATGATGGGTCTGTCTTTGGGCTAGTGTCGTTTTGCTAGCAGCTAGAGTTAGCCGCTAGGAACAGTGTTTTGTCAGCGATTATTCACAGTTGCATTTCTCATCGTCGGATCTAGAAATTACACGTATTGTGGTGGTTGAACAGATGATCATAACTCAACCCAGAGCGACGCCTTCATGGATCCTCGCACGTTGTAACACCCAACGTGAAAAGTGCATGCACTTAATTGTGTGTCGAATGTGTGTGTGTGCGAATCGCGTGTCGTATGATGGGTGGAAATACAAATGAAATGACATTATGTATTACAAGAAGAATCGCCATGGTCCACGATGGGCTGTTGTCAGCATTTGCTGATGAGTCAGAATGCATGCTGAGCTACCAAAATGTTGTCCTCAACGCCTTGCACATTTCGTTAAACTGGACGATTTCCATCACAGTAGAATCAACGTGTGACAGAATGAAGTTCCTCACTCACCACAGTTTACTTTCTTAATATTTTACATGTATCTTGTATTTTATCGTTTACATTAAAAAATATATGTGTGACGCCCCCAACCACAAACACACACTCAAAAACAGGATTCAGTGTTTGGTTGACATTCTATAACGTGCATGTCTTGGTTTGCATTGCAGGCATCCCCCCTGGGTGCGATGGATAAACTGGGGGGGTAGATGACCCCGGAGATCAGGTGCATCAGCATGAGTGACTGAGAGCTCCTTGTAATCCATCAGCCGTTGCCCATCCCTGCTATCTCATCGCCCCCACATTGGCTGCTGTGGCCACCAGGATGGCATCCAGCTACAATCCCCCGCTGGATGGCCCAGTGGAGGTGAAGGAGGGCTTCCTGTGTCCGCTCTGCCTGAAGGACCTGCAGTCCTTTTACCAGCTGCAGGACCACTACGAGGAGGAGCACTCGGGGGAGGAGAGGCACGTCCGCAGCCAGATCAAGAGTGAGTGACCATCAGTGACTTTCTTGACTCTTGTGCCCAACGTTGACATTCCCAGTTCTGCATTAATATCTGACTTAATTTTGATCATGCTTGTGTTCTGTCTTACATGCAGGATTATTGCTAGGATATTTTGTTTACACTTTGTGCAAGAACTTCTCTGACCTGCTAAAGTAAATGACCTTAACACACGCCAGTGTGTGAAAAGGTGACAATTATACTTTGAAATCCTCCTGCAACAATAGCCCATACAACATCACTTGTAATGAAATGTTATAATGTGATGTACATATGGCCCACTGACGATAAGAGGTTGAACTGTCAGCTGTTCTTGTGTCCCATCAGATCTGGTGCAGAAGGCCAAGAAAGCCAAGGACAAGCTCCTGAAGCGGGAAGGGGAGGAGCGCAGTGAGAACAGCTATGAGTCCTTCTACTATGGCGGAGTGGACCCTTACATGTGGGAACCTCAGGAGCTAGGTCAGTCCATTACACCACATATAGACTATATGTTGTGTCTAGTATACAGGCATTTGTCTACACAGAGCATTTCACAGAATGTCATAGTTCCATTGCCTTGTTAAAGCAATGGATATACATTACTATAAGATACATGCATCAGTTGTGTTTTTCTGTATTTCTTGGCTGTGTTGTCATAAATAATGGATTTTAGACAACCCATACAGTAACAAAATATATATTACATATCAGTACCTATTGGTTCAAAATCAGGTGCCATGTCGTAGGTGAGAGGGCCCAGGTCTAACAATGATTCATTATATTTGGTTATAGCAGTGCTTACTAATGAATTCATACACGTGTAACACTAATGTAATTTACAACATGTACGTTTATTTTTTTATTTCAGGAGCTACTAGGAGCCATCTAGACCATTTCAAGAAACACAGAGCTGAGAGGATTGACCACTATGTCATTGAAGTTAATAAGCGCATCATTCGACTTGAAAAGCTGACATCTTTTGATAGAACTAACATGGATGCAGGAAAAATCAGAGGTAGGGTTTGATTTTTTTTTTTTTTAATTCTTGCCCCTATAGTAAGTCTTCTATTGCAAAAAAAACAAATCAGGCACACCTGTATGCAGAGGTTAGAGGACAAACACTTACAGATTGAATTGAAACGCACTGAAAATTGCAATTAAGTGAAAGTGTCTTTACTTTGGTTAAATCCTACTCGAGTAAAAGTACCTCTCTAAAATGTTCCGGTACTTGAGTAAAAGTAAAAAATACTTTTAAAATATAATTTGAGTGAAAGTTACTTTCAATTAACTTTTCTCTTGACAATTCAGTATAGCCTATAGTTTTCTATATGGTGACTACAAAGCTCTGTGAACGTTCTGGCGGTCTGAATGGTCTGGCGAAGTTGTCTTTAATAGCCAAGTTCTTAGAGGGTGGATTTAACCCGTGTCTGTGACATGTCTCTATGGAACTGGTTGAAGCTGTTATGAAGCTGGCCACTCTTCTCTGACTCTTCTACCAGTAGGGGTAATGACAGAACTAGTTATCACCTTACAGTAAACATGTCCCATCAAGCCGTAGGAAATGTTTGAATTTTTTGGTTCCAAAATTGAGGGTGTCTTGACTTCATGAGATAGGCAAGTTGGTCACATTGACTCAGTGCAACATTACAGGAAGGATGGGTGGGTTCAGGCAAGTCATCCAACACTTGTAAGGTGCAATTTCCTTTCATTGCAGATTCTTGTCTTTCATTGCTTTGCATACTCAGGGCAGATAAGTAAAGTACTTAGATTAAAATGTACTTGAGATAAAGTAAACGTAGCCATTTTAAGAGCTACTTAAATTAATGTGTGCGTGTGTGTGTGTGTGTGTGTGTGTGTGTGTGTGTGTGTGTGTGTGTGTGTGTGTGTGTTTACTCCCTTAGCCCTAGAGAAGTCTGTGGTGTCGTGGGTGAATGACTCGGATGTGCCTTTCTGTCCGGACTGTGGGGGCAAGTTCAACATCCGCAACCGCCGCCACCACTGCCGTCTGTGTGGCTCCATCATGTGCCGCAAGTGCATGGAGTTTATCCCTCTGCCATTGGCCTGTAAGCATCTATAACAGGCACACACTTTCGGAAGACCAGACAAGCAGATATACAGGCATTATTAGCCTATGAACAAAGTAACTTGCTTATAACCCACCGGATCTTGATGGAATCATCCCCATAGTACACACAATAAGACATGCGCAAAAAACAAAAGTTACAAAGAAGCATAGTATCTGTTCCTGTCAAATCCAATAGATTTAATGTCAGCTCATTTTCACTTACACCGTCATTTTACTACATCAGATCTACTGTCTTAATTTCAACAAAGTCAAAGTGAACATCAAAGTCAAAGTGTACACAGTATTGTCAATTTCCTATGGAACAAGCATTACGCACAGAGGATTGAAGTTGCAGTTTGCCAGTCACCAAACGTGCAATTCAAACTTGCAAAACAGGGATGCTAATCACATATACATGTTTCCATCCAGACAAGCTGACGAGTGGTACCCGTGAGGCCTTGTGTGTGCCCGCGGGCAGCCCCGGGCAGTCGGGCGGCGGCGGCGGTGGCCTCGGGGGCCAGGGCATCGTGGCGTTGCCACGGCGCGGCAGCATCAGCAGCCTGAGCTCGGTCAGCTCGGTGCTAGAGGAGAGAGATGACGACCGCATTCGCTGCTGCCACCACTGCATGGACACGCTGCTCAGGCAACAGGAGAAGCTGGAGGAGAAGGATCACGTGCCAGACATCGTGAAACTCTACGAGGTACGAGTGGCAAAACTGCGTGGGATAACCTCGGAGACATGTACAGAGGAGATAATAAAGATACTTACTTGATCCCGGTGGAAATGAAGGGGAATTAACAGGGTTTTAGTGGGCTAAACCTCTGGAACTCCCCAATTGGAATTGTATTTTTTTTAAGTCTTCTACGTTCATTTAACACAAACACACGTTAACGCTACATTTGTGTAATGTTGTGAGGTGTGAATGTTTCTGACATTATTGCTTACTCGTCTGTCTTGGACTTTCAGAAACTGAGACTCTGCATGGACAAGGTTAACGAGAAGGCTCCAGAATACATCCGCATGGCTGAGTCCCTCAAGTAAGATGCTTGCTGAACATCCAGAACGAAATCTAAAAATTAATCAAGCGATTCATTCGTTAGATTCCTAAAGAAAACGATCATGAATTTCTCATTAAAGCCATTTGCTGGTGTATGTTTGGATATGTTAAATTCACTCTTAAGCATAACAGTCTCCCGTCAGGAACCGTTATACACTTATTATAAAGATAAATGTACCAGGTAGACTGCATTGCATGATTGTACGATATCTTGTTTTTTTTTGTGTGTGTGTCCAGTGCGGGGGAGAACACCTATAACCTGGACACGGCAGGTGGCCTTAGGATGGAGGTCCAGAAATACTACGAGCTCATTGATGCCCTCAGGTTGGCACCCTTCTCCCTTCATAACATAACAATGCTGAGTTGACATGTGGAGATCACAGGTTTTGAACATTAATATTAATGGACCAGCTGATTTTAAAAAAAAGCCATGGCAGTATGTGGCAGTCTCTGCCCTAACTGTTATTACACAGAACACACAAACACGCAAATGTGTGTTTTAATTTCTTTGTACGTGTATAGTGTATATAGTACAGTTTGTACATGTGTATACTGTACACTGTACGTCTGTATATGCATATCATAAAGGTATCATATTCTTCTGATGTGATACTAATGCGGGCCTGTTGTTTTGACTAAAACAGTAAAAAGATTATGACCCTTGGCTTGAAGGAGGAGCCTCAGCCTCATCCAAAGACTCTACAGCTGCAGAGGATGGTGCGCTACAGTGCCACACTGTTTGTCCAGGTCAGTCACTCACCTGGGGGTGGGGGGGTTGTTGCTATCGTAGACATATTGTAGGGGGAGTCGCAGACAGAATGGACTTTTTATGAAAAACGGGGGGAAACTGAGGTTAATAGTTAACATAACTCCATGAATTAGTTAGTGACAGTACTCACTTATAAGAACAATACATGATTATACTTTTCCCTGTGAATGTCAATTTAGAATGAATCAATATTAATGGACAAATAATGTTTGCTGTTTGGAATATGGGGGTAGGTGGGCGTGGTGGGTTGTGAAAATATTCTTGAGTGCAAAAGGGGGTCCCAGCAGAAAGTTTGTGAACCACTGGTGTATTATGCAGGACTCAAAATGAGCTTTTTTCATCACCAGCCAACCTGGCTAGATCAGGAGTGGGGAATTATTTTGGCTTGAGGGCTGCACTGGGTTTAGAATAGTGATCAAAGGGCCAGATGTCCCAGGCAACATGTCTGTGCCAATAATACATGTGTGTAGTGTACACTGGCAAAATTGGCCATTTCACTCCTGCACATTGTAATATTCAAATGTGACCTTCATTAATCGCACACCTTGTTTTAAAAATGTTACGTGGTGTGAGTATGGTACTTTGGATTAAAAAGTTGTCTTGAGTTGGCTCTGGGGGTCAGATGAAATGGCTCTGTGGGCCGCATGTGGCCCCTGGGCCTGAGTTTGCCCACCTATGGGCTAGATATTTTACTAACCAGACACACACTTTCTAATGATTGAAAGTGGTTAGTGAAATATTCTTTTCTACCAGCCAAATTGAATTTTCACTGACATTTGTCCAGTTGGCAGATGTTAATTTAGAGCCCTAATTTTATGTACTGAAACGGCTTTGTCATCATTGATTTTTGACGATAAATGATTGACAGAGCAGTGCAGTTTATTGGATTTTTTTATTTATTTCTGTAATGGTTTCTCATACTCTTATCCACTGCTAGACTCTCATACAGTCAGGGTAGTAGAATTGCTCTACCGGTGATTTTGAAGTGTCACTGTCATCTGTTTTGCTTTTCAGGAGAAGCTTCTGGGGCTCATGTCTCTGCCCACTAAGGACAAGTATGAAGAGCTGAAAGAAAAGAGAAAAGAAGAGCAGGAGCGAAGACTACAGCTTGAGAGACAGGTAAGAGATAAAAAAAAATATCAATAAAAAAGAAAAATAAATAATGTTACATTGTTATCCACGCGCGCACGTGTGATAACCTGGAGCTTAGAATGATTTACCGCGTCTTAGCATTTCTGTGATGACGCAAACAGCTTTTAGCCATGGGCTTTGCGCGACAAACTACACAAAATAGTAGCCAAAATGACATGCGTAGAATTCCCTGTAACGTCCATAGTCATCCAAACTAACACTCTCTACTGCACTGCTTTTGCCCTCAGGCTGCTCTGGAGAACCAGAAGCGGCGTTCAGATCTGGACAGGAGCCGTCCGTTCTCCAACGGTGAGGCCCCCTCCTCCACAGGGCCCCGCTCCCCCCAGATGACCAAAGCCGGCGGCTGGCTGCCCTCCTCGGACACGCTGCACACCAGCCAGCAGGAGGACCCGCTGCTGCAGCAGATCGACATCATCCAGAGCTTCCTGCGGCAGGCGAAGGCGGCGGGCCGCACCGACGAGGCCGCCACCCTGGAGGAGAACCTGCGGCAGCTGCAGGATGAGTACGACGTCCAGCAGACCAGCCGCGCCATCGAGCTCTCCAGGAGGCTGGCCGAGGAGCAGAGCCTACAGCAGGAGCAGCTGGAGAGACTGGAGTGGAGAGAGAGGGAGAAGGAGAGGGAGCGGGATCGGGATCAGGCAGGGGAGAAGGAATGGAGGGATCGGGAGGAGGAGAAGGAGGAGTGGAGGCAGCCAGAGGAGGATGGACAAAGAAGAGGGGAGCAGTGGGCCATGGAGAAGACTGAGGATGAGGACGATGAAGAGGTGACCTGTTCTTATGTGTCTGCACAGCTTTGAATAATGGACAGAAAAGTCTCTATTTTTTATGATCAATTATAGCTTTTGTATTTATTTAATGCTAGCCATCTTTCAATCTGGTCTTTCTACACATGTAATGAAAGTCACCCTGGGAAAAACCGTTTTTCATTGTGACCGCACCCGACGGCACATAGTGCATGTATGCCTCACCTGTGCAATGGGGCAGCTTAACTGACTCTCCAAGGGGGACAGTAGCCTGCGCCTGCACATGCTACCCTTGATACTGCACAAAGTTTTGCCTCTCAAGATGGTCTGCCAATGCACACTATCTAGAACATTTCAAATTCTAACAAGATAGGGATCTCTTTTGAGTATTACGGCTCGATGGAGCATGCTTAAGACAATGTTCAGATCAGTTTGCAAGTTAGTAAAGACCGATTGTAACTTCAACCGGTAGCAGCATACTGAGGCATATCATGATTATGTGCTGTCCATTGACAGTATGACATTACCCTGCCCATCATTTCACTACAAGTTGTAAGTGTGTGTGACAAATAAATACTCAACTCTACTTTATTACTGTAGGTGAGGAGGAGATTTGCCCTGGCCAGACTGAGCACGTCGCCACCCCGGGCCACAAGCATCCGCAGCTTTCCACCTCTGAGCGAGTCGCCGCCGACCGTGTCGGACCAGGCCCCCTCCTCGCTCAACCCCTTTGACGAGGAGGACTCCACCCCGGTAGAGGAGGACACCTCCAACCCCTTCGCTGAAGACATCCAGAGAGAGCAGAGGGAGGCCACCACCACCACGGCCAATGGCCGGAAGGAATACAACCCCTTTGAGGAAGAGGAGGAAGGAGGAGGAGGAGGAGGAGCAGCGGTGAACAAGCAGGAGACGCCGGCTAGTGCCAACCCCTTTGAAGAAGACGAGGACGATGCAGGAAACCCTTTCAAGGAGGGGACGTCGCCCGGCAGTGCCGCCACACCTCCTGGACCATCCACCAATCCCTTCGACGACGAGGATGAAGACGACGCCTCCATGGCGTGCGAGATCATCGAGGAGGAGCTGCTGAGGCAGCAGATCGATAACATCCGAGCCTACATCTTTGACGCCAAGCAGAACGGCCGGGCGGACGAGGTGGAGCTGCTCTCGGAGAACCTGCGAGAGTTGCAGCGCACGCTGCAGGAACAGAAGAGGAAAGCCCCCTGAAGATGACCCCCCTGCCCCCACGCTTAACCTTTTATTCTTTCTGGCCCTCTCTGTCTGCTCCAGTGGCTCGGGCAGTCCTGCTTTTTCTGCGGACTTTTTAACATAAAGAAAAACATCAACAAGAAGAATTGATTGTTTTAATGTCTGTGAGCAGGACAAAGCAGGACGGTTTGATTTGTTTACTGTTGTGTGTCTCACCGTTGTGTCGTCATTCCCTTTTTGTCCTGGACATTTCTAATGGTAACTTTTAAGTAGATAATGGGCACACAGGTGGATGATGTCACCAACACACATTCTCCATTTTGAACTTGGCTGATGAATAGGACTTTCCTGACTCGCTGGATGTTAAATCTAGTGTCCTATGAGGCCAACTGGCACTTAACGCTAAGAGATGTAGTGTCCCTCGGTTGTTCTGATGCCAGCTTATTTTTCCTGCCTCATGGCAGGCCACATCAATATCTGGCTCTTCCTGAGTTCTAACTTGGGTGCAGTGTGACTTCCATCTGCAAGAATGTGTCCACAGTTGACTGAGAAATAGAAACAATATGGCCATGGCTTCCAGGTTCACTGCACTCAACTTGACCGTCAGCTCTCCTGCTCGAACGGTCAGAAAGCATAAGACGAGAATTTATCCTGGGCTCTGAGAGGTCTTTCTTGCTGCAGCCTTAGAACAATGGGTTTGGGGACATCTCTGGTTTTGAGATGTGGATGAGCATTGTAGAACTTTTACAATGAATACCGGTGTCAGGAGAAACACACGAGAGGCTGAATCTCCTAAGATGCTTTGATCCCCTAAATATGAAGTCCTCTGAAACATCGTTCTACACAACATAATCAGAGGGCTAACAAAGGACTGTCGAACAACCATAACTTTTCAAGTAAAAGGTCTGTCATATGTGAATAGTGTGTTAAATGTGTGTGTTGGAACAGATTTTGCCACAGATCAACTACAAAGTTTTACTCGGTATATCTGATGGGTTTGGGAAGGCACAGCAAAGTTCTCCTTTGGCAGTACTTGATATGCCAGGTCAGAATCCAAGCAGTGAAACATGTGAATTCCTCTTTTAGTCTGGGATTCATCTGGACCAATGTTCATTCATTAGAGTAAGATAAGTCAACATCTGCCCACTCCATGCAAAGGAGTATGCTTTAGTTCTGTCTCCTAAGGGGGTGTTGTCCCATCAGTCTTCCTCACTTTCTGTGGTGGCTTGCTAAAAATGTGTGCTACTGTCATCTCACCATTCGTCTCCAAACCGAAGGTCTAAAGGGGCGCTCACCTGACATGGATCCCGGAAAAGTATGAGCTTGAAGTACTTACTCTCATAGACGATCATTGATCTTGACTTCTTTCTTGGGTCTACCCAATTTTAGGTCCTCCATTCAAAATAGCCCACTACATATTAACTTGTACCAAGTAATGCGCTTTTTGGTGATGCGTATCGATTCCTCCTTGATTCAACTACCACTTTCTCCTTGACCTCACTCACTCACTGCATGGCTTGGATGCAGCCACTCTCCCAATCAATTTTGTTTTCTCTTAAAGCAGCTACACTGCTCTTGGGATATGTTGCAGGCGCTCCTGGGCAGCCATAAACTATACACTAACATGCACATTGCATGAACCTGATCTCACACTCATGTTGCATCTCGTGATACTCACTGACATAAAATTTGCTGTCTGCTGGTCAAGGGTTGGACTGTTTCTGCAAGCATTCACTTATATGACATGTAATGATCGTTAAAAATTAAACATTCAGTTGGGTTGTAAACATCAAACACTACTCCAATCTAGCGTGGTGAAGTATTATCATGTTCTGTTTAGCGCAGATAAAACAGTTTCCTTTGGATCTGCAAAGTTTACTTTAAAACATTATGAAGTTGCTACACTCTTTTTTTTGTCTCTCAACAGTATTGTTCTGGTCACCAGTGCACGTCATACAGTGTCCTTAGCCTTCAAAATGCAGGAGTCTGACACCCACATCTACTGAAGGCACTTGTGTACTTGTGGCACACTGAATGACTTGTGTTTAGTTGCTTTGGATAATGTTGCCTGCTCTCCTGTGTTCATGTCAGGGGTATGTTGTAACTGCACTAATACAATTAAACGTGAAGTCAAAAGATCTACTTTGTATTTCTTTCTACATTGAGACTCATCAACATTAAAAATATAAACCTAGATTTGAAATGTGACAGCATTGAGCAATTAAGACATGAACAATGGTATTTTAAACAAACGTATGGTACGTCAAGACAATTTATTACATAAATACAGAAATCGAGAAACATTTTTTTACGCAAACCGTAATCCTTTCAATGTGAACAGTCCTTTTTATTCCTCCTATTAGTCTTCTGAACTTGCTGCCATCTTTGCCCGATATTTGCCTGTCATTTCCTTGGGCAGTGGCACCAGCCCAGGGTGTGGCACCTGGCCTGGTACCTCACTCATGCACTCCTTCAGGCAGTACTTCTTTGGCCCAAAGTTTGCTGGGTTGGCCTCCTCCTTTTGCGCTTCAGCCTGCAGAACCGCACTGAAAGAAAAAGGCATAGAATCCACAATAGTAATCTGTCAGCACATTTACTATTTAAATACACAGAAAGAGTTTACTCTTCCTGAAAAACAGGGTCAAGATCAATACCACAATTGTATCAGCCATGGCATTGTTGATTTATTGACAGCTGTAGGACTATATGGAAAACAGACTGATTTGAATAAGGACAGAAAAACACAGGCAATATGGAACGAATACATCTGCTTATTCCTCAGGTTGTATTCTTGACGCCCAAAGAGACAGAATGTGTGAATTCTGTAATAGAGCAAAATAAAGGCTATTTCATTTTACAGTCATTTCAAATGGCTTTGACTTACTCTGACTTGCCAAGAATCTTCCTGACGTGTTGTGTGATTTCTTTGTATTCTTTCCCCTCCACATCCACCAGAACTTGCTCCCCATCATCTGTTGCATCAATATAAATGGCAATTGAAACAACTCAATACAATACAATACAAACATCATTCATGGTAATACTAGGCATTGCGCTTAATAAACACTGTAATGATACTTACCCAGGTAGAATTTGAGGAATGGTGATGGTGTCATGTTCTTGAACATCACAATTTGGACCCATGGGTTTTTATACTGTATCTGTGGCACTTTGAAAAACGCGAATTTTCTGTGAAACAAAATAAGTCATGTTGATACACCATAGCCAAAGCATAAAACATTGAGAAACATCCCAGGCCCATCTTCCCATACCCAACTGCTATGCTATAATGTCTTTCGGGAAATCAACAAAAATATAAATAATGAAGACCTACTTTGATATACATTATCATATTGATAAATTGGCTGTGCATGCATGTTAATTTTGACATCAATCCACAACTGACCTTGCTCCCTCACTGAGGTCCCCACGCGTGTTGTAATTTACTGTCATGATCTTCACGGGTTTTTTGAAGACAATCTCCCCCTTTTGGAGATAATCTAACGTCCTCCGAATCGGAAACCTCCCTTTCATAGGCATGTTTCCAACTTAATATCAACGCGATTGTCACCTTGTCCTTACTGACAAAAAACGTGCATATTTTGTTTTCATGTTCTGCGACCAGTGTGACCAAAGGATTTTTTTTTTACTGCCAGACTGTTTACTTCCGGGTTAACCC
This sequence comes from Engraulis encrasicolus, assembly GCF_034702125.1. Classification (NCBI taxonomy): domain Eukaryota; kingdom Metazoa; phylum Chordata; class Actinopteri; order Clupeiformes; family Engraulidae; genus Engraulis; species Engraulis encrasicolus. The sequence goes on from NC_085858.1 coordinate 5,649,429, forward strand.
AGTTCTAACTTCAGAAACAGCGCTCTCGTGTGATTTGGAAGATAATAGCAGTGTTTTTTCTGTCTTCTCGTCTGTTTCATAAATTAAAATTTGGAAGCATTCGTCCTAGTTGTTCCCGCAATCGTAGTTATTTATTGTAGGTTATCTTTGCACAATGTTGTCATTACAAGAGGGAGGACAAAATTGATGTCAAAAGAAACAGTTCCCTCGCTCACGCCCATCCACATTCCTCTTGCGGTTCTGTTTGTACTCCCTGGTGCGCCGTACTTCTGGTTTTGCGGCGGGATCTGGTGGATTGGATTGGAATCACCTGGCCGTGGTCTGGGACGGATTTAACACATTATTAATATAGGAAGAACAAGGTGAGCTCCTCATTTGTTTGTTGATCAACAGCTGACAGACACCCACTTTTCACTTTTCATAGCATTGCGAGAATCGTACAAAATGGTGGTTCCGTCAACAGGTAGGCTGCTAGCCTACCAAGTGAACTGATGATCATCTGATCAGCTGTTAATTTCTGTTTTCTTTTGTGCCAATATGAATTGTGCTGGACATGCAGAAGCCATTTATGTGTGATCATAAATCGATGTGTCAATCTGATGATTACTTACACAAAGCACTTAATTCATCAAGCTGTTGTTTTACTGTTTTGTTTGGTTAGACTGGGTTTGTTTAGGTGCCTACGACCTGATATGAGTGGCCTGTAATAGTTTGTTTACTGGATAGACGCAACTGTCCGACACTTCAGAACTAGCATTTAGTCGAATACACAATCTCTCTGCGCAAATAATGGCATTTGCTAACTAACTTTCATGCTAACTACAGAGGGAGGGGCAGAAGCCGCAGTGCCAGCAACAGCCATGTGTTCACTTGCACTATTTCCACCACCTCTGGCTGATGGAGAAGTGACCCTGTACGAGTCCAACAATGAGCTCGTCTCCGGGTCATCGGCCAACAGTTATCCTAAACAGGTGAGCGGACCCAAACATTGCTTAACCATGCCCTGCATCACACATCAGCAACTACCTGTCCAAACTCTTCCCATCCCATTGGTTATTCTGGTCCAACTACACAGACACATTAAAACACTGCTTATAACTCAAACCATCTCTATTTACCAGCCCAGGAATGTTTCAGTTTCAGTTTCAGTTTATTTGACAGGCACTTGCCCAAATCAACACAAAACATAGGTTATACACATCATGACAAACCACACAGATTAGACATCACAACACAAAAAGGCACAGAATAAGATGACTAAAATCTATACAAACATTGTGTCCAGTGAGCTCTCATCCTGGATGTATACCTTGCACTACTCACAGATGGATTACAAAGTGCCACCATTATACTATTGGTAGAAACATCCAGGCGCTGTGTAAACTTATGCATCAAGTTCCTCAAAAGTGCATGCAGTGTGCTTACTCCTGCGCAGACAAACATCAGGCTAGCACTCCCTCCTCTGGGAACCTTAAGTAAGATTCTCAATGCATCATTGTATGCAACTTTTATCTTCTGCATGCTGGACTTCTTGTATAAAGACCAGAGGTGTGCAGTGTAAAGAGGTGTGCAATACGCCTTAAACAGGGCCACTTTCACTTGTGTGGAGCAAAATGTAAATTTACGGGCTATAGTGTTTGCCTGCGCATATAGCTTACAACACTGCCTATACATGTCATCATCATCATACATATCCTCTGTAATACAGTGACCAAGATATTTTATCTTTTTGCAGACATCAAGAGGGTTATTTGACAGTCTGAACACAGGAAATTTAAGGCCTTTATCCTGGCCCAACCAAACCTATAGATTGCCATAATAGGGGCAGTCATGTGTAAGTCGTTAGGGCATCAGACTTGTAACCTAAAGGTTGCCGGTTCGACTCCCGACCCGCCAGGTTGGTGGGGGCAGTAATTAACCAGTCCTCTCCCTCATCCGCCTCCATGACTGAGGTACCTTAAGCATGGTACCGTCCCGCCACACTGCTCCCCTGGGGCACTCCCCTGGGGTGCATTGCTTGAATTTTCCAGACCAGGGTAACAAATAATTGGTTAACACTTTCCCTTTCTATACAGGATTGGGATCCACCCAGCTTGCATTTCCCACGTGAATTACTGAAGCCTCACAGCCGTCTAGAGAGCAGCAGCAAAACTGCTTTTCTAGACCACAGAGACACACTTTGGATGAGAAGTGCGGCAGCTTGGTATGTATAATAACACTTGTAGGCCCGTTGTCATGTGCTCAGTTCTTAACAAAGGCCTTATAAGAATGTCACATGATGTCAATATAGTCAATACTGTATAACTATGTAATGCCTCTGCACTTCTGCTAACATCCTCGTAAGACTTCATGTTGTATGTACAACACAATGTCATGTTCAATTTCTAATTTAATTAGTGATATAAGTATGATTTTAGATATGGCAATAGAGTGTTTTTCCTCCGGGCGACTAGGTGACTAAGCACTTTCTTTCCCATAGGCGTGATACTGGCCTGGCAGGACTGCTTGATGAAATCACACACAGCGTTGAGGAGGGTAAGTACTTCACTTTGCAGGGTCCCCACGGATCATTAAAATGTCTAAAAGTGCCTGAAATACAATATGTCTCTTAAGGCCTTTAAAACACATTACATTTTGGCAATACATGGTTAAGTGTGTAACTGCGGTTGTGAATTTCAGATGAGGGGAGAAATGAAATAGAACTAAAATAAGGTGCTTAGACGTTTCATATGCGTTGTTATTCTGCTGGTCAAAATGAATGTGGTTTTTTTACTTATTGATTTCTGAGACATTCTTCTTTCTCAGACATTCCAAGACGTTTATTGTTTAACATTGCATATGTTTAGATGGCAGCACTTTCATTGTCTGAAGTTCTCTGGAACACCAACACAATTCTTTTAGTACTAGTCTAGACCTATAACAAAATCAATCAGTGTTGTTATCAGCAAATGCACAAACATTGTGAATTGTGAAAAAAACATTGTGTTTTGTGTAGTCCCCAAGTGGCTGGGTGTGAGTGCCGGCTGTCTGTTGGCGCTGCTCCGGTCTGTGTCCTCATTCCATGGTTCACTATTCCCTCATCTCACGGTAAGACATTTTCCTCACCTCAAACCTTTACAGAAATGTCCTCTCATTTTACTCACAGCTTTCAACTCAATGTATGAATAGGTCAACACACTTTTTAACATATATTTGTCACATGTACACATGGATATCTACAATGACTTGCCAAACAAAACTAATTTCTACTTTTTAATCCTACAGCTTAGTAATGTAGACATGGTGGCAGAGTTCTCACAAGTTCTGGACTGGTAAGAGTTATCTTCTTTGTCTGCAGCCATTTTAAACGGAATACCTGCATTTCAAGAAAACTAACACGTGTGTGCTGTTAATTCTCTGCATTTTATTGTATCATGCTAGAATGTTTATTGTAGGTTATCCACGTTGTTTCTGTCCTGGTTCTGTATAGGTCAGAGGGCACAGTTCGAGCCTTTGCCTGGCACCCTCACACTGAGAAGTTTGCTGTGGCTCTTCTAGATGATTCTATAAGGATCTACAACTCCAAGAGGTAATAGTGCTGAACGTCTCAGAAATTCATATTTTTATAGTGTGGTATCCTGTCCATTGGAAAAAACAGTCAGATGATACAGATAGTAGTAGTGTGCATTGGTCCTGCCCATACGATTGGATTGCGATTCGGGAGGTAATGATTTGAATCGATTCAGTCGGACTCTACAATGCATTGTAATGCATTACATTTCTACTGAAAGCAAGGCAAATTCTGCATGAGTCATGTGGCAATGCAAGCAGTCAGACACCGAGCAACAACACCTTATTGGCTGTTGTGTGAATTAGTCCTGCTGTTTTCAATGCTTTGAAGTGATATCGTTTAATTTAATGATCATTTGCTCTGGAAATGCCTACGGAAGTAATTAAAACTTGAAAAAAAATGTGCCGGATCGATTATGGCATTTGCCGAATCGATTATTGAATTGTCCTGCCCTGCATTGCAATACATTGCCAAATTGATTGTTGACACCACTAACAGATTGCATGTACTGTAGATTGGTTTTCCTGTATGCCTGTCTCAGCAGCATATTGCTATCTGCCTCCCATGATGACGTCATGGTACATTTGCCTATTGTCTATTTTCTCCCTCCCTCCCTCCCTCCACCAGTGAGACGGCGCCCACTCTGAAGCACAGGCTCCAGCGGAGTGTTGCTGCTCTGCAGTGGAAGCCCCTGTGTGCCTCTGCGCTGGCCGTGGCCTGTCACACCTGCCTCCTGGTCTGGCATGTCGACCCTACCTCCCTCTCAACACGGTAGGTACAGAGAGGTTCTATGCATATGACGAGAGACTTCACTCTGGACTTTTCCGTGTGGTACTGAACTCTAGGGGGGCAGCAACAGAGGAGTGCAGACTCCAATCAGAATGGATGTGCTGCACTCGCTCGACAGGGCCCCTAGGTGAACTGCAGCCATGGCACATTGAATAACATTTATTGTATGATAATGTGCCATATAAATATTTTTTATTTATTTATTGATTGATTGATTAATTGAATAGCGAGTGGGGTGGCTGTTTGTAGACCGGCTGTGGCAGGTAGCAGACAGGCCCTCCTTCACACGGTAGACAACATTCAGACACGCCACCTGTCCCTCTCCATACGATAGGCAATACACAGACCATACCCTTGCAAACACACAGCCCCTACCCTTTTCTCCTGGTGCCTTGGTAGGCAACACACTTTACTGTAACACACAGCCTGTGAGTAAATACATGCTCGCATCGACTGTCTCACTCACATGCACCCCCCCCTCACACACACACATACACGCACACACACACACACACACACACACACTCAGTGATGCTCTTTCTCTCTCAAGCTCTAGAACACTCACACTTATTCTGTCACCAATCATCTCTCAGCTGTGCTCTGTGTTCCCCTTTCTCTCTCTCTCTCTCTCTCTCTCTCTCTCTCTCTCTGTCTCTCTCTCTCTCTCTCTCTCACTCTCTCTCTCTCTCTCTCTCTCTCTCTCTCTCTCTCTCTCTCTTTCTCTTTCTCTCTCTCTCTCTCTCACTTGTGCAGTGTATCTGCAGATGATCTCATAACTGTTCTCTTTCTCTCCTTGCAGTCCATCGTCAGGCTGTGCCCAGGTGCTGTCCTACCCGGGCCATGCTCCAGTCACCTCCATAGCCTGGGCTCCCAGCGGATCCACACTAGTGTCCGCCTCCCCAGTAGACACAGCCATGCTGGTATGCAAATCATGTTTTTGCTCATTATGGCAACATTGCATTTTTTTTCGCACACCTCAGCTGGCAGGTTGGGAGGTTGGGCTATTGCATCTATGTCTGTTTTCTGGGTAAAATGTGATACTTCTGTTATTGATATTGCCTGTGGGCAGTAACAGCTTGATTGTTGTGGTTTTAGTTCTGCATGGCTTAAATGCAGCCAGGATAGAGTAGAGATGTCAAAAATACTGAATCAAACCAAGATAACGCAAAACACGCCCACTCAATGCAAAAGCGTCTGCTCAAGTTGGGTCTCCTAAGGGGGCGTTGTCCCCTACTACTTCTCTTTCTGAGGTGTTTGCGCAAGACATGCGCTACCGCCATCTACAGCGCTAAGGGGACTTGATTCTCAACCTCAGGACTCCGAAGGTCTCCTAACCGAAGGTCTCCTAAAGGGGCGTTCACCCGACATAAAGTGGATACTGGAAAAGAAACAAAATGACGCTTCTTGTTAGATCCACCTTCTTTGGAGATGTCACTTTTTTTACAACTTTAGACGCGTCCTAGTGAAATATTTTTAGTGTTTTTAAGTCACATTTATGTAGCTGACTCCAAGAACAGTTTTATAAGGCGCCTTCCTAGTCAGAGACCCTTGGATCCAAGGAAATTCTGTTGCCAAGGGGAACCTTCACTGACAGATGGGTGGGAGAAGGGAAAGACCAGTGCTGTCCTCCAGCCTCACCTGGGGACTGAGCCATGATATGGTCTCCTCAGACTTCTGTCTGGGTCACTGACGAGCAGCAGTCACTTTCACTTTTTAATGACACATGCACACGGTCCAGATCATGTTGAGAGCCACTTTGCTACTGACTGACGCGTGAGAGGAGATGATGAGGGAAGCCAGGCCACCATATTTTAATAGTAAAATAATAATGGGGGACTGAACCAGCTGGTGCTGATATCATCTGTCCTCCTCGGTCATGCATACACTTACACCCAGAACTTGATAAAGCTATGCAAATGATGACGCTTCCTCTTGCCGCTATGCGACTGTGTATTTTCATTTTATGTTCAGTGAACAACTATGTCAATGTGTCAGTGAAAAAATGTCAATTTTCACTGACTGTTGCCTGTGTCATCAGTTTACCAACAGCCAAAATGCAGTTCATCACAGAAAACACGTTTTATTGTTTATTTCTTTTGGTTAACTCTGTACTCTTATACCATTGTCCTTCAAATCAAAACTGTACTGTTACTGTATTACAGAGAGTCGGCAGTGTGTTCAGTACTTAGACTGATATTATTAGCATAGCTTATCACAATCACTGCAAGTAAATGGTACCATTATGGTGATTGTGACCGTTAGCACAATCAATCAAGCTATCAATCCACAAATGATCACTGGACGGAATTAAATAGAGTAGCAGTTTTGCACTCTGGTGAATTTTACATAAATTTTTAAGTGTACTTGATGAGGTTTTATTTGGCACCATTGACCTCCATTGCTATACTAAATATGGCTATACTGAAATAGTAGGCATTGCAAATAAACAAAAAAACCTGAATTTAGGTTGATGGGTCGATTCTTCTTCGTAAAAGTAGTCAGCTTTGCCCATTTCTGCAAAAGTTAAGCAAAGGGTTTTTTTTAAATATACAATTAGGCTCGTGGTTCAGTGTGTTTGTGTGTCTGTGTTATAAGACAGTGACTGTGTGCTGAAAGACAGTGGCGTAAATCCATACTTGAAGTACACTACCAAATCTATAAACACACACTCTCGATATACAACCAGAAATTTCTAAAGCTAGACAATCTTTTTTCTCTGACAACAGAAATATTAATAATGCACGCGTCCTGTTTGGCACTGTGGAAAAGCTAGCAAGGCCCCCAAATCAAATGCCCTCTGAGTTCCTCTCAGTCAGCAAATGCAATGAGTTTGCATCCTTTTTCAAAGGAAAGATTGAAAAAATATGTACAAACATACTCACACAGGTGCAACCGGCCCATGATTCGAACCAACTTGCTACGGTGAAGTTAAATCTTAACCTCATGAGAAATGTTCATTTAGTTGATGTGGACATTCTTAATAGAACGGTACAACGTTTTAGCTCCTCTACATCTGACTTAGATATTCTACGAACAGCCTTCTTCAAATCCATCTTACATCTAATATCACCAGATGTACTTCAGATCATCAACACCTCACTACAAACAGGCATATTCCCAGGCTGTCTGAAAGAAGCAGTTGTGAAACCCTTACTGAAAAAGAACAACCTGGATGCACTGGTACTAAACAACTATAGGCCCATATCCAATCTACCATTCATGGGTAAAATAATAGAGAAAATTGTTTTTAACCAATTAACTGCCTTTCTAATGTCTAATAGCTACCTTGATAAGTTTCAATCAGGTTTCCGTGCCTACCACAGCACTGAAACAGCTCTTATTAAAGTTATGAATGACATAAGATTGAATTCTGATGCTAGCAAATCATCCATCTTGGTGCTACTCGACTTAAGTGCCGCTTTCGATACAGTTGATCATGCCATACTACTACATAGACTGGAACACTGGGTTGGCTTTACAGGCATAGTGATCAACTGGTTAAAATCGTACTTACAACAAAGACTTTTTTGTCGCCATTGGAAGACATACCTCATCACCGATGTCTCTGAACTGTGGGGTCCCCCAGGGCTCCATTCTGGGACCACTACTGTTCAATCTGTATATGCTGCCACTGGGACACATTATCAAGAATAGCTCAATAAATTACCAAAGCTATGCAGATGATACCCAACTCTACTTATCTATGTCCCCCAATGACTACACCCCCCTTGAATCACTCTATCATTGCATGGACCAAATTAACAAATGGATGTCTCACAATTTCCTCCAGCTAAACACAGATAAAACTGAAGTAATTATATTTGGGAAAAGAGAGGAGAGACAAAAGATTGCTACTATCCTTGAAACAAAGGGACTGAAAGCAAGGGATACAGTTAAAAATCTTGGGGTCCTCATTGACAGTGACCTAAACTTCAACAGTCACATGAAAGCTATTACTAAGTCTGCATTTTATCACATAAAAAACGTCTCTAAATTTAGGGGCCTTATGTCTAAACATGATCTGGAGAAGCTAATACATGCCTTCATTTCTAGTAAGGTTGATTACTGTAACAGTCTTTTTACAGGCCTCCCCAAAAAGACCATCACAGCTTCAACTTGTGCAAAATGCAGCAGCAAGGGTTCTTAGAAAAACAAGGAAATCGACCACATTACTCCAATTTTAAGATCGCTGCATTGACTCCCAGTAAGCTACAGAATTGATTTTAAGGCAATGCTACTTGTGTTTAAATCATTAAATGGAATGGGACCCACATATCTACTGGATATTTTTCAGCTGTATGCACCAACCAGGTCACTAAGGTCAACGGAGAAGAATTTGCTGGTGATTCCAAAAGTCAAAACAAAGTGTGGAGAGGCAGCCTTTAGCTTCTATGCTTCAAAGCTTTGGAACCAGCTTCCAGATGACGTAAAAAATGCACCCACTATTGATCGCTTTAAATCTAGACTCAAGACAAAGCTGTTCTCAGATGCTTTCCCCTAGCTTAAATTCTTATTTTTTATTTTTATGTTTAGTTTATTTTATTTTTTATTTTATTATTATTATCATTTTACCTTATGTTTTATCTCGATGTTTTAAATGTTCTTTGACTCCTTTATTTCCTTCTTTCTTCCATGTTTCCTTTCTTTTTGCATTTGTTAATTTTGTGAAGCACATTGAGTTGCACATGTCTATGAAATGCGCTATACAAATAAACTTGCCTTGCCTTGCCTTATAGGTGTGGGACGTTGCGGCAGAGAGCTGTGTCCCCCTGCAGCGTGTGGGAGGGGGAGGGGTGTCATTCCTCTCTTGGGCACCAGATGGTGGTAGAGTTTTGGCAGCCACACCATCGGCCCTTTTCAGGTACGGCTTTGCCAATATAATGTGTACTTTACACACATTTGTGTATATTTCTGTATATTTTGAAGGGTGTGTGTGAATGTTTTCCCAAATAGTGTGCCTCCTTCAGATAGGGCTTTTAGTAAAAAGTATACTCGTGTGAGTACAAGTAAATACAGGTATCCGTGTCTAGCTGAAACTGTGCTTGTGTGTTACGACAGGGTGTGGGAGACCCGCATGTGGACATGTGAGAGGTGGCCATGCCTACAAGGCCGTTGCCAGGTGAGGTTTTATTCACAGACAAACACTACAGTGATGGACAATCCAGTGCCACATATTCCAAATTACCTGGTTTTATTGTCCAAATGCCCTATTTAGAATATGTGGCACTGGATTGTAGCTTCTGAATCCAGATTACCCATCACTTCTTCAAACACAAATGGTATTGGCAAAAAAAAACGTTCCATTAATATGCATTCCGTCTCTTCCCCAGTCGGGCTGCTGGAGCCCGGACGGATCTCGTCTGCTGTTCAGCGTTCAGGGGGAGATGGTCATCTATGCACTCACCTTCAATGATGCGTTAGGTCAGTGGTTCTCAACCTTTTTTTGAACAAACGCCCCCTTGACCTCATCATAAGCATCCCAACGCCTCCTTAGTATTACAAAAATAAAAAGGACCAATTGCCCCTCAATGGCATCAGAGCACCACCCCCTCTCAGCTGTCTCCTCCTCAGCACCCCCCTAGGGGATGTAGAGCCCATGTTGAGAAACACTACATTAGGTAAACTCCATCATCCTTAAAAGCACGATAGGATCTGCCTTCAGTTGAAGACTAGATCAGTTACACCTTCATTTCGTTTGGGATTAATACATTTACTAGCACTGTCTGTGGTCTGGGTGCTGAAAATGTAGAGATGATGAGGCAAGTGAATGTAAACAATTTACAGTTTAAAAAACAATTTACTTTAAAGTGTCAAATGGCTCACAGAGCTCAGGGTGTCAGAAACAAAATTGTGTTTTTGTCCATCTTTTTTTAATCCCTTCCTCACATTTGAAAAGTGACGACAGTGTATTTGTTACAGGAGGACCAAAAGATGCAGCGGTAGTTGCCGATCTGTCTGACACCACGTTTAACAGTCCAGATGGAGATATCACGTATGTACATTGATCTGTGCGTGAACATGAGGGAATGTCTCATTATGTGGTGTAGATCTGAATCTGCACGTTTTTTTGTGTGTGTGAAATGGAGAGATGTGTTTAGTGAGATGAGAGATGTGTTTTGACTTGTGTTTTTTGGGGTTTTCTCAGCGTTGGAGGAGAAGTGCAGTCCCTGGCATGGGATCCAAGAGGAGAGAGGCTTGCTGTGCTCCTGAAAGGTACAGTATCCCTCTCAAACTGTTCTCAGGTCAGCCAGAACTAGAACACTGGGAAACCAAGTGCCTGCCCACAAATGATATACTGTATGTTTATACCAGTATACAAGCCCATGACTCGTCATTGAATGAGGGATTGTTTGCTTCTCCACAAAAAAAAGTCACAGTTCACTTGGGAGACTTAAGTTTCTACATGCCTATCGCAATCCAAAATTGCAAATGCTGGGCTTGTTGTTGTGAACACTATGCCCAGTTCGGGATTATGCGTGGTGTGGGAAATGGTGCAGCTCTATGTCAGCCTGCTTGGAGGTGAACCTCAACCTCCCCTGGATGATCTTTGTGGTAATCTCTTTATCAATTAAGCATATTAGCTTTCTCTGCACTTAGAATAAATAGGCAGCAGTTTTTTGAAAGAAGGTACTATATTAGGTATTTTTTAGACCTTTTTTAAGTGTATGATGTTGATGTGAACAAACCTATTTAATGTGTCTATTTATTTTTATTTATTCAATTGTTGGTTTTTAATGTCCAGTGAAATATATTACCTGTATTAGCCATGAAATACACTGTTGACTGGCTAAAAATGAAAAACAAGCAACTATGTCAGCCTGCCAACAGCCTCTGGAGCTTCCGCAACTCAGACCTTAGTCATGGCTTTGGACTCGAGGCTTAGTGCAGACCCAGTATCTTGTTATGGCGTTAATTGGTGGGGCGGTGGGGAAGGGCACCCTGGTGCCAAGTGTACCAGCTGGCCTGAACACTCACGGCTCACGTGTACCGGCACTGGCAGAGCAGGGCATATGGCCAAGTCATTTTCCCATATAAACTGTCTCTGATATGGCTTTGTCATCAGTAGTGGAGCTATTCGTCTGTATTGATGAGGTGCTTATTTACAATACGGTTTTACGTCTGGCTGAAGGCACTACTTTCTGGACTTGAAATACCATGGTGGTGATGCATATTTGGAACCACGGCATACATCATGGGTTAGCATGATACTGCAAGATGCTGTGGTCGGTCCCAAAAACCTCACTTTCGGCGCCGGAAGCTGTTGCTTAAAGCCTGACACTTTCAAAACAAGCCCATTGTCTTTCCAGGATTAGCCCCGCAGTACCTGGTTCTCTTAAGTGTACTAGAGTAGGTCATTGTGTTAAATGCTTATTAGCATTAGGCAGTGTCTGACCAGTCTGTCTGCTTTACAGGAATCAAGGCGACAGAAGGACGGCCTTCTGTTATTGCCGTGTTCAAGACTCGCTCCAATCCAGTGTTTGAGCTCCTGCCATGGTGGGTACCATGCCCAGTGTGGCTTACACACATCATCTCCTTTATTTCACTTCAGTGGCTCACTTGGTCAACTAGTTGTGCTCGTTCACAAACCACAAACCAAAGAGAGGTGGAAATGAAAGGTTCAAAATTCAAAAACCCTGTTCTGTGGTCATACTTCCTATGCATGTTAACAGCTGATGCACTAGTCTGATTTGTGTGCACTGACCATTAAGATCAATTTGTTTGACAATAGTTGGATCCAAAATGTTTTCTGATTACTCTCTGAATCTGAGAACTATGCCCATCTTAACTGATGTGATTACTTGTAATATGACATGATTGTTACCAAATCAATACATGCATTAAAATATAAAGTCTAACATTTATCTGCACCACCTTTTTAGTGGCTTTGTCCATGGAGAGGTCGGGGCTGAGCCCAGACTAATGCAGTTCCATCCTCACTTTCAACACGGGGCCCTGCTGACTGTGGTAAGTGGCGTGCAAAACTCAGGTTTCACTCGGCATGCGGTATGTCTTCATACCAGCAGTGAGGGCAAGCACTTTTCTCTGCTGGGTGATCATATGACTTCATGTGTGTGCATGAATGTGACATGAGTGTGAGGGAGAAACAGAATGTATGCATGAGCTAGTAGTTTGTAAGGGAGAGTGTATGAATGCTTGTTTGTATGAGTGAAAATAAATGGATTAATTATAATTGTGTGTATGACTCGTGCCTACATGCGTGTCTGTCACTAGTGCTGGTCCAATGGGAAGATGTCCCACGTGCCGTTTTACTTCGTGAGTGCGGGAGCCGCCCAGCCCAGCCCACTACCTCACCTCGCAGGCCAGGCTGTAGACAACGGCTTCCATCAGCTCTACACGGAACAGTGATCTTAAAAATGCACACAGTGCTAAAGCTTTTGACCTATTCTACACTTTTTTGCCTTCTAATGAATAAAGTATTTTTATGATGGAGAATGTTTGTCATTATTGAACAATGCACAACAGTCATACAACAGGTGTTATTATAACATGGTTTACTGTGAAAGACCTTAAGTTTAGTGCAGAGTAATCCTTCATTTGAAAAAGACAAGTGTAAATAAAAAACCCAACACTTTAGAAGGTTGGAAGGGAGATATGACAATTCAATTGCATAAAATGAATGGCTGCACAGATATAGAAATGAGTTTCACCGAGGGATATTCCAAAAAGGTGGTTTGTAACTAAACCTAGCAAAGTTAACTCGAGTGTTAAACCTAATTAAGGGTGTGCAAGTGAAGATTCTAATTTATCCATGTGTGGTTACCCAAAGAATGAGGTTAAAAGCAACTGGACTTTCCAGCTTAGACATAGTCCAACTGCTGGATAACTAAGGGGTATTTAGAATTCCTATATTACATTTACCACTTGCTCACTTGTGAGTTAACATTACCCAGGCAAGTGGCTAAACCAGCTCTCTGGAACAATAAGCTCTTGACATGATCCATGATCGTTAAGACTAAGGTGAGCCACCCCATTGGACGTAGGGACTGATGCGTCACACACCAACACAGACACCAGTTTTCATAGCCTGTTTTGTCCCTAAAACAAGACCCGCAACAAAAGATCAAAAAAAGTTTAATGATTATCCAAACAGGTGTGTCCTTTGGATCATTAAAACATACAAATATACACATGCCACTCGCCTCCCTTGTTTTTATATCGAAAATATACAGCATGTATGTGTATACTAAACTGCTCACTTCGTCGTAAGATGGCAACCCTTTAGTCTTTTTCACAACATGAACCAGTCTGTACTTTTCTGCGTATGGTTGTTGTTTTCAACAGTAAGTTGGTAGATGAGTGATGAAACCTTACCAAAGCAGGTTATAGCATGCAGCTGGTGGAGAGAGGACAAGAGACCCATCTCGACAACTTTCCGCCTCTGAACTTTTATCAAATATTATTCCTCATAGGATAAAAGTCTGCCTTGAATGTAAATAATATGTATAGTATCATAGTATTATTAGCAGTTGGGATAAATAATAAAGGTCAGTTGTAGCTGGAGGTGCTTGAAAGTTGGGGGGGAAGGAAGTAAACAAAAAAAAACAAAGCAAGCATGCCATTGCATCACGCATCACGCATCACACACACCATGCGCACACGCGCGCACACGCACACACACACACACAAATATCCGCAAAGTCAACCTGCTTGAACACACCATTGTCCACTCTTACACAGCTCGATGAGTTTGTACAGTGTATATAGGCTAAGAACCGATCCTCTGAGAGGATGAAAAAGGGGGGAGGAAAGAATCTTCCACAAGTATCAAATGAAGGCTCCGTCAATTGGGGGAAATGAATATTATATATAGATATATTTCTTTTTTTAAAACATCCTATTTCACCCTGTACCTATTCTAAAGGAGAACACATACAAACAGAATCGTCACATAACTCATTTCCCTCCCACAAAAAAAAAGAAAAAACCCAACAAAAACAAAATAATTATTTAAACCCCCGATTGCCCATCAGTGCGACAGTGCAAAGACTGTGGCCTTTAGAGGGAGCGCTGGGCAGTAGGATAGGATGTAGAGCTATTGATGTAGCGTAGTGTGACCATTGGGAGCATGTCCAGTTCCTTTACATCCCCGGTATGAAGAAAGCAGACCATCTCATGTTCTCTTCCTCTTGCTGGCGACTTGACAGGTAGTTACATGGCCTCCATGGCCCAGGCCTTCAGATCTGCCATGTCGTCGTCATCCTCCTCTTCTTTTTTCTTGGCTGGGAGAAGAAACACAGACATTTATTGAAGCCGTTCAAGAATTTGTTAAAATATTTAGTTTCTTTGCTTGACCACAATGATGCCTCAGGATTCTATCCAGACAAGCTATGGGATCTTTCCAATATTCCATCTCCCATCCTTCCTTTCGCTTGTGGCCTTGTGATGTCACACGACAATCAAGACAGACGTTTAATTCAATATCTCGCAAAAGCACAATTACGATGTCATTTTCTCATTTGCAATCTGGATGGGGAAAAGTCCTCCAAAAGTTGCTGTGGGTAGGCTGACAGCGGGGAAACGTTATTGTTTTCTCCACGGAGACGGCGAGTCAGCAAAGCACAAGGCCACAAGCACAGGTTGAGGACGGGAGATAGGATAATGGAATGAACCCTTTGACTTGCAGATCTTCAAACAGAATCTTATAGCTGAAAATGGCTACAAGTCCTAATTGGACTAACAATAATGGTATTGTCAGTGTTGTTCAGGGGCCTATACTGTACTAAGCTGGTTCAGGAAAAAAAAACAGTTTAAGTTAAGAGGTAAATCATCTAATAGAAGAGCTTGGAGTCCTCATTTCCTCTGTTTTTTGGACCAAACACAGGGCAAGAGTCAGGGGCTCTGTAGTAGCCTGGGCCCTGGTCTGTAACGGGCATGGTTGCCATGAATTCTAAATTTAAAAACGAACACCATGGAAAGGGAATGACGCTATTTTCCACACCAAGAAGAAGTGATAATAAGATAAATCAAGATTGCATCAATACAAAAAAACTAATAAAAGAATTACTTATTAATTTATATGGGAGGGGGGTCAAGCACTTTGACGATGTATATGTACATAGGCTACTACTATTACTACTTGAAACTGTGCAGTGTTGTTGCTCAACACACAATTTTGTTGCCTTCAATGACAATGACAAACTCTTGTTTCTTGAATCTCTTGAATAACACAAAGAAACATTTGTTTTTGCTCAAAAGTATCTGAAGTAATAGACTTCATGAAGTCCTTGTGTGCTGGTTGGTGATGAGGATTTAAAAATGTGTGTATGATAGTTTGGGCAGGTCTTGCACAGCACCGTGGACTTACGACTGGATAAGGCCACGCTACTTTCTGGGCTGGGAAGACTTGTGCCAATAGTTTTAATTTTGACTCACTAGTATCCGAGTAGCAACATTTCTGACATCTCAAATCCAACATGCTGATCTGACCATACCGATTAAAATGAGGATAGCTTCTTTGGGAACCAGGCAGGGACATGATAATTTCTGCACTCAAAATCATTAAATAATACGGAAAGGAAATATTAAACACGTAAATGATTTAGCTTGGACGATCTCGGGTGGGGGCACTGTGATTCTTCTTATAATTTGACCAGACATCTCTAATTACCGGCAACAGTCTCCAATTAACATTGTCCGTCTGTATTAATCAGAAATATCTGGTTCATATCAGGAAAGTCTGACTAGATCAGATTCTCCATTGGGCCAATGCGATGAAAACATCAAACCTGCTATGATCACCAGGATAAAGTGATCAAACCTGATATGATCACCAGGGGGGAAACAAACACCTCCTGCCTAAGACCCTGTCCACATTGAGCTGGATAATCAAAATGGTCCAAATTAATGTGGACAACGCCGAAGTATTGAACAGACAAAAAATATATCAACATCTCACCTGGTTTGGATGGGAGAGAGGTGGAAGGCACACTTGGTAATGGGACGTCTTCTGTCCCACCAATATCCAAAAGGTTTTTGTCTAGTTCCTCCTGCTCCAATTCCTCAAGTTCAGCATTCAGCTCATCCTACATAAGTGAGAAGATTGGATCAATTGCAAAAATGTTAAGACTCATATTAAGGTTATTTACCCAACAAAATATAATTAGGTACACCAGGACCACTAGTATTCAGTGAACTTTGCAGTATGTCAGTACTTCTAGGTAGTTCTTCAATCTTTACCATGAAGTTCACATTAAATGACAGTGAGGACACCTACCTCATCAAAGTCCTCGCCGAAGCCAACAGGTCTAGAGATGGCGTCTGATATCTCCTGTGCAATCTCCTGTTGTTCTGTGATGTCTTGCATCAAGTCGTCCACCTTATCGATGTCCCTGTATGCCAAGGTGTCAATAAGCGTTTATCAACACTAAATTAGGAACCATTACTTGGGTGAATATAAGAACAGAATCCAATCAATTAAATAAGAGGGGCTTACATGTTTTCGTGGGCGGCCTTCATGGCCTTCGCTGCGAAGCCCATATTCTTGAGCACCTCGGTGTTTGTGTTGGCATTCTCCAAAGCCTCCCTCTGGAACTCGATAGTGGACAAGGTTCCATCGATCTGCTCCAGCTGTTTCTCGTAGCGTTTCTTCCTCTTCAGTGCCTGAATGGCAGCTGTATGACGTGTTGACAGGTTACACACATGATACCATAAACCCTCCCTGACGATATACAAAAGGTTACGGAAGTGCTAGACAACAAGTTGATTGGTAACTTGGCGACAAATACGGGACACCACACCCCATTCATTTCTTACGTCAAGTAGTCACAAATGTCATGTGAGGGGGAATGCAACAGTACCGCAAACAAGCAACGTCACTTTCTCCTACACCTTGTGTTTAAAATGTCACTGTGTGTAGAACTACAGGTCGTTTTGACAACTAGAACTACTGCTTGAGCTACCGCATCAATTCAGCTATTGACAGCACAGCTGAGCTGAATGTCAACCCCATACCTACGCTTCATGGTCGGAGTCCCGTAGATGTTATGCTAACAAATATTAGCTTATGATTCAACCTAATCAGCGACAACTCTTAGTGATTGATTTGATTAAGGAACTTCGTAAATATACAACAGACACAGATTCAACAGATTATACAAAGAAAGCTTGCTTTATCAATTCGATAACAAAACACTATCGAGCTACACAGCCACCCAAAATTGGTTAGCTTGTTAGCTATCTAGCTAGCTTGTTACCTGCCATGAAGTTTCACAAAGCACTGCGATCAAACTAGCAAACATCAAACAGACACTACTGTATATTCAAAACAGAGAACTGGACTACATTATTTCAATGTTTCTCTATCCTTTACGACAACATACATTGTATTTCTCACCTCGTTTGTTTTTCGTGCCGTGCTTCTTAGCAGTCGCAAGTTCCTGTTCAATCTTTTTCTCTAGGAAATCCTGTTTTTTAGCTAACATCTCCTCTGTTTCGCGAAGTCGCTGGATGGCCTCTTGTGGACTCGGCCCTTTTCCTCCTTTATTCCCCCCACCAAACAACTTGCCAAACACAGACATGTTGAATTAAATTGTCAAAATCCGATTCTTTCCTCTAAACAGCTAGCTAAACGCCACCGAGCACGACTAGCTACGTCTTCGCTTGCCTTGTTGATGTTCTATTTCCGCGTTTAGGCCCGGTGATGACGTAATTTTCCACTGCGGCGCTTTATCGCCACCAGCAGGAGGAAAATGTAAAACTTGTTTTTTGGACGCCTGTCAATGGACAGAATGTGCCAGGGGCTTACCTACCCTACTCACCTAACTGTAGGCCTATTTGAACTTTGTTCTCGACCTGCACACGCTAGTGATAGGGAAAACTGATATGATATGATGATGATATGAGTTGAGTATATGATATGAGTATATGAGTTGAAAAACTGATGTGATTTGTTTGAGATTTATTCCTATTTGCAAAAATGTTTGTATCTCCACTATTATTATTATTATTATTATTATCATTATTATTATTATTATTATTATTATTATTATTATTATTATTAATAATAAATATTTGTTCTTTATTATTATATTTGTTCTTTATATTATTATAAATATATAGCCTATCATACTACTGGTCATTCTCCATTCCATGAGTATGTGTAATGAGAAATTATTTAATAACCAACTTAAATGTTGAATTGATTATTTATTTAGAAAATAGTGATTTATTACTTATAAGCAGGGCTCTAAATTAACACCCACCAATCTGCCAAATGCGGGTTAAATTTCATTTTGGCCAGTTAAAAAAACATCCACTAGCCAAATTGGCCGGTTGCGCTCGACTGAAGTAAATTGTGTTATTGTAAGTAACAAACTATGAAAAGTGCAGATAAAAGGTTTCTGCTTGACAGTGACAAAATGATCATAGAAATATTACACACACACACACACACACACACACACACACACACACACACACACACACACACACACACACACACACACACACACACAGTTTAGTATTTACATTTAACTTTTTTTTCTCTTTTAACTACAGAAGGCCTGGATTTTGATAGGTCTGGTAGGTCTGTCATCCATTTCTAATTCAATCAGTCAAGAGAGACTAGATATGGCCATTGTACATGCATGATGGGGTCAGAAGGTCACACATTGATGGAGCAGGAAGTTAGAGAGTGCACTTTAAAAGGAAATAATCCAATAATTATCAAATTACCATACTGTATGTAAGCAAATACATTCTTCCTGTAGGGGACTTCTGTTACCACAGCTTTACTGCATTTGAGTTGTAAAATATTAGGTATCAGCTGTCTTCATGAATATCCATTCTTAACTGAGTTAATTATAACCTGATATCCACTGACTGAACTGTTCCATGGTTAGATCTGGATTGTTTTTATTTTGAGGGCTATTGTCTATTGGTAACACCATTCAGCCCTCCATGACTTTGAAGGAATACAATTAGTTTTCTTCTTCGGTCTGCCTAGGTTGGAAGTAGCCAGGCCGTGCTCTCCTTGTGACGCAACACCTTCAGCGCTGCAACTAGCCAGGTCAAAAAAACTCCTCCCACTTTGTCGGGAAGCAAACAACCATTAGCAAACCAAGGGAGGCTTGTCAATTATACGGTTTGGGAAATGTTAGTTATGCTCTTGGTCAGACCAAGTCTCGAAGAGATTTGAAAGTCGATGATAATCAGGCTAGGTTGGAAGTAACATTCTCTGTAATTGAACTATCAATAAATATTTGATCACTATAATTTATATAGCACATTATCATACTCTACATACAACTGTAGTTCAATGTGTAAAAGACTGAAAAAAAAGAAAGAGAATTGTGAACTATGATATAGAGATGGTCTGACTGTCTGAACCCATGACTTTGTCCTTGTCCATTTGGTGCCCTAGGCGAGTTTGAGGTTTTTCCATAGAGCGTTTTCTAGTCCGGCACCCCCTACTGGAGTGGCACCATTAGCAGTTTCCCATAGTACCTATCTTGAAGACCGACTCTGTGGGCCTGAGGTACAAACTTACCTACTGAGGGATAGTCCATTAATGGTGCCGAAATAAATTTCGAGGTGACTTTCATATCTGCCCATGACCACAGATGTCTATATTGGGATAAAATGTTGCAGCTCAATGACTAAATATCATCCGTTGGCATATCTTTATTTAGTTGTATGTTATGCATAAAAGTGCTGTGCCATGCATCAACATAATGAATGCATCAGTAGTTTGTATTATTGCATGAATAATAGTAATAATTATTAATAATTTATTATCGTCCTGACATAATTCTACAGGACTCTATTAACTTATGGCATTGAAATCTGTAATGTTGCAAACGTGAATAAGTTCTCAGACAATGAACACCCTATATTCATTTTAGTGTATAATTAATTTAAAGTTGAAGTTAACACATGCGGTGCCAGAAATTTATAGAAATGAGTGGGCTCTCTGAAAAGACCAATTTGCCAATAATGTTGCATTTTATATTTAGGAAAGCAGTTAATACAATGTACAATGATGTGCGATTTCAAGTATGGAAGGTGTTCAAGTATGTTTGTCATATGTGGATAACCTCCCTTTTATGGCCATAATGGGAGGTGTAATTGGCATGTAAATATGTGTAGCAATGGCTTATGTGTTACTGCTTGTAGATATCCTTCCAATTTGTTCAAGCACACTATTCATAGCACCAAGAAAACAACAATTAAAAATTGACTTCACTGTTCCTTGTTTTTTTACTTTATTTTCCAATTTACATTAATTAAACCGTAACAAAACAAAATCAAAACCCTCCCCAAACAGAAAAAAAAGAAAAACAAAAATAAAAAAATGATCATGATCATAATAATATTAATAACAAAAAATATACACACCCTCACACTTAGAGACACACCCTGGCTCTTGGAGAGTGGGAGGCTGTACTGGGAGCTGTGTGTGGGAGGGGATGGACAGGCGGGTGTCAATCTTGGCATGTGTCAGAGGAGGCCCCTCGTTCCTCTGATCATTCCAGACTGTTCCTTTTACTCCCAGCGCAGGGTGTGTGTGTGCAGTGTGAGGCAAGTAGGGAAGAGGGGGATTCTGGGACCTCTAAAAAAAAAGGGTGGTCATTTGTTTTGTTTTGAAAAAGTCATAGCACCGTATGAAAGAGTGGGGTGGGTTGGGGTGGGTGGGAAGTGGGAAGGGGGCTCGTGTCAACTAGGCTCATGCAATGTTCAGCCTCACCTCAGGCTGACATTCATACTTTTTTGTTTTGTCAGCGCGAGGTAGCTTCAAAAACAGAATAACCCACAAAATAAAACAAAAAAATCAAAATAAAAAATGAGGGTAATAAAACTAAAAGTAAACAGACATATTTTCCAAATTTATTAAGCAATTCTTTGGTTGTGTGTTGAAAGGATAAAAACAGAGTTCCTAACAAGGGCTGTCAAGGGGAAATTAAAAATATCAATCACACTCCTAACCCAAAACCTCCCAAATTAAAAACTGTACTTAAACGGCACTTCCCAAAAAGTGTTGGCGTGCACACAGACACATGCATACACACACTCACATAAACATGGAAATATATAAATCAGTATCTGGATGAAACACAGACTTTTACAACAATAGAACCAAGGTTTTATAATACACAGTAAATGTTTTTTTCCTAGTTGGTAGATTTTAGGAACACCTGAACTTTTTACATCATTCTAGAAAGACAGGGAGGGGCTGTAGAGAACTGGGTGGATCCTGTTGTTCTTTAGTGGGAGGGGCCTTTGTGGTATCCAATCAAACGCACCCAGTTCTGTGGGCCCCTTCCCGCACTGTGTTGGGGTATAAGGGTTGACATCCAGCCATGTTTCGTTGCTTCTTTCCCTTTCTCATGTTCGTCTGTTGTTTCCATCTCTCCCTGACGGCCATCGGGAACGCGTGATCTTTGAGAAACATGATTGATGTCAGAGGGGGCGGGTCTGCCGGGGATTTTTCTGGTGCCGCTCAGTGGAACTACAAACCCATACTTCTGGTGTCACTCAGTGCCGATATCCTAGGCGCACAAACTTGGAGAGCACAACTTTATGTTTGGAGGAAAAAGTATCAAATCAATTTTAATGTCTTTTCCTGTCTTCCATTGTCTTCATTTAGAAAGTGTGTATTGCTTCTTTAATGGACTTCTTTTCATATCGTTTGTGTTTCTTTTGCTCTTGTTATTCCACTTTACAAGAAGCAGACGGCTCCAATGTCCACTCCAAACTCCTGGTCAGCACCTCCAATGTCCATGGGAGCAATGTCCACAACGGGCAGCCTAGACGTCTTCTGAGTCTTGTACTCGATCACTGTCTTGCCCCACTGGCCTGTGTGTTTCTGTGGAAAATAAGAGTAATGGAGTGTTAGGGAATGGTTTGAGCACATGGTTTGGCAATATTGTTCCTAGTTTTAGTGTCTGCGCAAGAGAGGAAGAGAATTTGGCATTGTGTGCTGTATGGTAGTGTGCGTGTGTGTATTTGTGAGTGTGCATTGTAGATGTACCTTGCAACCATCCTCCACGACACTGTATGTGAAGCGGCTGTTGCCCTCGGCTCTGATCTCGATGTCGTTGGAGCCCTGCAGCAGCACAGCCTTCTTCAGGTTGCCTGCCGCCTGGTCCATGTAGGCGATGCTGTTCTTGCAGTGGTAGGTGATGTTCTGGGTGGCTTCCGTGGACAGCAGCCTCAAGAAGGTCAGCTGGATGTTGGCGGTGTTGCCGGGCAGGTTGTCATCAGCATAGCTGAACTGTGGACGCGAGAGAACAAAAACACAAACCAGTCAAGTTGGGGTTTGGTCATAGCTGCTTTGTTTTTAGGCCAGGACATGAATGCCATATAACAAGAAGTAAACCTGAAAAAAAAACCCTCTCTCTTCTTTTTATATAAGGTATATCTACGAATGTTAACAATAAGGTTCTCTTGGGTTCTCTACGTTTTTTTAAAATCTCACAGCTTGTCCATCTGAGGAGGCTTATTTATCACAAGTAGGATGGAAAAAGGGACAACTAAGTGCTTGTCACTATGAATGTTTCACCGGTGATTTCAGGCATGCCCTGTAAGAGATGGCCAAAGTTGTTGACCTCAACTCATGGAAATTAAAGGAAGCCACTTACGTGGAATCCACCATTCATGGTCTCGCCGAACCAGACGTGCTTGTTCGTCTTGCTCTTGCTGCTCCACCAGTTCTTGCGTGGGATGCTGGGGGTGTTGGGGTAGACACAGGTCTCACCAGTCTCCATGTTGCAGAAGACCTTGATGGCATCGGCCGTGCTGCCCAAGTTGGGGTCCACAAAGTAGTCGCCTGTCAAAGAGAAGCAAGAGATAACTAAATCAGCACCCAGGACCCTTCTCTTTATGAATGTAACTCAAACAGTTTCACATTGTCTTGCACAGCTGGAGCAAGAAGATTATAGGAACATGTCAGGCAATATAGAGTACAATGAAATCTGGGATGAGAAGTACAACATACACTCCCTGAACTTAGCAATGTTTAGTCACAGCAAAAAAAGCACTTTGTCTTCATCAGCATCGCCTTCCTAGGTCAAGTCATACAGTATGTGCCATGCTAGTGTCTAAGTGTATGTCTGAGTGTGACTGCCTGTGTGCATGTCACTCACCGCTCTTCCATTCGGGGTGGCAGAGCTTGAGGTCTCTGCAGGAGCGTGCGGGGTTCTTGCGGGTACCGTCGGGGCTGCGCATGTCCTCCAGCTGGTTGGTGATGGACTTGAGCGTGGAGTCCACCTCCAGGTCGTGTTGCCTGACGGAGCTGGATGGGTCGTCAGCGCGCATGTACCTCAGGGGGTCGGGTCCCTTCTCACCCTGGCCCAGGCCAGCGAAGGCGGACATGTCGATGCCAGGGCCTGGGGGACCAGGAGGTCCAGGAGGTCCAGCGTTACCGGGAGGACCCTGTAGGGATAAAGAGAGGAGGGAGGAAGGAGGAGAGAGGAAGAGGCAGAGAGTGAGAGTGGAAAGAGGTAAAGTAGCGGTTAAGCCATGTGAGCTTCTTTGTATGCTCTCTGTGTGGCAATACTTCATGGTCAATACCTCAATACCTCAATATTCTATGGCTATATTGGTGAGGTGAGGTAAGGGATCTGGTTCAATTTCAACTGGGTTATAGGCTGATGTGCACCCAACAAATGGTCCTCCTGAGACCAATTCAAGGGTTTGTTAACTATGTTACCAGGTCTGATGTTGACCAGAGGAGTAGCCTAGTGCTTGGCAGAAGACAATAAGGAGAGTGGCGGAGAGGTCCACAGGGATAGGCAACTCACAGCAGGGCCAGTCTCGCCAGAGCGTCCACGAGGTCCGGCGGGTCCGATGGGTCCAGGCTGTCCATTATTTCCATCCTTTCCAGAAATTCCAACTGCTCCAGCAGGTCCCTGCATGGAGAAGAGAGCTTAAGATTAGACATTAGACACACCAAATACTGTGATACTGAACTGTGTACAAGTTTTTTGTATATTTTTGTACAAGTAAATGGATAGCTGGATTCACATTTATACGAACACAATATCTATCTACGTTTTACTATGTATATGTGTCCAAATGACCATGTCTTTCTGTGTACAAATTTCTGTGACATTCACAAATGTCTCTCTATGTCCAAATGTCAATGTCTTTATGCGTCCGAATAGCCATGTCTCTCTATGTCCGAATGTTCATGTCTCGAAGTGTCCAAATGCCCATGTCTCTATGTGGTCTGAATGTCCATGTTTCTTTGTGTCCAAATGTCCACGTCCATGTCAAACGACAGCTCACCTTAGCTCCGGCAGGTCCAGCAGGTCCGGCAGCACCAGCATCTCCAGCGGGACCCTACAGAAGGAGGGGAGGGGAGGGGAGGGGAGGGGGTTCAGCATTTTCTCATTGATTGTACTTGTTTTTGCCCAGGCTGAATTGATTTTTGTCCACTATTGTTAGTTGCTTTGGATAAAAGCTTCCAAGAATGTCCTGTAATTACATTTATCTGGCAGGTTGTGTTGCATATGAGATCAAAGTGTGGCAGGCACCAAAGTATTTGTTGGTATGAGATATATAGAAAGATATATATAAAGTTGGGTGCTTCATGGTTCGTATGTCTTGTCTTGAACATGAAATGGCAGATTATGCCATGTAATGTATGTGTGTATCGCCATGTTTTACTTCCATGCATGTAGCAATTTAGTGATGTGTTTGAGAGGAGGATGCTGAGTGTGTGTTTGTGTGTGTCACTCACGGGAGGTCCAGGCAGACCCTGCAGACCGGTGAATCCTCTGTGTCCCTTCTGTCCCCTCTCTCCGGCCTCGCCAGACTCTCCCTTGTCACCGCGGGGTCCTTGGGGTCCCTGCACATGACATCACATCACAGGTCACATCATGTCTGAGTAACACTGATCAATCAACACTTTTTGGAGTTTCATTTACAAAAAAGATTTGTATTCAGAATTCACATGAATGAGAATTAATTGGAGAATGTTTTTTGTTATAATTCAATCAGTGTCTTAACAATTGTTTCATATTTTATTTATAATAATATAGTTTGGGATTATTGTAATCAACCTGCCGCTATGTTCTTTTGAATGAATCAAGACCGGAATATCATTTGTGATTGAAGCAATCACATCAGTTTGATGATGTTTTCATTGTGTATGCTCCCATTGGGTCTATGATAAAAGGAAGAAAGGAGTCGCACACTGGAGCTGGATGCAAAATCAAAAAATGTATTAAACAAAGCCGAAAAATGTAAATAAAACCGACAGACAGGGGACAAACGTTTCGGGTCTAGCCCTTCATCAGTGTTCCCATTGGGTCTATATAAGGATTACAGGTCTCCTACTCAGCGAGGAGAGGAGGAGCAATCTTTTGCTTTAGATTCAAGATTCAAGAGTTTTATTGTCATTGTCAAAAAAAGGGCACCGAAATTGTGTTTGGAGTACAACCGTACTACAGGCCGCTGCGTCTCTGCATGCCACCATCTTCACTAATCTACAGTATTTATAGATTTGAATGTCTTTTCACTGACGTGCTTCATTATCTTTTGATGGGTAATTTGATGGGCAATAATGGGTCTCCTTTAGCCTAGCAAGTTAAACCCCTATTTGCGGCCACTAGGGGTGTCTAGATTTCTAGGCTAGGTGTCCTTCTCAGACAGATGTGGGGCCTAAAGTGTCCAGGTACTCACAGCCATGCCTCTTGCTCCAGCAGCTCCGGGGGGTCCAGCGGGTCCTTGGGCACCCTATGGTGAAACAGAGAAGAGAGAGGAAAGGAGGATCAGATGGAGAGACAAAGAGAGAGACGACAAGAGCTAGTGTGTGTGTGTGTGTGTGTGTGTGTGTGTGTGTGTGTGTGTGTGTGTGTGTGTGTGTGTGTGTGTGTGTGTGTGTGTGTGTGTGTGTGTGTGTGTGTGTGTGTGTGTGTGTGTGTGTGTGTGTGTAATAGCGGCTGCAGAACAATATTGTTGAACCCATAATTGTGGAATGTTGAATATCAAACCATCCCTAACACAACGTTGATGCATTGCCACTGTCATGCTGCCAGTGTACCTCTGACTGCATGATACGACATTGAAGTCCCGTTATGACAATGTTATTATTTAGTGGATGTACTGCAGAAATGCATGAAGTTATGGCAGTAATACTCACAGACTCTCCTCTGTCTCCCTGTTTGCCCAGGGGTCCGACGGCTCCAGGAGCGCCAGTGGCGCCGGGGGCTCCAGGGGCACCAATAGGTCCAGTGTTACCACGCTCTCCCTGCACAGGGACACAAGGGCACATTACAGCCACTGAAACACCGCCCCCTTTGCCCACACCATTCCACCAGTGGGATGCTGTAATAGCCACTGAAACAACTTTACTACCATAGTAGTACACCATTCTGACAGTGCACTGTGCCTTTAGTGGTAACACATTATGTCTTGGTCATTGAAATTCTTGTAACAAGTAATTTATAACAGGGGCCATTTCTTACTGAGCTAAGGTTGAACTGATGGCTCACTCTCAGGGTCCGATTTAACATTGCATAACCTACACCATGACACCACACACATAGCAGGCACTGAAACGCCACAGATGACACTTCAGGTTCAGCTCATGGCTCAAAAGCCAAAGCTACAGGGCACGGCTTTATGAGTCAACATGGCATTGTGAATTGGATTTCAACTTGGAAATGCTGATGATGGCCTAGATTCAAAAGTCTAGTTCTTGGTTCAGGTTTGTACCTGAATACAGTTTCACATTCTGCCTCCATGTGCAATTGGAGTTGCATGGATGTTTGGAGACGCCACCTCTACTTCCCTGAACTTCAGCTTGTGGAATGAAAAACTGCAAAAGAAGTCATTGTGAGGATCCTTTGAAGTTTGGGCTTTCTCACAATGACCGCCTTTGACTCCTTATTAATAATACATGCCAGGCAATGCTGCATTTATTTTCAACCTGGACTGTATTAGACCATATCTTTGATATGCTAATTGACGGAATAACTGAATGCCATTTTAGTAATTTCCATGTATTCAACAGGATTATGTAAACCTGAAGTCTCAACAAGACTGAACAGGAGATGTGTGACCTGAGCAGATTTGTATTGTTTATAATGTGTGATGTGAATGTGTAATAGTAAGGGCTTTTTTTTAACACATGTGAGAAAGGCCTTCATGGATATGAGGAAACTGGTCACATATGTAATGGCAGGATGTCTACTGGGAAGAGGGATCTACTTAGCATCTAACATGCAAAGTACAAACACTTGCTCAGGGCTGATGTGTTATGTGGTACAGTACATGTAAGTGCTTTGAGTGTCTTTAGTCATACGATGTGTTGTGATAGTTTGATGAACCCTTCTGTGTGCCATATGAGCCATTTTGAGTAGCTAGGAGCAACAGAACCAGGTCATGACTGATGATGGCTGTACTCTGTGGACCCTATTACTTCACTTATTATACTTTTATTATGTATTAAATTCTAGGTTAGGGCAGCCACTCTTGACAAGTAAGATCTGTAATTTGTTGACCTACTTCTCAACAGCCAAATAAGACTGAAATCCTATTCAAATTAAATTCAAATCTTTATTCATGTTCTCACATCTTTCCTCAGATTCCACTTATATACTGCTGTGCTACCGAACTCAAATGTCCACATAGTTATTGTATGCTAGTGGAGTCCTTTCACATCTTTTTTGCATGTGTGGAGGACATTAGTGTTCTTCTGTTGTAGTTTCTGACTACTGATTCTGATTTTTGAGACATCTGAACCCTCATGGACATCTTACCTTCACTCCAGCAGATCCATCTCTACCAGGAGGTCCATCAGCACCAGGGTTACCCTACAGGATGGGGATTTGTGTGTGAGAGAGACAGGGGAAGGGAGCAACACAGACAGAAAGAAACAAGAGAGACGAAGGAGAGAAAGACAAAGACACTCATTACAAAAACGAAGCACAGGTATGGTGAAAGCTAACAGCAAACAATATTCCCAGTATGCCTATTCTGCAAAATGGAAGCGTTTTTGCAGACAGTGTTGGCGTTTGTACCTCTCTTCCGGTCTCTCCAGCGGGTCCACTCAATCCAGGGGGTCCAACGGGTCCAGGGGGTCCACGGTCACCAGCACCACCAGGAGATCCCTGTTTGCCTGGCTCACCCTGTGGCACATCACGATTGGACAACCAATTCACCAATTGCCAACAGTTATCTGGTTAGCAATAAGCCACCAGTCAATTAGCCATCAACCAATTACCTAGTTATTATTCATCAAGTTAGCAGTATTAATTAGTATCAATCAATTAGCAGTGAACTGGTTATCAATTACCTAGTCATGTGTGTGCAAGAAAGCTTGCAAATCGGATAGACAAGACTTACTACTATGTGATTTTTTTTTATATCAACACTTGGCACAAGTATCTTTGATACAATGACACCAATGATTTTGAATTGTTCTGAGAAGATGTACAATCTTTTACCAAGACGTCCTAATCTGTTAATATAATAAGTGTACAGCCAATGGAATGGCTACCAACTGAGACACTTCAGCATCCTGGAGTGGGTTAATTGCCAGTGAACCTGACGAAGCGCAATGCGAAACGCGTTGTTCACCTAAATAAAAACAGCAAAAACTAAGTCCACCAGTGTGCGGTGATCCTTCTTTTTTACTATGGATTACTGATAACTGCACTTCACCAGCACCTGGAACCTGGCTGTGCATAGGAGTTCCAGATCCTTGGTTAATTGCCAGTTTTGCAAACTTCTGGTACTCACAGAAGGTCCGGGAAGTCCGGGGAAGCCTCTCTCACCACGCTGTCCAGGCAGACCAACGATACCACGAGAACCAGCAAGACCAGCTGGGCCAGGAGGACCATCAACACCCTGAGGAACAACAAGAACCCAGCTCATGAGTACGCTAACAACTAGTGTGGATACTACCTGACCTGTAAGTACTGATACTAACTACTGATCCTTATCCAAGATCAGGATGTTAGCATTACTAATCAGCAAATACAGTATCGGAGTAATACGCAATTCACACTCGATTGCATTGGTTGGTGACGTACCCAGTCAGGCCACATTTGTTTGAATACAGAAAAAGGGTGAAACTTACAGAGGGACCATCCTCTCCAGGCTCTCCCTTCTCTCCGGGGGCACCGGCGGGTCCACGCAGTCCAGCGTCTCCTGCTCTTCCTGGGGGACCGGCGTCACCGCGCACTCCCTTAGGACCGTCCTTGCCAGCACCTCCAGGGGGACCAGAGGGACCAGGGTTTCCCTATTAGAGGACAATGCAAAACACAATGAGGAAATGAACACATGAGGCACAGCCCATGTGAA
>NC_085858.1:5681539-5724039 GCF_034702125.1 Engraulis encrasicolus
TTTTTGTTTAAATGCTGGTAATATATGCTGTCCCTTTTTAAATAAATAAACTTGTAAACTTGTCAGCAGTGTACTTGGAGGAGCAGCAGTGATTAAAATGGCTTCCGGAATGGGATGGGGTTTGTCTTTATTGACCAGAGTGTCTATAGTATTATAATAACTACTGTAACAGAGGTAACTTTCACATGCCAAGATGATGAGGTGGAGCTGAGCTCTGAAATGCTTCCTCTTAATTATAACTGTGTAAAAGTATGCATGCAGCAGATTGTGTTCTTGGTATACTTAAGCAATAAGCCACAAGAGGCCATGGCTTTGTGTTCAATTTATTACGGCTAAGGGAGTTGGAGCATAACTTGAAGTGGAGTATATGATTACACTGTGCAGGGCTGGTTCTAGTCTTTTTTTTTTGCCCTAGGCGGGCCGGGCACCCCAATTACTTTTTGGGCATTTAGAAATTGCCATTTGTAAACATAGCGTCAGAGATGATTGAGCACAGGTGATATAGTACCTATATATAACACAGAGTTGCTGCTTTACTTTGCTCCATGTTCTAATTCTGTGGGACTTTTGGGTGCTCCTGACACCCACAAGACAAGTAAGGAAACCTCTAGGAAACCGCCTTGTCTGCCTATGCCGAGCGCTGGCCCTGACACTATGTACGAGAATGCGGATGGTATGGATGACTACATGAATTGTGAATATGAGTAGTACATGACTAAATGGTGTATATATAGCCTGGTCCTGACCATCCCATAATACTACCATTTCATTTCGTATTTCTGGTCTGGCATTTGTTTGCTCTGAAGCGATTGTAGGAAGCAGGAAGTTAGCACTCAGTTATGGTTTGAAATTATTGGACACCTCTCACCCAATCGCTGGCAGTTACTCAACAACAACATAGCGCAGACCAATGGCTCTGGCGCAGATGTGTATGTCATTGTCACGAGCGTCCTCCCCCTTTCGTCCCCACGTGGGGGGTGTATTCGATTATTGGCTGTTTTCTGGGGGGGCGTTGCGATCAAAATTCTACTGCTCCAGGCACTCCACAGAGAAGCACGGCCAGACTACAGTGGTGGAGCCAAACCTTTGGCGGAAGTACGTAGGATGGCTCGCGAGGCTAGTGTATATAGTCCTACGTATGAAAATAGATGTGAGAAGTTAAGTTCAGTGTATAAATACATTAAATGCTACATGAGTATATTTGAGTATATGAGTGATCGATATGAGAACATGAATGATGTTTTGGAGTATCATGTGTGTGAGTTTGTGGGTGTATAAATAGATTTCCACTGTGACATGGGTGTTGTTGATAAGGAAACACAGTCAAAACCATAACCACTTCTGTACTTATGTATGGTGTTGACAGAATGTTTTTATGCTGTGTGTGTGTGTGTGTGTGTGTGTGTGTGTGTGTGTGTGTGTGTGTGTGTGTGTGTGTGTGTGTGTGTGTGTGTGTGTGTGTGTGTGTGTGTGTGTGTGTGTGTGTGTGTGTGTGTGTGTGTTGTGTGTATGTTTTTGATGTTTTTTGTCCTGCCAGAGACTGCAGATGTAAATTAGCATGCAAAAAGATGTAAAAAGGCTAACTTTGGTAGCCTACAATGCACAGAATGGCAACATTTATGTTGAAATTGAATTGACTTGAAGGAGGAGGAGGGTAGAGTAAACTCACAGGGGCACCACGGGCTCCAGCGGCTCCAGTTGCACCAATAGGACCATTCTCTCCCTGCAGGGCACAGAGGAAGACAGGGGCGGACAGGTCAGCATCAGGATAAAGGCTAACACACACTATGAATAACAGTACAACTGCAGAGCCATAAGAACACATGATAATATTCTTTGATATCTTAAAGGGTCAAACTATTGTACTAAATTAAACTAACTAAACTAAACTACTAAACTAACAGTACAACATGCAGAGCCTTTATTAAGCTATTTGGATGTTACAACTTATACTGATGGATGGGACTACTAATGTATGGTTACACCAAAGATTCTCTATTCTAATGCATTTAGATTGTCTTTGGTTACACTACAGACACATATAAAAGAGTGGCATGCTGCACAACGGACACTAATTCTAATTTGCTGATTTCCACAACAGTATATTAGAGTACCATCTGCTGACAGTGGCATCTCACCTTAGCTCCGTTGGGGCCAGATGGACCAGGAGGACCAATGGGGCCAGTCAAACCCTGCAGGGGGAACACAGACACGACATGCATCATGGGATTGGATTGGTAAATGCCATCTATGAAGGTACATGAATGTTGTTGGAGAATCGCAGCCACAAAATGGCCAAATGTTGTTGGTTTGACATGGCAGGTGCGTCACTTACTCTTGAGCCATCCTTTCCGGGAGCACCCTCAGGTCCCTTCTCTCCGTTGTCACCCTAGAAAGAAGGACAGCACAGACATTTAGCATGGTGTGCCTTTGTAACAGCTAATTTGATACAACTATTTGGTGATAAGTACTAACAAATTGGATTTCAGTTTTCAGGGTTTCAGTGTGGTGAATGAGTAGGTTGGTTCAGATGTGCCTATGTTGTAGACTTCTCAAAGAGTACAAGAAGTTGAAAAGTTGTCTCTGGTATGATGGAGAGAACTAACGTGTACATTTCAACTTACTCTGTCACCCTTGGCTCCAGAGATGCCACCAGCTCCTCTCTCACCGGGCATTCCCTGCAGACCAGGAGGTCCCTGGGCACCGGCATTTCCAGCAGGTCCAATAGCGCCCTAGAAGACCCAGACATGGTGGAATGGAAACAACAAACAACAGCAAATTATGCTATGCTTTATAATGCTATAAACAGTACCCAAATTATCTAGGAGATCATCTGAAGGAGATTTGCATGAGAACCTTGAGAGTGCAGGACTAAAGTAAGGCTATAACAAGTGATGGGCAAAATGGATTAATTAGATACAATCTCTGGCTACATATTCCAAATGACCTTGTTTTACCTGTCCAATTCATCCAGGTGATCATTCCATCAGCCAATCGCCTGGCTGAATTGGACAGGTAAAACCAAGCCATTTGGAATATTTGGCACTGGATTGCAACAAATGAATCCATTATGCGCATCACTGGATATGACAAAGCAGTAGATGTATAGAGAGTGAAGGCATAAGTCATGGGGAGATGTAGGGGGGTGATGCCTGTTAAGAGTCCACGATCTGTCTTATAATACCAAATCACCACACTGCACTTTTAACATTTTGTAATGTCTCCTCACTGATCAGCTCTTTTGTGCTGCTATGATGTGATTGTGTGAGAATGTCATCTTCCTGTGTGCATGAGGCATATGTTTATACATGATGCATGTATGATGTGTGTGTACAATTTGCACGTGCTACTCTTGGCCTCCAATTCCTTCATTGTGAATACAATGTATTTATTCAACTCCTCATGTTGACATACCAAATCTGTGGAGAGTTATTACAAGAGTCACTGTACATAGAGGACAGGATTACTGGAGAGGACTGGGGATTGGAAGTTTCATTTGAGAAAGATTTGAGAGGCCCATCAGTGGTTCTACCATTTCAAAATATAGACATAAATATAGGCAAAATACACAACATGGGGTCCTTTTGAATTGTTTTCATTGGTATTTACTATGGTGGAGCTGACTGCTGACCTACAATGGGCAAACTTGGTGAAGCACTAGGCAACTGCCTAGTCTGGTTATTGGTAAAACTGGCACTGGAGAGGCCACAGAGATGGCTTTTTGCTGCAAGGAACCAGGAGGACAGATAGAGGGAGGACAGATAGAGGAACAACAGACACAGACCAGAACGATCAGGTGTCATCTTGGTGGTGAGATGGTCTTACCTTGGGTCCATCAGTTCCGGGAGTTCCAGGAAGACCACGGGGTCCCTGCAGACCCTGAGCCCCAGCACCTCCTCTCTCACCAGGGAAACCACGCTCGCCCTGAGGGGGGAGAAGAAGAAGAAGCAGGGAGGAGAAGAGGTTAAACATTGGTAGCATTGTAAATCAATAATGGGTTACACATGACTGGCATGGTGAAATTATTGTGTCCTGGAGACACATATACAGGTTTTTCAGGATTTTGAGATTTTAGCTGTTTTATTAACTATGTGGGTATGTTAGAGCTGAATGAACACATTACAATGCAAGGGGAGGGTCTTGGCTTTTAAATGCAACTCTTTTCATGTTTTCATCGTGCTTCGGAGGCTGAGATATTTAGGATTTAATAGGAAGAGGACACCCTTTCCCAAAAAGGGCTTAGGACAAAATGGGTTAATCCAAATGATGCAACTAGGGGAGCTATTGTATGTTATGGGGAATTGGCAATACAAATGGGGAATATAATGCATGCCCCACTTGTTTGTATATATCATCCCATGTGCATGTTTTATGTTTATTCTTCTCCAACATGTTAGGTGTTCATATGGATATGGTCTCAATGATACCGTGTCTATTGTACTTCTATACACTTCTGTACTTCTGTGTACTGCTATATGCCCATTGTGTTGAATTGATACAAAGGGAATATCTAGCAGAGTCAAACTCCTTGTATATGTAAATGCACTTGTACAATACAAATAAATGATTCAGATAGTGATTATGGTTGATTCTGGCTCTCTGAAACTCACTCTTGGTCCAGCGGCACCATTGGGTCCAGCCTCTCCAGGAACTCCCTAAAGACAGAGAACAAAGGTCAGAGTTGAGGGGTCAGAAGGAAACAAGAAAAAGAAGAAGAAGAAGAATAGGAAGTCTTAGAAAAACAATAGGGTCCTACTCATCTTTGGTGCTCGGGCCCTAACAATGCAGATTTGAACACTCAAACCATACTTCACTCTATACTTTACTCACACTATATTATATAAAATACATTTATAAATGAAATTACATTTGCAATGAAATTAAATGACCTGCCACAACCTAACCCTAAAGGTTATCACCTGGTCATCAGGGTACAAACAATGCAATTATGACGATCAAGACTATAGCGACCTATTATCTTTTCTTGCAATGGCAGTGGTTCAATGTGCTTCAAAAATTTGACAAAAGACAAGGCAGGCTCTGCTGAAGAGAGATTTGTAAGGATCATCTGGAGATTCTCACCGTGTCACCAGGCTTGCCAGCCTCACCAGGGGCACCAGTAGGTCCGGGCAGACCCTGCAGAGAGGGGAAGAGGATTCATTAACCCAGGATGACCTCAGCTTTGCATACAGCCCCAAGTGTTATGGTGACCAACTACTGTATGTAAATGGAGAAGATTACTTAGCATGACCTCTACTTTGTGTACAGTGCACCTTGTCCTTACATTATACATGGAAGCAACTACCTGTAGTAGCTGCAGTGAGTGTTTAATGTAGGTATGCCTAAAACTAGGCTAAGGCCTCTTGATGTACTATGTGATTTACAAACTGTACTATGTAGTAGGGCTTGATTATGCATGATTATGGTTTCTTATGCACTGCAGCCTGATCAATGTTGCATTGTGCATTGACCAATTACCGTATTTGCAGTGTGTATACAGTAGTAATCATCTAAGTACCGGTAGACGTGTATCTGATGTTCTATGAGTTATGGTATAGAAGGTGATTACAAGATGCCCCCCCCCTGCTTTTTACACAGTGTTCCCTGAACAATAAGAATAACAGTGTCAATATAACTCTTAGAGAGTTGATGAAATTGGTTCTGTTCCAGATAACATTTGATCCTAGTAAAGCATTTGATCCTCAAAAATAGTGTAATTTTTACTCTGTGGACAGTGTAACATTTTCAGAGTTAGTTCTACGAAATATTGTGTAAATATAAACAATCCAATGTGAGGAAGTATTACACTGGCCACAATTCAACACTGACTTTTTTGGCATAATTTAACTCTCCACATTGTTGTAAATACTCCATCTGGATTTACTATATAATACTCTGAATAAACATTGACACCCCTTTTTTCACTGTGCACAGTGTGTTGTGTTAGATCCGACAACACCTTTCAGATAAGTAAAATTAAGACTAAGTTTTCCTGTGCTAGTAGGCTTGATGCTATTAAATTAGGCAATGTTACGAACACTTCCAGAATCATCTTTCTCTATGGATATTGTTATTGTGTTGTGTGTGTGTGAATGCGTGCATGAGTGCATGTGTGTATGTTGAACTTTCTCCCGCAAACCCCCGACAATTGGCGCCGTGCGGCAGCCTCCAGAGCTGGTGCATGATTGTGGGAAAGTGTGTAGGTATGTGTGTATGTGTATTTTGAAAGTGCTTTGAGACAACTTTAGTTGTGATATTACGCTATATAAATACAGGTTGTATTGTATTGTATTGTATTGTATTGTATTGTATTGTATTGTATTGTATTGTATTGTATGGTATGGTATACTATCTGTAGACATTGTCTTTATTAAGGTAGTCCTATCCAATGGTATATGTGTTATGGTATGAGATGATTTAATAGGTCACCTGTCACATATTAAGAAAACTATGTGTTATGGTACAGAGGATGATTTAACACCATGCTTATTACAATGAACCCCACTTTTCAGACTGTGTAATGCTCTGTTGATTTCTATTTTCCATTCCCCTAATTTCCTCCATTCCTTTTTGTCCTGCACATGACCACAGCAAGGTAGGATGTGCATACAGCTACTCTGACTAAAATGTTGGTAGCAAAATAATGTGCGCCATTCCACAAGTGGAACACTGCAATAGTTATTGAAAAGTTAACTACAATAGTACTACACTACCATAATATAATTCATAATACAGTGATTTCATAATCACTGTATTAACGGGTTAAAGTCACTCACCTGGAAGCCAGAAGGTCCAGCCTGACCCTGTTCTCCCCTCTCTCCAGCAGGGCCCTACACAGAGCACAGACACATACCAGGTTAGATTCTCTTGTGTCTTTTTTAATCAGGGCAACAATCTTTCAAATACTGTATATACCATCATGTACATATGCACATGCAATATGTAGTAGAGTTGAGAGTGATACTCACAGCAGGTCCAGGGGGACCAGAGGGTCCAGTCTCACCATCCTTTCCAGACAGACCCTGCAGGAAGAAAAGACAGACATTGAAGAATGTGACCAGCTGAACTATGGCTTGTAATATAATATAGTACGATATGTAATATATTGAATATCAGAGTATCAGAGTAGAAAAGAGTATCATTACTTACTCTCAGACCAGGGGCTCCAACAAGTCCCTTCTCTCCAGTCTTTCCAGGCTCTCCCTGATTTGGAAGAAAAAATACAGTTTAGGGCAGAGAAAGGTTAGGGGACTTGCTACCATATTTTAACCCCAAATACAATGAATATTCACTTGAGGGACAATTGAAAACTGGACTCCAAGCACCCAATTTTACAACACCTTTTTACTCACTACACCTTTTTACTCGACTTTCTCTCTTTTTAAAAATTAATTCCTCCGGAGACACTCACGTTAGCTCCCTTGGGTCCGGGGAATCCCATGACTCCAGGCTGGCCACGAGCTCCCTGGGGACCAGGGGGTCCGGGACGGCCATCCTCTCCTGCGGATCCCTATAGCATGGCAGAGACCACAGTCATGTCAGGCTTCCAGCCACAGCTCAGACATACCAGGACAATGCATTGTCACAAGTGTAGAGATGCTTGGTAAGGTAACGGAAAGACATGCAGGGGAGTTCCTGCTTGTCAGTCTATACTGTGTGTGTATGAGCAGGGAGACAACACAGTGTTAGACACCACCAGTGATGGGAAACCTGAATTCATTAGTTTACAATCCAGTGCCATGTATTTGAATGAGCTGGTTTTACCTGTCCAGTTCAACCAGGTCATTTAGTATTTGTGGCACTAGGCTTATGAATCCAGATTGCCCAAACACACACAATACACACTACTCACACACATCCTCTGTAGAGGTGAGTTACTCAATGAGATACCATAGATGCAGAAACGTAACAATTCTTCATAGATTTGCAGTACATAAGTGACAGACACAGATATTGCATATGAAGGAACCAAGAGGTCTCTCAATAGGAGAACCGGATGGATGAAATATCATCTTCTCATACTTACACCAGGTCCGACTTTGCCCTGAGGACCAGCATCTCCAGGACGACCAGTGAGACCCTGTAAACAAAAGATGGGGGAGAGTGGTATTGTTATACAGCAGGCATTAAGTGCCTCTGAAACTAATATGTGCAATGCAAAGATGAAAAGACATAATGTCCAGTTTCTCAACAGATGAGCAGTGGTGTTTTACAAGGATACAACATTATTCATTTGTCACATGCATATAGATACTAGGTGAAGTAAGACATGGAGTGAAATAGGTGTTTCTCAGCCCTACGCTATAATGTGAATGTTTTGTGACTTACTCTGGCTCCGGGAAGGCCGGGCTCTCCAGCGCGACCAGGGTCGCCAGTGCCTCCCTTAGGCCCAGCTCCACCTGCAACACCACGGTCTCCAGGAGCTCCCTGCAGAAAACCAATGGGGAAGAAGAGTTAAGCAGGTAGGTAGGTACAGCACAAGGTCGGTAAGCTAGGCGGGTAGGCAGGTAGTGCAAGGTCAGTGAGCTAGGCAGGTAGGTAGGGACTGGGAAGGTAACAGAGAAACTCTACATGAGACAAAACACTAAAGAAAACATCAATAGAAATGAACGGGGGTGATTTGTAACGACAAAACGGCGTGTGCTTGCACATCTCCCACTGTTCCAGAAAAAACAGCCAATTGATCCAATCATCTTGCAAGCAAATGCTGTTCATGTGCAGTTGAAAAATATAGAGAAACAGCTGCCCAAAATAGCTGTCCAGAGGTGTTGCCAAGATGGCCGCCAAGTGGAGGGACTCATACAGACGGACTTTGGTAGGTAACTTAGGTAACACTTCTACATTCTAAGGAGGTGCACTTTTCATGCATCATAGAAGGTAGGTGTAGGATCTGCATCTGAGTATTAAGGCTTCAGTCAGATTGATTGTGTGGTAAATACGAAAGCAAGTATGCGAGTACTTTGGGATAATACTGCTTGACTTTAAACTGTGAATGTCCTCTATTGGAATTTGCTTTGAGTAAAAGTCCCTGTTCAGTGTAGGCACGTGCATTGACTTCACACCATTAAGTAGGCCTATACATATACTTCCACTTTAATTGTGCTATTTTTATTTAAGTATAATTTGTTCATTTAACTTCTTTGCTGGTATGAATATTAAAAAAAACATGCCATATTGTACAACAAATATATATATACAGTTAAGGCAACTGCTAAATGTAGGCCAATGTAATATAATGCCACAATGCATCCGATCCTACACATACAGTATGCTGAATACTGTTCTCTCATCGACTCTAATAGTTTACAATATCAGGTCATAACGGTGCATTTACAATATCACCTCATAGTGGCACGTTTTTAATAATGTTGGGTTATGGTGCATGCGTCCTGATATGGTGTTACCTCGGCCACCATTGCCCACGGCATATGTTTCCTGTTAACGATAACTTTTGAATGGGTGGACTGATTTACATTAATTATTGTGTTGCTAATGCTTCACTATTAGGTATAGGCCTATCAACTGGTAACATTATGGAAGTCAACTCTTTCAAAATGGCCACTTTTGAAGATGTCCAACGTTTGAGACACAACTTTGGAAAGCGTGAGTGGATTTGCATTACACACAAGATTTTTTAGTCTGACAATTCCCTCGCTATCTTGCTGGCTCATTCCAATCTACTGGACAACATGGACATGCTGGCCAAAATGTTCATATGAGTTTTGGAACTCATTCAGAAGAACAGAGAGAGGGCAAGAATGCTAGTCAACAAACTGAAGCTTGTAGTTTTGTTTAATAATTCACCATAGCATCACCAGATGTGTAACCATCATTAGATCAAGCTTTCGAAAGTCTTCTAAATAGTTAAGATCCAAAGTTTATTTTAAAAGACTAACAGTGATGGGCTTTGGTTGGTTCTATGGTCTACATTCGCATAATGATGAAATTGGAATTCATAGCGTCCAGTATGGTCATGTGCAATTAATAGATGGTTCCCAGACTAAATCTCATTGATTTAGGCAATAGACAGGCTAGGTTTAGGGCTTTTATGCCTTCAATGGCAGGGGGAGAGATTGACTCCATGGGAGACCACAGGGGAAGGATCGGGACATGACCATTGGGCTTCAACCCAAGTATTATGTTTATGGTATGGTACCCTAGCCCACTGATCCAAGGTACCCCTTGCACCAAATCCAGTGTGTGAAGACTATAATACATACAGGAAATTATATTTTGCATTACATTTTGAAATGCTTTCAATGTGGCTTTTTGTTTGCACCATCACTTTTGAAACGGTTCATGAAATGTACCAAATCATGTGTGGCCTGGGATATGCTTGGTGTGGAACTACATATGCAACCATGTGCAAGTGAACATATTTGCAAAAGAGCTGTCGGAGAGCTTTGCATGGTAGCCTACTGGCTGTATCATGTAGGTTGCAAATAGCCAATGGGGCTGTCATTAATATTTTCCACCATGGTTTGACCTCAATGGAAAATACTACACCGGACGCACACGCTTATGTTCCTTATCTCAGATGTGCTACCTTGTGCTAAATTGACATAGAATACACAGGGCAAAAAGGTGGTGCTCGAAAAGTACATGTGCAGGCATGCATATCTTGTAGCAAATATATCCTGGCCCTATGACTCTACATTAGATACATGAACTGATTACATTTTAGAGGTCAATGCTTTCAAGATGTCTAACTTTCAAAATGGCAAAATCTTTTTTGTGTAATAACCTTTGAAGGGGTGGACTGGTTTGCACAAAAATGTTATCACTAGGTATGTGTACTGATTACATTTGGGAGTCTTAAATTGTCAAGATGACCATATTTTGTGTACTAATCTGACGTTTGGAGAGTTTTTTTAATATACTTCTGGTAGTAGGCGACTGCATGGGCATAGCCTAGATAGCCTGGATCAACTGATACTGTACATCCTGTGACACTGTACCAAATTTTGCAAAGCTGGTTATATCTCTCATTTCCCCTCAGTAATTATCTTCTAATGAAAATCAAGTATTTGCAATGGGTCAATTAAGGCCGGTTGAAGGTGAGACACTAATTCTGTCATTGGCTCTTCTGGTAGCTAAGTCAGGACTAGACGCACTCAGAGAGTGCAGACCTTTTTTGACTTAAATTCATTATGTGTCATCAATATGATTGTGTCTTTTATGAGTCAGTCAGTAAATATAATAGGTATGTACACATCATGTTGTGTTGCCATAACAGAATTTTAGTGTTGAGTGTTTTGATTGTTATTATGACTTATGGCTTTTTTACTTTCGCCAAGGAGGTTATGTTTTCGGTCGGATTGGTTTGTCTGTCTGTCTGTCGGTCAGCAGGATAACTCAAAAAGTTGTGGACAGATTTCGATGAAACTTGGAAATGACCAAAGGAACAAGTGTTTGTTTTGATGGTGATCCGGATCATGGTCCGGAAGCAGGACATTTATAAAGATTCTCCACCATTGCGGGATAGGGTGAATTTTGATATTGGAGTTTCTAACTCCACAAAAAGAGGACAGAAAAACTTGAAAAAAAATAGGGTGTAAAATTATAGTCAAATGTTCTATCAAACAGCTTCCTTGGTGGAGGTCTGCACTCTCTGAGTGCATTTCTAGTTTAAAGATTAAAAAAAAAATGTTGTGACGTTATTATTGAAAGGACAGTGTGAGAGGGACAGGAAATGAGTGGTGGTAGAGAGTCGGGGAAGGACTGGCAAATGACCCGGGCCGGAATAGAACCCGGGTCGCTGGCGTAGTGGCCCAGTTCCCTACCTGTAGGTGACAGCAGCGGCATACATGACTGATGTTTTAATTGCTTTTTGTAAGGAATTGTTGATGATAATTGATTTTAATTTTGGTATGTGTCTGACAATCATTGCTTTAAATGTCAATAAAACAATTTGATATTTGATGGTAGATAAATGGGCACAATTTCTGAAAGAAGTTAAATTGTACTTTTATGCAAGGTAATTCAGTGTTTTAAGTGCAAATGTATGTGTATTTTCAATGCAAATTTATGTGTATAACAAATTTGTATACGGCTGATCATTTCAACTGGCAGAAACCAAGCATCCACCTACCTTGGCACCAGCAAGACCATCCTGACCGGGGAATCCACGGTTACCAGGGGCTCCCTGTCAAAAGAAGAGGCAAACATTGGTTAGTTTCACCATAAAACAAATTCCCAAGATATAGCAAGCCAAATCAACTAAGTCTATTATCCACAATTTCGTTTGCTGTTCCACTTGTACACGACAAATAACAAGCTATCCCCATGACAATTCACAAATTCAACTCACATACAGATAAGATTTAGCTACAAAAGTGTGGTTTCACTCAAAGCAATAATGGAAACATCTGATGGACCTTGACCCAGCTGGCTACAGTATAGCTATAACTGATGATACCTTCTGTAATTCACTGTTTACTACACAGTCCTTTGTTGACCAGTTTAAATGATGTCTAACGGTTCTTGAATAGTGGCAGTTGAGATTTCCAACTCTAAATCTATTTACGGCTACTTTTCACCTCTATTACTGCAATCTTTATACCAATGAAGACTTCTGCTACCTCTACTCCTACAGTATGTCTTCTACCAATGCTCCACCTCTACCAATGAATTTTCCAATGAACACTTCAGCTCTATCATGGAAGACTACCATTTGTACTTCTAATTCCTTTTCATCTGATTGTGGTTTTGGTAATTCCTCCAAGAACTTTTCCTCTCTTCCAATTAACAGTTCTGGGA
Organism: Engraulis encrasicolus; assembly: GCF_034702125.1. Taxonomy (NCBI): domain Eukaryota; kingdom Metazoa; phylum Chordata; class Actinopteri; order Clupeiformes; family Engraulidae; genus Engraulis; species Engraulis encrasicolus. The sequence continues at coordinate 5,694,299 of NC_085858.1, forward strand.
ACAGTTCTACTACTACTCCAACCAAGACCTTCTGTGGACCAGAGAACTCTGACTCTGGGCGATTTAAGGATGGGATCTGAAGGTTCTATCAAGATCCTTTCACCTCCGCCAATAAAGACTTTAACTACTATGTACGTATACTTCTGTCAAGAACCTCCCCATGCCAGTGTGCCGTTACTCACTCTCTCTCCAGGAGGTCCAAGTGGGCCGGCGGCGCCGGGCTCTCCTCTTGCTCCTCTCTTGCCCTCCTCTCCAGATGGTCCGGGTGCGCCTTGGGGACCAGCAATACCCTACGCGGTAGAAGAAAAGAAGAATAAAAGAAGAATTATATGAGTGTTTCCTTCACAGTGCTGCTCTTATTATGGAGCTCCAGCATCATTATTATCCTTAGTGTGTAATCAGTACTTACGCGCTCTCCTTTGGGTCCAGCCTCTCCCTTGAATCCTGGGACACCAGGATCACCCTGTGGAAGAGCATGACTCATGATCAGAATCAGCAGATGGGAATGACTAGCACATGGGTATGACTATAGGTTTGATCTAACCTAGGTCTCTATTTTAACATGTACAGACCATATTCAGTATACTAGAAGAAAGAGAGGGGTGAGAGACAGATAGAGATGGATGAGAAGCATAGAAGATGGAAGAAGTACAGAAGTAAAGGGAAGCAGAGGGAGTGGTTGTGGTACTGTACGTACAGAAGTTCCCTTGGGTCCGAGAGGTCCAGTAGCTCCCTGAGGTCCTGGTGGGCCACGGGGTCCGGGGAAGCCAGGAGCGCCAGCAATACCAGAAGCACCCTAAATAGTCAGGGAAGAGAGAGATTGAGATTTGGCTCCCATAGTATACATGGCTAAAGTGCCCTTGATAAGGCACCTGGTCTCACATTGCTCCAGGGACTGTAACCACTGTAAGCCAGTGTGCTTAAAAGTATTGGTGTCCAATATACTGTATGTGTATAGCATGTGTATTTAATACATATACTGTAAGTATAACGTAATGTATTGTGATGATGCAATGTAATGAAAAGCAGAAGTCAATGGGTCATATCCAAAATACAACAATATTCCATCACTAATGGAAAGGTTTGTGATAATGGGTTATGCCTATGGTATCCAATAACCCAGCCCCACTACTCGAATTCTACAGTGAAGAGGTTTTTTGTTTAAGAGATTCACATGTGAAAAAGTGGAAGAAAGAGATACCATGTGATGTTATACTCACAGCAGATCCCTTAGCTCCGGGGATACCATCAGTACCAGGGTTACCCTGCAGTAATCGGAGAAACAGAGCAAAAAGTGTCATCTCACTCACCACACCACTAGCACAGTGGGCAATTTGAATATATGAGTTTTCTGTAAAAGAAAACACAGTTCTATGAGACTATCAGTGCAGTAATTTAGAAAATTTCGATTCAAATATGCAACATCTTCAAAATAATATATCACATTCAGATTCAAACACAAGTGCAGTCTTTTCTATTTCAAAAATGGACTCTGATCTATAGACCAAAAAAAATCTGATGATTTCACTTACGCCAGCACCAGCAGGTCCAGGAGATCCAGGGGTACCAGCCTCACCACGGGCACCCTGAGCTCCCTCAGCACCACGGGCACCAGTAGGACCAGCTTCACCCTGGAGAGGAAGACATGGAACACATGAAACACATGGAGCGAAAATTGAGTGATGTGAGCGAAGTTGAGCGAAAATGTTTCAAAGTTACTATGCTCATCACTTGCCATGCATAGCTGGACAATAGAATTACAAGGACAGAAAGCAAGGAATTCATTTCAGTACTGTTCTGATATTCTGAAAATGTCAATGACAAAAGTCTATTAGCAGATGATTTGTCCTACTGTCCAATGGCCACATTTCAGGCACCATGATTTTTCGCTCCTCAAAGAAAAGTGCACAACATGCTTCATGTCCCTTAACCCCATAAGACACAAGGTAATACATTTGCTGTTACCAGACTGGAAATGACCAAGTTGTAGTGCATTACTGAAGGCCTTGTGTTATGTCATAGTAGTGTAGTGTTATGTTAGCCAACTTTTCAGTGACTATTACAGCGTTCCCCTGGTGGAACAGCGTGCATTACGGGGTTAAACATCGCATTTTCGGGACAAATTTTTGATATATGTATACTGCTCTCATGTGCATCTCACCTTGGAACCTGGAGATCCGGGGAAACCTGGGGCACCAGCAGGGCCAACGGGTCCCTATGGGGAGGGGAGAGCAACACAACACAACACAACACAGGCAGGTCAGCAGTGCATCCAGACAAACAGTCAATGGCTCTTCATGTGGTGCATATTATCTTTGTATGTTAACTTGGGAATAACAGAAACATATTTCTCATAATACAGTAGTGCATCATGGCTGGAGAGGCAGTATTATTGTGTGATACTATATCTGTATGTTAACTTCATCATGGCTGGATATGCAGTATTATTGTGTGATATTATACGTGTATCTGTATGTTAACTTCATCACGGCTGGAGAGGCAGTATTATTGTGTGATATTATATATGTATGTTTATTTCATCATGGCTGGAAAGGCAGTACTATTGTGTGATATTATTTCTTAACATTAACTTCATCATGTCTGGAAAGGCAGTACTTACAGGGGGACCAGCAGGACCAGGCAGACCATCGTTACCACGGGCACCCTACAAAGCAACAACAGAAAAAACAAAAAGAAACAAACCAGACACGATTTCACAAGGTTGCATTGCCACATGGACAGCACAATGTTATTGCTATTGATTGGTCGATATTTAGCATCATCCCGTCAGGAGTGGTGTTCATATCATGTCATTGTCATGTATTGTGTTGAATGAAGTGCATGCCTTGTGATGCCACTATGTATGCTGGATGTATTCCAATGTCTGGCTTGAATGTCATGTATGCAGAATGTATGCCCAGTTCTATGTATACTGTATACTAATGTAGACCATGGATACTCACTAATAATTCCCATCTATGCCCACCCAAGTATGGCAACTATCCATCCCCATGTATGCCCACGTATGGCTACTATATGTGTGCCACGATATAGGCCCACCACATGTATGATCAATATGCATGTCTTCTGTGTGTCCACAATACATGCCCATGTCTATGCACAATTATGCCCATGTAGGTTCATCATGTGTCCCCATGTGTTGTTGTGTTTCCTCTGCCACTCACAGCAGCTCCAGCAGGTCCGGGACGTCCTCTCTCGCCAGGCAGACCACGGGGGCCCTGAAAATAGAGAGAAGTGGGGAGAGATAGGGGAGAAAGACGAGACAACATTCAAAACAGGTGAGTGGAATGAAGAGATCCTTCAAAGAGTTTCATCTGAGGCAATACATCAGCACATTGAAAGAGTGAGCAGGTGCATAACCTCAGGTCTGGCAACCTTAGGTGAGGTACGTCAGGTGAGGGTAACAGGTGTGTGGCGGCCGTGGCACTTACCATAGGTCCAGGAGCGCCATTCTCACCGGGAGCACCACCCTCGCCCTAAACACAGCAAAACGGCAGAGGGCAGAAACGAGTCAGGAGTCAGTCAAGGACAACATTAGTGATGGCAGTCAATTGTGTATCTGTGTGCATTGTGTCACCCTTTGGACATAAGGATTAATCTTTTTTTTCAATTAATTGCAATTGATAAACGTTACAATTAACGATTCATAAAAGCTTGTGTCATGCTTGCGTCATACCTTAGCTCCAGCAGCACCACCCTCTCCCTTGGCTCCATCCACACCGGGGTGTCCCTGCACACAAACAAGAAACAAACAATCATCACTGACAGTCATATCGTTCTCCCATTACAATGACCACAGGCTGGGGTTGAGATGAGTTGCTTCTCCAGTTATCCCATCCACTTACTCTGTGTCCCTTGATTCCGGGAAGTCCGGGTGTTCCTGGGAATCCACGAGCTCCCTATATAAAACAGCAAAGACAAGATGGAAGGTCATGGATTATGTACTGTACGCTGTCATTTTGAAGGAACTAACATTGTTTTTGGACTGTTCATTCAGTGCAAAATCATACCTGAGGTCCAGTGGGTCCACGCTCTCCAGCCTTGCCAGGTTTGCCAGCCTCTCCCTAGAAATGGAAGAGAGGAATGATCAGTTTTGCAGGCTATAGACGGTAAACAGTATACAGTATACAATGCACTATAACAATGCCACCTGCTATGGTGTACCTAAAGTACAGTATACACAGTGAAGGAGGAAGTATTGGAGTTTCAGCACCATCTAGTGAAGGGCAGTAGCATAGAGCAGTGGTTCCCAACCAGGGGTACGTGTATCACTAGGGGTACGCGAGTATACAGCAGTGGGTCCAAGGACAAATGAACAAATGTATGGAGCACAGTCACATTGGGATATAGAGAATGAATAAGGGTGTACTCATGGTGATGGTCATGACAAAAAAAGGCTTAGGGGGTACGCCAGACAAAAGGTTGGGAAACACTGGCATAGAGTACCAGTGCAGAGAGAGCCCGTAACCATGGTAGTTCTACTACTGCCACCTGGTCTTCCCACTCGACTGATGCATGAGGTTATCCACCTTATGGCCACACCCATTAACCCCAACCATTCTGATGTTTGTCGTGCTCCCACAGCATCTCCTGTCTGTTAGTTCTGGTTAGGCTTCCCATAGCCTTTCTGAATGATTATACATTGGCAACTAACCCTTGTAACCGTGGATAACGAGGTGGATAAGGATGAGGCCTTCATCCAGATGTGTGCACATCACCTGCTTACGTACTATATTCAAGTAAATTCAAATGTGTGATCTAAGGTGAACTTGAGTAGGGAGATGTTCTCTGGCATTTGTTTGTGGTCTACTGCTTGTGGGGTTGATTGAAATTGGAAGGTTGCAGGTTTGAATCTCACAATCCAATCCATGGCTTAAGTGCCCTTGAGCAAGGCACATAATCTCACATTGTTTCAAGGACCAATATCCTACCAGAAATAACTAGAAGTTGTTTTGGGTAAAAGTGTCAGATAATAAGGTAATTTAATGTAACCATGTAATGTGATGTCATGTGATCCAACTTAATTGATGAAAGTTGCCATAGTAAGAAATGTGACTCCAAGCTAGCTGCTAGGGGAACTATATAAATATCATCATTTCTGATCTGTTTGGCTGCCCCAATTATTGTCAATATGGTAACCTTCTGTGCTCTGTGTTATTTAATGGTATATACTGTAGTATAATAATAAGAGTAAAGGTGATACCAAAAGCAATAAATATTGCAATATTCATAGAGAAATGCTCCATTGTAAAGAATTAAGAACAGCTCACTGCATAGTTCTGTTTATCAATTGACTGCAGCTTAAACACAAAAAGGCAGAGTATGCACACTATCTATTCTACAGCAACACAAGAGAACAGTATATTTGAAGGGAGTTAAGACAGTCACCAAAAAGTAATTCAAACAAACAACACCTACAGAATAAGAACACAACACATCACCTTCTGTAACACACTTCATGACAAGTGTTAATTGTTCTGATTACTCTACTTACATCACTTCCTGATTTTCCGGGAGGTCCAGGGGGTCCACGGGGTCCAAGAGCTCCCTATGAAAACAAGAGACAATCATCAGACAAGACTACATTTCTATTTTTATTTGCTAACTGCAATATTACGGCAATGTTTAGAGTCAATTTATAAAGTGTTGGTCAAAGAGACTGTTCACAGGCCATGAGCATCAATGTGGACTGCATTGTAGGACTAGTGTGAGGCTCATGTCAGGTTTAGAGTATAAATGCTAAAATCATAGTTTTTGGTCTTTTGCACTTGTCCGTGGAATGGCTTTGCTATTTGATGTATTTTTGCTACTTGATCTGGCTTTTAACTCGTTTTTATTATTGCTTAATTCTAGTCTTTTAGTTTGACACTGTACAACACTTTGGCCGGTTCTTGCTGTTGCTTGTAAATGTGCTATATAAATGTAACATACTTACTTACTTACTGATCATTGGATTCATCAGATAATGGCTACCTCTACAAGATATCTAGTTAACATATAATAGTTTACTAACTGCTGTGTTTCCACAATGTTTACAGTCAGTTTGTGAAACATTGGTCTAAGAGGCTGTACACTGGCCATGAGCAGTCTTGCTTTGTATTGTCATGAAGGACAAGTGTAAATTTTCATGTGAGGTCCTGTTCAGGTTACTGTATTGGGTAAACTAGGTTTGCAGGTTAAGTGTAGCTAGCAAGTGTGCTAAAAGCTAACACTGTAGTGTTTTGGTCTGATTTAAAGTTTCAACAGAGGATGACTTTGCCTTTCCAGTACTGTTCAAAGACAAAATCTGCATTGCTAGGGGAAAAAAAGATCCAACTAATGCAGACGGAAGCATACCGGCTTTGACCTTTGACCTATGTATTTCATTTATTATTCATATATTCTGACTGCATAATCCGCTGATAAAGGAAGCAATGACTTATCCCTCAAGGAAGTGAATTAATGGTAAATCCGTTTTCTTCATGGATGCTGCATTCAATACATATTGTACGTAGATATTAATAACTATCAAGAGTGATATCTGCTTTAGCTTAGGGTATTCATTGTGACATGTTTGAAATTCAGCACCAGCTGTGTGCTTGATAACTGAATAAACACATCAGGGCCCTTGAAACCTCTGGACAATCAGATACCTCTGAGTTATGGCATCCTTGTGTACAACTGCAACTGTGTGTTCAGATGCTGATAGGGTTTATCAAAATGATACATTTATTGTCATTAACAGAAATATAAGCCTGACATGTTTTTTTTTATTTCAATTCAAGATTAAGATTTAAGAATAAGACCAGTAATGGCTTAAACATCTGTCACAAACTATGTTTTAATATGTGTATACAAAGTTCTAAGAATTTGAATGACTGGTATGAAATGCCTATTACTGAAAGATCATGTACTGTAAAATTGTTCACATAAGGTAGAGTGGGGCGTGCATTTGATTTTAGTGATTGCAGTTGGCATTGTCAGTGACCACAAGGCCTTCAAAGGCCTGTTTCGATTGGGTCTGTGAGAACATAAGCTGTCTGTCTTTGATGACTTTTGCCTGATGATGCATACATAGACAGCATATTTCTGAAGTTGAGATGTATGAGGGAGGGCAAAAGAGGAAATGCAAGTGTTAGAGAAGGAATCCTTCTAGGTAATTAGTTTGTGTTTGGGCATAGGGACAACACATACTCCTTGCAGTCTACAGTAGCTCTCAGCCTATTGCAGTGGAGCATAGAGTATAGTCAGCAGGGCCAGTTCTAATCTCTTTGGGGTCCTAGACGAGCACCCTTCTTTCCTCTTGTGTGGAATTAGGAACTAGCATCTGTAAACATAGTGTCATACATCTGATCTAGTAGCTACATACCGGTATGTACATAGTGCCCAGAAATAATCATTGTCAATGGCCACGTTTACATTATGTTTTTACTTCCGAATTAATAATTCCGAATTAAATATTTCCGTTGAGTTTACATTGCACTTTCATTTAATTCTGTAATACAGTGTTTACATGATGTTTTCAAAGTGCAATTGAGTTTTATTCGGAATTAAATTGAGTTAATTCTGAATTAAATATCTCATGTAAACTAGGGCCAAAGTAAAGTTTAATGCTTTGTTTTGCATAATATTCTAATGCTGCACCCTATGACTAGGGCCGGCCCTGATAGTGAGTGTGATTTTTTTTACCCTGTCTGTGACAAAGTACAGTGTGTAGGACAAAATGATGTGTGAAGCTGAGGCATTAATGGGCTGAGAGAGTTTTGGTGTATGTAACCCAAAATAGATTCTGAAAACTGTAAAGAGAACTGACGTTTGGGTTGCATGTGGGCATCTATGTTTGGTGATGAAAACTGAGACTTTTGGGATGATTGTAGCTCATGTTACACAGTACAAAAATGTGGGTTATTTCAACAGGGTGTATTTGGTCGCACTCCCAGAGTACTCTGTTAGTGTTAACACTGCATTTCTGATGTGTAGGTGCTAAAATGACTACTGACTAGGTGCTAAACTGACAACTGAGAGTTTCAGGTCATATGTAGCTTATGTGCAAAACAAAACGGTGAGGAGCTTTGAAGAAATGTATGTTGCATGCAGCCTATGTTTGGAGTTGCTTGCATCTAGTTTTGTGTTGTATGTAATATGCTGAGAACTGTGACAAGGACTGGGGGTTTCAGTTTGTTTATGGAAGACTGAGTGACAGGGGGTCGGGGTTGTGTGAACACAGCTCAACTCAGTTTTGGGTTGTGTGTTGGGTGGTGAGAACTGAGGGTTTTGGGTTTCGTGTGCTAGGTTTTGGACACAGTGAGGAGGTCTAAGGAGCTTACAGCGGGGCCGGGCTCTCCAGCTTCACCAGCGGGGCCTTGGAAACCTTGGGGGCCCTGAAACACACAAAAACAAACAACAGACATATAAAAAAGGAGAAGACACCATACACCTGTGTTACAATTTCAGTTGCATTTAAATCTGTTTTGCTCCAAATTATTATTTTCTTATGGGACTTTCAGACTCAGAGACATGGATGAAGGAGGAACACTATTCAATATTCAGATACACAAGACAAATGCAGTTCATTTCATACCCCACTAAGGGGTCAGCAGCAACTAAATCCATATTTTCTCCTTAAAAAGGACAACACCTCAGTAGATGTTTGTGTATGTGTGTTGGATTACTTACAGGAGATCCAGAAGGTCCAGGAGGTCCACGTGGTCCCATAGGTCCCTAAAAGAAAAACAGAAATGTAGAACAATGTATAACTAACTTTATAACCAGCTTTATTTACCAAACAAGGCTATAGTTTAGCAATTCCTGTCTCTCTAATTGTGTCTCTGCTCATCGCTAATAGAGGGACTGAAAACTATACACTGAGGGAACTGTAGGGAAAAGATTTTTTTTTCAAGTGCTATTCCAGCATTTCCTTTCCCTGCGATAACACAAGATAATGCTGCCTTACCAAGTATGGGGTACTCTGAGCAGAAATAGAAACTTGTAATGATTCCTTTTGACCACTGGGTGGTACACACGTTCAGCAGGACCAGTGATGCTGCGATACCAGTCTGCAGTAGCAAGTGTGTGATCTTACCATGGGTCCCTGCATCACTCCCATCTGAGCGCCTCCAGCCTTCTCATCAAAACCACCAGCCATCTGAGCAGCAAAGTTCTGAAGGAAACATCAACACAACGCACATAAATACACACAGACACAAACACAAACACAAACACAAACACAAACACAAACAGACAGATAGACAGACGCACGCACGCGCGCGCGCACACACACACACACACACACACACACACACACACACACACACACACACACACACACACACACACACACACACACACACACACACTTGAGTATCTGTTCTGAGCATTAGGCAGTAGGGAAAGGAGGTGGATGAATGAATGGGGGTGGGGTTTGGGGAGTAGGTACAGAATGGAGAGATAGATAGTGGCCTTGGCATATGTGCTTCTGACAGAGAGAAGAGACCACTTGGACAGAGGGAGCAATGTGTGCTGTACTCCATTTAAAACTGTGATGGTTTTCACCATGTAGAATGACAAAATTAGTTTAATTGTAAGCAACCCGACAATTTTTGGAGGATTGAGGACAATTCGTCAGTCAACTAAGAGTCTTCAGTTGAGGGACGAAACTTGTTGCTTACAACTAAACTCTTTTGATTAACATGACCTGGATGAGGGACAATCTTCAAGGACACACGGTGGAAACTGCTCATTCAGTCAAAAACGGTGAGCAACACAGACAGAGGAGCCAGGAGAAAGACGGGAAACCAAGAGGGACGACCACTAGACGCAGCTCTTACTCCTCCAAGTCCAGGGGGGCCAGGGGGTCCGGCAGGTCCTGGGTTTCCGGGGGTGCCTGGTTCACCATCTCTGCCTCTTGGTCCAACGCTTCCCTGGAGAAACCAAACGAAACATCGGAAGGAGAGACGAGGTAGAGGTGAGAGTCCATCCGGGAGGATAAGAGGATTAATAATAGGCAAGGTCCCTCACATGACTCCACACCACAAGGGTCCAAGAAGAAGTCAACGTCCTAATCTGCTTAACACTTCAACAACTTCAGACAAGGAGCTTTTAAAAAGTTCTGACACTAACAAGGGGGCACTGCGGACTAAAAGTATGCGAGTTCAAACCAGCGTGCCCCCAGTCCAATTGTGTCTGCATTCCATCATCAATTAACCTGGTATGTGTGCTTCCTGATGCTGCCCCCATGCCACCCCATCATCCCCTGCTTTCATGTTATCACACTTCAGTAGACTTCAGGGGCCGGTACTAAGAAGTTAAGAGGTAAATCATCTAATAGAAGAGCATGGAGTTAAGAAAATGAGGACTTCAGGCTCTTCTATTAGATGATTTACCTCTTAACTTAACCTGGTTTACTCCTGAGCCAGCTTCTTAGTATGGGCCCCTGAAGGTGGGTAGAACCTTGATTTGTAGTTCGACACAATTGGCTCTTTGTCACTTTTTGTAAACAAAATTCTGCCTTGCTCACTAACCATTCATAGCTCCTGTTTGATGATAATGCTGTTGTACAGGACAGGTAAAAAACACCAACACTTCAAAGAAATATTTCACACTCGTTTGTTTCCCTCCCCATCCAAAAGAGAGGTTGTGTAGGCTACGTAGGGTTTGTCCTCCTTACCCTGTCACCCTTAGGTCCTTTGTCGCCTCGCGACCCCTGCTCTCCTGGGGGGCCCTGCAGGCAGATGAACAGATGAAATGAGCCAAAGTGACTTACAGAGGAATGTAGACTTCATAAGCAGTAGAAACTGTAAATATGAAATGTGTAAAATATAAAGTGTATGAATGGACATGCCATGGGGCCTGATGGTCCTCTTGGTCCTACAACCTGTAAGACACAAAAAAACAACAAAAACTTAACACAAAAGAAGGATCCGGTGACTCTGTGGTCCCATGTTTGCCAAATAGTTCTAAAAAATGAATGCATGTCAATGCAAGTAGAAGTAGATATGTTATAATAGGACATTAGACACACTGATAGACTGAGGAGGCATCAGCCTTGGCCCCTGCCTGTAGGTACAGCTAGAACATGTTTTAATGGAAGTCTATCTCTTAACGACCACTGTCACACCTGCTACATCCCTCCACAATATACCAATATTCAATTGTGCTGGTATGCTCTCAATAAATAAATACATCCAACACATACAAGACCCACTGTAGGGAAACCAACATATGGGCCCAGGTTTGTGTGAAAGAGGGCATAGGTTCACTTACATCGGTAATATCTCCTGGTTCACCTTTCTGTCCCTGGAAAACAAAGATTCACAAAGCATGAGGAGAGGATAACTTCAAAAACGTCAAATACCTGCTATCTGCATTAAATATCTATTAATTTGACTGAATTTGTATTGTTTGCTAGATTAATGGTGATTATCATGTTTTATATACCCAGCCAAATCAATAGTTCAACAAAAGTCCAACAATGGGCAATCTTGAAACTGTGTCTCCATCAGTCTGCGCATCTGTGAAGGGGTGAGTTCGAGCAATATCGTGTGTGGTGGCCACACTGGCAAAAATGTGACTCAAATGGAGAAAAATGTAATAATCCACAGGCTTACACCTAATGTACCAATATTGCACCACTGACGATTGAATATTCTGCTGTTATATTTAGAAAAAAATCTGTTATACTAAGAAAAACGTTATATAAAGATGAACGTCAACTTTATTGTTAACCTGGTTTTAGACCTTGAAGCTTCCCTACTACCTGGCTAAAGCTAATTTGCATAGTCTGAGGGTGGATGTTAAGTTTTTGACCTGTGCATCACCATGTTTTGTAACCACTTTTCAATAGTCACCCCCTCATCAAATTCCTTTTCATTTCAAACATTGCCTTAACGCACATACTGTGTGCATTTGTTTGTTTATTGTCGATATTGTTAAATAAGGGAACCCTTATTTGCATTTGTGTAAAAAACATGAAATCTTTTTAATAGCTAATGCTACACAGTTATAAGCATGGTTACACTATCATTTGTTCTAATTTGCCTAAAGCAATTATAATGTATAACTGTGCATATACTATTGTATTTAGTTTTGTAGGTTAGTTCTTCCCAACTCACCTTTGCACCGAGCCCCTCTGTGGTTTTGGAAGAGATATAAATAAAAAAGACACAGAAAGAACAAAAGGTTAGCAATGCCAGACACACACACACACCCACACACACAGACACACAGACACAGACACAGACACACACACACACACACACACACACACACACACACACACACACACACACACACACACACACACACACACACACACACACACACACACACACACACACACACACACACACACACATAATATTTTGACCTCTTGATATCTGACCTCTGTGTCATATTACAGTGAACTGCTATTAGTCTCATTCACTCTCCTCAACTACAACAAGACACACACACACACACACACACACACACACACACACACACACACACACACACACACACACACACACACACACACACACACACACACACAGACACACACACACACACACACACACACACACACACACACACACACACACATATACCCAAACTGCAACTCATGCAGTGGTGGTGAGCCAAAGTTTCCCCTTAAGTTACACGCCAAACGATCACCAGTGCCATACAGTATGCAAACAGTGTAAGATCTTAGTGACAGAGTTCAAAGAGGGCATTGAGCCCAGGTGAAGAACAGCTAACAAGCTAGAGGTCATGTTTCCTGTAAATGATGAGGTCGGAGTCTTTATGGTTATGATTAAACGTGATAAAAGACACACACAGAAATGGATCAGAAGGACATCATGACATATATGAGTTGCAACATTAAAATGAGTTGTTATTAAGCTACTAAAGCTGGTTATTTAGAGGGCCTACATTTTAAAATGGAAGTTGGATTACAGAGAACACGTAATTAAAGGTGTTAATCCTTTTCCCCCCCATTCTGCCACTAATATCTGATTTTGACAGATATTCTGGGTCATTCTAGGACACATTCAGACTGTGGAGTTATCTGGCATGATTAATTGGGTATTAGTGATGCTATTGTGTCAATGGGCATTATTTGACGAATCATGACTAAGCATGCATACTTATGCACTTGCATGTGTTTCTATAATGCCCTCTGCCATCCTTCTAAGAGATGTGTTTAATTTGATAATACCCTCAGTACCCCGAGTTCAGTACAGGGATATAGAGTATGGAAAAGTGTGTGGATAGGGTTAGGGTTAGTGTGTGACCTACTGCTGTCCAACTGACGTGTACTCAGACACCAGCACACACCCCCAACACACACACACACACACACACACACACACACACACAGACAGGCACACACACACACACACACACACCTGTGATGCAGGTGATCGAGAGCCCAGAGGAAACAAGAAGCATGTGAAGCTAGCATTCACATTCACATTAGCATTAGCATTAGAATAGCATTGCATAGCATAGCATAGCATTAGCATGGCAGCGGTAATTTATTTAGGAGAGTAAATAAATTAGGACCAGTGGGGGCGCTGTGATCGGCCGGGCAGACGGGGCAGCACTCTCCGTCAGGAATGATGGGGTTGGCGCAGTCACGCAGCTCGTCACAGATGATCTCATCGCACAGCACGGCGCCCGTGTCACACACACAGATGCGACACGGCTCCGGCTTCCACACGTCCTTGTCGCTGTATTGGCGGCCATCTTGGATGCAGCCACCAAGCTCATCCTCTGCAGTGGCCAGAGCCAGCAAGGACAGGAGGACAGGAGGACAGGAAGCCAAGGGAGAGGGGGAGGGGCAGAAGAAGGAGAGAGAGAGAGAGAGAGAGGATGGAAGCATGGATGGAGAGATGGAGGAAAGGACACAAGGATGGGAGAACGAATAGGAAAGTGATGTCAGGAAGGGGAAGAGGAGAGGAAGTGTGAGGGAGGGGAAAAGAGGGGTGGAAGGATGGGGTAGATAGATAGATAGGGGGAGGGAAATGTATATAGCGTTGTTTAAGGGGCGGTTATGAAGGGGGGTTTGGGGTGGAGGTCAGCAGTTAGGAGGTAAGCAGGTGAGATTCTTGGCAGGCCGTGCACTGCATATGTACATTGATATGCTGTCATATCAATGAGGATATGCTCTGCCTGATCACATCAAAATACATGTGCACTTTTGTGTGTCACTTGGCCATTTCAATATTTCCACATTGAGCCAACATTAACACAGTTCTGCTCCATTGGCAGGACTTGGCAGGATTAATGGACGGTAATGTGGCTGGTAAGACATCTGAAAGATTTACGCGCATTTGCTCAAGCTTTCTCTCACCCATGTCTCTTGTCATAGACATTTGCACAGCATAAAGGCACTCATTTCACAAGCATGATAAATACACTACAATGTAAGTCAGGCAGATTTTCATGACAACTACCTCTGCTTCCATTGAACACAGGCCCTACTGTAAGTACAGTGTTGGGACAGTGGGTAATAGGCCTATCTGCAGTTGTAAGCAGGGTGTCATACAGGGGGTTGAGGTGTGACTGAGTCACCAGAGCCCCATGTAGTAGGCCTTTATAGGGGGCCCACACAGTGTCTGATGTATGTTGATATATGGCACAATTTGTTGCTATATTGTGCTTGTAAGTGCAGTATTTTTCTCAATACAGCTTGATTTAGCCTGAAAAGGTGTAGCGCGACACAGCTGTAAAGGTGGAATGGCTGGAGAAGGAGAGTTGAAAGCAATGCCGCGGTCTGTAGATCTCTATGAAGAAAGTTCCCCATACAGAATGTTCTCCTTAATGTGGACTTTCACAGCCGTACAGTAGAACACATTCATTTGGAATGAATACTCAAAAACCTCACTGCGGTGCTCTTAAAAAAACAGCAGCCACCCTTAAAGGGGGCATTCACCACTCCGCGTGAGCAGGACCTGAGCATCCCACTGCTCCACGGGTAGGTAGACTACACAGGACCGCATAGTTTACATTGAGGTGTAAGGTTTGGGTTACTGTGCCGCCGCCGCCACTCCTGATTGGCTGGATGGCTGTCCCAGTGTGGTGAGGTTGTCTTTGGGCTCCACAGTGCCCCCTGCTGACGGGCGTCTATTCACTACGCCCCTACAGCGTAGCGTCCCACCTACCGCCCAGCACCCTGCTCCTGACTGACCTGGCAGTCCGCTACATGAATGGGCCCTTTTCTCAGACGCCACAGGGGCATAATTGACAGGCGGGTGCCCTGAGCAAACAGGGACCCCATCTGGTTCTCATAGAGCTGCTAGTGCCAGAGCAAACACACACACACACACACACACACACACACACACACACACACACACACACACACACACACACACACACACACACACACACACACACACACACACACACACACGATATGGCACAAAGAAAGCACTGCTTTCAACCCTCTCTTGCTCCAGGGTCCCACTTTTTTTTCTGCTCAAGGTTTGTATAAACACAGTAGGCCCTATTTATTAACTGAAATCTTGCACGGCTGAAAAAGTAAGTTTAGTGTAAGTTTTCATGTCAAATGCCTCCGGCAGGCAAACAATTGAGAGTGTGTTCCACCTCATGCCTAATGTGTGGGCTACTTATATGGGAGAGATAAAATGTGGATGATATTTTTAAAAAGTAGTCTATGGTCCTACCGGGGCACTAACAGTAGGGCACTTGTCTACTATGCGGCCAACCCGAGTTCAATTCCTACCCGGGCCATTTGCCGACCCTTCCCTGTCTCTCTCATCCAACTCGCTTCCTGTCACCACCTTCACTGTCCTGTCGTATAAAACTAAAAGTAAAAGCCTGAAAAAGCCCCCCAAAATACTTTAAAAAGTAGTCTATACAAGTAGGCTACCATCCGTGAGAATATGTCTTGTATGATAATTATAACCTTACAACAGTGCCATGCATGAACACAGCTGCTCTGTGTCCTTCACCATCTCCAAGTGATGCCCTTTGAGCCTGCCAGGCTGCAGGTCAAATGGTGTAAACAAACTCAGAAGTACAGAGGTTCTCTCACAGGCACTACAAAGCACTGTACAAACTCCATCCTATGGTCTCTTTTCCTTGTAGGCTCCTTGACAATATTCCAGTTGGGAATTTCTTGTCAGAATCCAGCCTCCAGCAACATTACCAAGGCATTACCATTGTCCACGACAATTACTCAATGTGGTATCATCTGTTCAGTTGTTCTTGCAAATGGTTGCATAACCACTTATAGTTAAGCAATGAACATTCACTTGACAAGACATTCATGATATAGACAACTTCACCCAGCCCTTATCTCCATCAAAGCCCACAACATCATGGAGTTCTGTATGTTACACTTGACGACCCTTACTTTCTAAACTTGCAAGTCAATGCCCAAAAGTTATGCAGGTAGGCCTATTACACGTTTCAAGTTATACAAAGCCGGTGAATGTATTATTTAAAGAGAGACAAACGTTTTGCAGGTGAAACTTAACATCATTTGCAGCCCAACCAGCTGCAGAATCACCTGTTGCTGAAAAGATTGTTTTAAAAAAAAAGTTGCGACTTACGGTCATCCTCCTGTTGACATCTTACAATGGATAGTAATACAAGTTGGGTTGCTACAAGTAGCAAAACAGTCCGTGAATCCACAAAGCTGAACATGTCTAAATATTAGACATGCAGGTCCTTTGGGTGAGAAAAGTTGACGGGGATGGAGCAGCTGCGGCTCTTTAGGCGTTGTGTGCGTGTGTATGTGTTTCCCAGCCTACGGAACCATGCAGTCTTATCTTCCGACCAAAGATGATGGGGAGGAATCCAACGGCGGGCCCGTGCGGACAGTCAGCACCTACCGCGTCAGGCCGAGCACCGCGGTTTAATGTCCAGTCGCGTATTTATGAATCTTTGTATATTCCGCAGGACCAGTCCACCCCCTCCGACCCCCAAGCGCGCTGAAACACGAGCTCTATCTCCCTCCCCTCCCTGTCGCAGCATCCATTCTTTTTCTTCCCAAACCCATCCTCCTTCGGCCAAGCGCACAGAGGTGGGGACCTTTTTTTTCTCTTCCCCACAAACTTACCATAACTCGTTTTTGTTCTTCTTCAGAGAGAAAATTTAGCATGGATAGAGGATAACCGTTTTCATGGTTGTTTTAACCCTCTGTTGGCGCATGTTAAACATTATATGGTTAAAATTGTCACTGTGTTTGCATAATATAGGCCCAAGTATCTCCAACACTTTGCAGTCTGAGGAGAGGTGGTAGGAATTATATTTCATTTTACATTTCAATACGGCATTATGTAAAATGATGATTTAAATACTTTTTTAGGCCAAGACATGTAAACAAGCTGGAGAGATGGTCATTATTCTTAAAAATTGGACTGCAATTAAGGTCATCACATTTGCAAAATGTGGGTTAAAAGTCAGACGTCACAGGAAAGACCAATCCTACCTAAGGATATGGCTTGGGTGGAGCTCGGACTCCCACCGTGTTGGTCCACTGAACTGTCAATCATTTGTGGATATATGAATCGGAGATGACCTTACCTCTGCTGAGGTGTGAGATAGATCTCAACACCCACCTGATTCAGTCGACCAATCACGGCCATCCACCAAAGCAGGCCAGCTTCTGATCTCTGATTTAAATGAAACACAGGGCATCACACCCTGACAGGCTCACCATAGGCCGACAGCTTGCACACACACACAGTCACACACACATGCTTGCACGCACACACGCACTTGCCCATGTACACACACACACACACACACACACACACACACACACACACACACACACACACACACACACACACACACACACACACACACACACACACACACACACACACACACACACACACACACACATAATATTTTGACCTCTTGATATCTGACCTCTGTGTCATATTACAGTGAACTGCTATTAGTCTCATTCACTCTCCTCAACTATTGTAAATGTATTCCTAACTTTGTTACTGCTGGTGATTCTTCAGAGGCAGCCCCCTGTTTCCCCTGTTTCACTTGGATTGTATTCAGGCCCGCTCTCTTACAAACAGACACTGGCTTTCTTCTGCAGATCTTACGTCTTATTGAAGTTGATGTGAAAGCTATGATTTTGCAGATTAGTGTCTCCAAGTGAGACACGCTCTTGTGAGTCAATGTTTTTCCCTGGTTTCCCCTGTGAGTACTGGGGCATAGAGGCCTTCTGGGATCACAGATCACATCAATGGACACATGTCAGCAGCTTGAAGCACACAAAACACTGCACTGTCTAGTGTGGCCTTCCTACAATGTATAGCTCAGTCACAGTTGTGTGCATCTGAAGTATGAAATATGTTGCATTCTCTCTCTCTGTCTCTGTCTCTGTCTCTGTC
Organism: Engraulis encrasicolus; assembly: GCF_034702125.1. Classification (NCBI taxonomy): domain Eukaryota; kingdom Metazoa; phylum Chordata; class Actinopteri; order Clupeiformes; family Engraulidae; genus Engraulis; species Engraulis encrasicolus. The sequence goes on from NC_085858.1 coordinate 5,712,664, forward strand.
TCTGTCCCTGTCTCTCTCTCTCTCTCTCTCTCTCTCTCTCTCTCTCTCTCTCTCTCTCTCTCTCTCTCTCGTCAGTGTTCATTAAAGTGTGTCGCCACTCTTATGGCCCGATTCTCAAATTACCTTGCTCCTGAGAGAGAGAGAGAGAGAGAGAGAGAGAGAGAGAGAGAGAGAGAGAGAGAGAGAGAGAGAGAGAGAGAGAGAGAGAGAGAGAGAGAGAGAGAGAGAATTAGACATACTAGAATCATAGGCCTACTTGAGGGGCCTGTTGGGGAAGTATATGAAAATAATAAGGTGGGTTCATAGCATCCTAAAACAACACTGTGTGTGTGTGCGTGTGTGTGTGTGCGTGTGTGTGTGTGTGTGTGTGTGTGTGTGTGTGTGTGTGTGTGTGTGTGTGTGTGTGTGTGTGTGTGTGTGTGTGTGTGTGTGTGTGTGTGTGTGTGTGTGTGTGTGTGTGTGTGTGTGTGAAAGATGAGGGCTTACATTGTGTACTCTAACCCCCCTCCCCATCCCTTTTCCTCTCTCTCTCCTTCCCTCTCACCCCATCTCTATTACTCTCTCCCCCTTACTATCTCTCTCTCTCCCTTACCCTACCTCTCTCTCTCCTGCCTTCCTCACTCCCTCCTTCCCCACACACACACACATACACACAATGCAGCTCTGTGTGCTGGGCTGCTGGAATGCCGGTAGCGGGGGTGACTAGCGGGTGTGGACCAGGGGGGGGGTGAGGAAAGGTAGATGTGGAGTGGGCAGGGGCAGGGGCAGCGGGGTGGGGTGGGTGTGGGTGGAGGATGGAGGTGAGAGTCGGGTGGGGTGGGGTGGGGTGGGGTGGAGGAGGACAAGAGCCCAGAGAGGCTCCAGGGGTGTGCAGGGTGTCCGGGTTCCGGAGCACTGAGCGTGCGCGCCTGTCTGAAGTCTTTTCTGACTGTTTTTTGGGACTGACGATGCACAAGTCAAGCCAATGCAGCCATTTCTGCTGCTGGGAAGTTATCAGGGCCAAACATGACTTGGGATGACATTGACTCGCTGTTGCTGTTGGATGGTCTGGGTATGTGTTGTGTGTTCAAGTGACATTGTTTGTTTGGGTTTATTTGAATCTGGGGCTTTGTTCCCAAAATCCTTATATAGGTTTTGTCAGGTTTCCATCAGTGTTTTTGCATTCGCCACTAGAGCAGTTTCATAGGTGCCACTGAGGTTTTGACATCTTGGTACCAAATTTTCCCGGCAGTCTTCGCTAATCCGGTGGCCTCTGAGCTTGCACTGACAGAGGTTTTATGACACACAGTCACACACAATCACTCTCAGCCGGCTTAAGAAACACAGGCTCGGCAAGTTTTGGCTCCTCGAGTAGAATCTAATTACTGCTTTTGAAGAAGTGCTACTTTGTTGTCCAACCAAATTGTGACATTTTTGGGACAGTGTAAACTCTATCTGTACTCTATCTATCTGTAAACTCTATCTGTACTTGAAAACAGACACTTGTTGGCTTCATCTTCATCTTTTACTGGGTCTTGCATATATGATTGATAGATAATGAACCTGCTAATGTAATATTTTCCTGATAATGTAACAAAACATGTAATAAAGTTCCCAAAAATGTAATAAAACATGATCATCTATTCACTGCCTGATAACTTAATAAAGTGCATTTCTCAATATTGTAGCCTAATAATTGTCCTATGATAATGTAACAAAGAGTAACAGGCATTACATGATCACGTTACCCTCAATGTTGCACACTCTATTCAGCAAACACATCCATACAGTATTACATTAACAAAAACAATGCAGCATTAGGATAAAAGTCAGATGCGAAGGTTCTCCATATGTACCCCTGAAATTGGTTGCCAGATAATACTGGTTTTACCATCGCCTCATACTCATTTCATTTGCACAGAGGGACTGCAATTGCCAAATTGAGAAAAGTTTAGTGGAGGGAAGGGTGAACTCCGATGAAGTTTGAAATACATGTCCTATTTGTTTGACATTGACAAACAACTGTGGGCAACACATTTGTTACAATATCAAGGAGTTAGTACATTATCAGAAAATTATGACATAGGTTCTACAAGGCTTCGTGATCTTGATCTCTGTGATGTGCAAAGCAACTGGTGCTGTTTCCATGGTAGGCTTATTGGTATAACTCACTGACTTGTATAGTATAACTAGTCTGAATGGAATGGACTGACCCAGACAGAATGACCAATAAAAAGGGCCACTCATTTAGGGAGGATGTACAACACAGTGTATTTACTGTAGAGTCTGCTCTTATGAGTCTAAAGTTATTACACATATTGTTCAATGTATTTTGATCATCATTTTCAAATATATAGTGTGCTGTGCAACACACATCTAACTGTGATAACCAAATAGTTCACAGTTAACCCCTAAAATCTTAACTGGTTGCCACAGGATGACCTGAATGGAATGAATTGACCCAGACAGACCAACTTAAAACAGGGTGGAAGGTAAACACACGTAAACTCCGTTTGCCCAACTCTCAGATTTCAGAGATGGTGTTTATCCACCTCAGAGGGGAGGTTCTGGACCTACATTTTCTTACTCTGTTTTACTTCGTAATTTGTGCTCATGCTCCAACTGCAACTGTAGGCCTAATGTTCAAAACAACACTACATTGGTCATTTACAATGCGTGCAAAGCATTAGGAACTTTTTTTTTTTTACAATCGGGTGGTCTACCACAAAAGTGAGAGATTTTCAAACATCTGTTACTGAACAACTCACTGTGATCACCAAATTCACATCCAATATCAAGGGCAGAACTATGGAGGCCCTATTGGGCCCTATTGTGACCATGGCTGTCAATGTTCTTCCTGGGGCCCTGTGTGCAATTATTCTAACACTGATTTTACCCCCTATTAAACACACAGTGCTCAGTTAGCAAATGCAATCAACTAGCCCCTTAAATACTGCACAGATTCTCACCAAGAGTTGCAGACTACAATTTTTGCACATATTTAGGGTGCTTTCTTTACATGAAAGTGACATGTTGAGTCTTCCCACGCTGGCAGAACATGATCAAACCAGTTTAGGACAAGAGATGATGAGAGGAAGCCTGCCAACGCGCCCCTTAGTATTGAAAATTACAATAGACTAGACAAGCCGCCCCCCACACTGGACTGTAGTGCCCCCGTTGAGAAAGATTACAGATTACTCTCTCTCTCTCTCTCTCTCTCTCTCTCTCTCTCTCTCTCTCTCTCTCTCTCTCTCTCTCTCTCTCTCTCTCTCTCTCTCTCTCTCTCTCTCTCTCTCTCTCTCTCTCTCTCACACACACACACACACACACACACTCTCTCTCTCTCTCACACACACACACACACACACACACACATACATACACACACACACACACACACTTACCATACATGCATATGTATACTCTTGCATATGCATATGTATACACATACACACACGCACATACACACACACACACACACACACACACACACACACACACACACACACACACACACACACACACACACACACACACACACACTTACCATACATGCATATGTATACTCTTGCATATGCATATGTATACACATACACACACACACACACACACACACACACACACACACACACACGGACACGGACACGGACACATGCATGGACACATGGACGCAGGACTCGGGCTGTAAAGGTAGAATGCAGGAAGTAGGGACTAGAGCTGAGTGACCTGGGAAAAGAATGCAAGATGATGTTTAGTCAGCCAAAGGAATTCCATATTCTCTGTGAGTGTTGCTAAGACCTAGGGCTGAGGGAGCTTCTGAAGACCCCTTGCAGACTGGGACCCCCCACTGAACGAAATTTATTTGGACAGGTATTAATTTTGCATTGCACAGCTTTTTAGCCTACTTGTAGTGCATTTGGTGTATCCTAACGGTTATATTCTAATATATTCTATATCCTAACGGTCATCACTACATTATGAACAGTAATGTATTATTATTATGTATTGTTATCATGTAGGCAAATAGCAAAAACAGAAGATCTACGGAAGATTCCTGGGCAGACTAGAACAACCGAGCATTCCTTTGGTTTGGAAACTCTTTATCATTGGAAAGCAGGTATAATTTGTGAAGCAATGAATGCCTCCTGCCTGTTCTTAGGTAAGTTAACTGTCATCATTTGAGCCTTTGAGCCATGTGAGAAGATACACGGTCTCCTCCATTTTATAAATAATGTGACTGAATAAGTTTTCTGCCCACGGTTTCCATTTCAGTTGATGATCTAGTGAACCAGTGACACGATTCTCATCTTGAAAACGCACTAGAAGGTAAATCAACAATAAACCTATTTCAGGTTAATTGGGTGGATGTGTAAGAGAGAGAGAGAGAGAGAGAGAGAGAGAGAGAGAGAGAGAGAGAGAGAGAGAGCGAGAGAGAGAGCGCCCTACCCTAAGAAAGCAGTCCTTTTTCAGTGCGTTGGCCAGTGGGTCGGTCGGAGCAGAAATAGAATGGGGTCTGTGGGGGCCGTGGGAGGTGAATAAACAAGCCTTGTCCCCTGTCCCAACAAAACTGCTGTTTAAGCCAAACAAACACAGCAGACCGGTCCTGGCATTCTTAGCAGCTCTCTGGCACACATTTGAGTAGCGTTGTGAATGCTCTCAGGGACCCAGGACACAGGAACATCTCTTTTTTTGTCTGTACTGTAAGCCATTGCCAGCCAGTGCCGAGGGACTCTCATTGGGTCTGCTCTCCAGAGAACAACGCTCTCTAGTCAAGCAAGAACTTCAGAAGAGCCAGAAACACTCAGTTTACAGTACTGCTTGGCCTACTGTAACTATTAATGCACACACATTGTTGATCATTTAATGACCCACATTTACACATTTGTATTTATGCTGGCTTTGTTAAGAAGGAATACTGAAGAAGTGAGCGTCACAACAATGAGCATGGTGTATGATGCAGTTGAAGTTGCCTTGATCGGCCCTGCCGTGGCCATCCGGTAGGGCACTCACCTGCCATACGGCTGACCCGGGTTCGATTCCCGGCCCGGGTCCTTTACCGACCCCTCCCCGTCTCTCTCCCCATTCACTTCCTGTCTACCTCTCGTATTGTCCTGTCCATAAAAAAGTCTAAAAGACCAAAAAAATAAAAAATAAAAAAAGAAGTTGCCTTGATCAGGGTCTAGTCACTATTTGCTGAAAATACTCAACTACACCAACAACAACAATGCTATGACATTACAGAGAGCCTTAAGTAACAGATAAAGACATAGCCATTACAATTTTGGAGACAGTAAGGTTATAACATAGGCCCAGCGCAAAGGGGTTAAAGGAACTTCCCAAGGCCACTCTTATACGGTCAGCATTTTCAGCTAGCCTTCTTTATGTTCTAAAAAAAAGAACACTAAGACACATAATCAGATTTTTCATGTTTATTTGTATCCTATTGTCAATAAACAAACTGTCTGTGACCCATGAGTGTACTAAATGAACAGCTGTTCTTGGCATTTTACTATGAACCCTTAAAGATAAAAGCAGAGACAGAGGGCCAGAGGCAGAGAGTGGGGGTGCAGGAGAGGAGAGGAGAGGAGAGGAGAGGAGAGGAGAGGAGAGGAGAGGAGAGGAGAGGAGAGGAGAGGAGAGGAGAGGAGAGGAGAGGAGGAGAAGAACAGGGTAGAGAGATCAAGGAGGGAGGGGACGTTTGGGGGGTAGAGAAGGTGAGTTTGTGAAGGAAGGCAGGCAGGCAGGGAGGAGGAGGAGGAGGAGGAGGAGGAGGAAGGTGAGGAAGGGGTCTCTGACGGAAGATGGCGGCCAGGGAGACAAAGTGGGCATTGATCTGCACACAGGAGGAATGGAGGTGGAATGGAAGGCATTTTCCTGTGAACGCTGGGAGACTGGGCTGAGCTCAGAGGCCTGGGTCAGCCTGAACTCTCCTCACACACACTCGCATGTGTGTGTGAGAGACCGGGCGAGTAAGCTGTGTGAGAGAGACTGTGTGTAAGCATGAGTGTGAGTGAGTGTGTGTGAGTGAGTGTGTGTGTGTGTGTGTGTGTGTGTGTGTGTGTGTGTGTGTGTGTGTGTGTGTGTGTGTGTGTGTGTGTGTGTGTGTGTGTGTGTGTGTGTGTGTGTGTGTAGTATGGTGTGTGTGTGAAAGAGAGAATGACACATTGGAAAGAGGTAGGCCTTTACACCTTTACAGATCTTTTAGCATTCAGGCCGGTGCACATACACAGCAGCATAACGCCAAACTGGACAAAGCCATACTTACCAGTCCTCAGCAAAACCTACAGTACAGACACACAAAAAATATTTCACATATCATACACATTCATGACGAGAGGGCACGGGAGAGAGAGAGAGAGAGAGAGAGAGAGAGAGAGAGAGAGAGAGAGAGAGAGAGAGAGAGAGAGAGAGAGAGAGAGAGAGAGAGAGAGAAGGCCGGTGGGGCCAGAGAGAGAGAGAGACGGGGAGAGAGGGAGGGAGAGGAAATGGAGTTGTGTGTGTGTGTGTGTGTGTGTGTGTGTGTGTGTTGGCAGTGGGTGGGTGTGTGTGTGTGTTGGGCGTGGGTGTGCCTCTCTCTATCTGCTAATCAGCAGTATTATGTGTCCACCATACATACACTCAATCACTACCAGCTGCCAAGCACCCTCACGTGCTGTAATGCTCCCCTGTGGAAGCACACACACGCACACACACACACATGCACGGACTCACACACACACACACACACGCACGCACGCACGCACGCACGCACGCACGCACGCACGCACGCACGCACGCACGCACGCACGCACGCACACACACACACGCACACACACACACACACACACACCCCTGAGTCCACCACACTCACTGCACAAGGACTTCCTCATAGTTCAAAGAGGCCTACACAAGCAGCACACACCCTTCCACAGTCTGGCCCAGTGTCTGGCGCTCTGTGCTTTGAATAGGTAATGAGGGGACTGAGGACGAGACTCTCATACGATATAAGTAACTAATAAATGATATGTGGTCCTCCACTACTGGTGGCACACAGTAGAGGAAGAAATGAAATCTATGAGCGGAACAAGGGAAAGTGTCCAGAAAAAAGCACAGAATAGACCAGAGTGGAGAAACTTTGCTGCCCTGCTTCAATGGGCCGTAACGTAAGTAAGTAAGTCAATAACATGTATCTGCATAGTAGTCATACATTCCACTACTGTGTAAGGATGTTTGCATCTTAAATAAAACTGTGAGTACTGCATTCAATCTTAAAATAATGTTTCCAAAAATGGAAAATGGACTGAAAGGCTCTAGTGTCTTCGCTTTGCCCACCATATTGCTGTTAGAGTTGGAAGAGCAGACCACTTTCCAGTGGTCCTCTGCAAGACAAACCTCATTCCATCCTGTAGTGTATAGGACCACCAAAGATGAGACGAAGTTGGTTGATTCCAAATCCAAAGATCTATTACATGCGCCCTGACAAAATATCGGGAACATGAATAGGCACATTTCTTTCAAAGCTAAGGTTAGCCTGGAAAGAAGATAATGCATCTAAAAAAAAATACTCAATCCTTGGTCAGTAAAGGGCACAAACATACACACATAACCCATTCAGAATAAATGCAATTATTCAACATGATATGCAACAGGCTATATGGGGGCTAAATAGGCCCCACAGAAAAACTAGCGGTACTACTAGTAGCTTTCCAAAAGACAGACTGTGGCACCGACACCCTGGGACTCTGACTGCTGGCTCTTCAACGCGGTTGCCTGGAGGTAAGCTGAGAGTGCCCCTCACTGTCAAACCATGGACACACCAGACGCAGACTGCGCACCACGGGCTACGTCCCGTCACAACTTGAAATGTAATACACAGAAGTACCACATGGTGTCAGTGTAACTATGTAATTACAACGTTTTTTGGGGAAAGGTTGTACCCTACGCCTGTAGTGTAAACACACCAAGTGACACTTGGTCATGCACGTGGTTTGTGCTATTCGTGGCTATACATTTGGTTTTCAGTCAGTGAAAACATCTAAAGCCTTGATTTATTCCTGAGCCAGAGAGCAAGGAACAAATGCAGAAAAAAACTCAGTCCATGTGATGTAGCCTAATCGATAACATAGGCTGTGTGTAGCCTACTTCTAAATATTCCTACACCCTCTTAAGTTCAGCGGTCTTGTACTGTGAACCAATATAGCTTAAACTAAATGAGAATGTAAACGAGAGTTTGTCAACACCTTTGACGAGTACAACCTCATAGTGTTCTTTGTGGCCCCCAATATTTCACAGACTTGTCACCAGTTTCTCTTTTATTTATGAGACATGAATCTATCTAGACTTACCAGACAGGCGCACAGGCCAAGCCTACTGATGACGAAGAAAGATCTCGACAACTAAAAATAGACCTATCTTCAGGGAAACTTATTGACAGTATAGCGCAGATGTGTGAAGAAATTGAACTACCCTAAATTGGAGGGCCATATTTGATTCATGCGTCCCAGTAACAGCATACCAGCTTCTGATACCAATTACTGTCATGCGTTACTTTGTCAGAACTCTTTATTTTGGCCTGCTGTGTAGTGTGTGCGTATCCGTTCCATGCCCGGCAACTCATTTGTCATCGTGACCTATTTGGGATCATAGCGTCACTGACAGTCACCGAGTCGCTTGCCTGAAGCACATGGCCGAGGCACACACCTCCTACTTATGGTGTTCAGTCCCGTGTAGGGAACGTGAAACATTTAACTTCCGAGCGACCTCGGGACACCACACCTCTACTGGCTTGTCACTCTCACACCGTTGGAGTGTTTTTTGCGTAAAGTAACAACAGAGATTCTTTTTAAAAATCAGAATGCACTGCCTGAAGAAAATTCGTCCGGCAAACACGGGGGTTATTAAACTGCTGGTACAGAATGCATCCACCCAGGCCAGGAATGGGAGCAGATCCACAGGTGTGATCCGCGCGGCTCCCGGCGCACCGGCGTTCAGTACCACCGGAGCAACAGTCCTGCACCAAACCTGTCACCAGCCCAGCGTAGGCCTGTCCGACTCAGAACAGGCACAATACAGGTGGGATTGGTGCGGCACTTCCAAATTATAAATTAATAGTTGCAGAACATGTTATTCTGTATTTGTTAACTTATATAAAACGTTAGACTGAGGTCTGTGTTGTGACAGCAGGCAGGGTGATATAGAAAGCGGCACTGAAGAACAATTTATATCTTATCATGAAATGTTGTTGCTGATAGTTTTTAGAGGACACCTCAATATTAACATCAAACTATAACATCAACAAAGAAGTTAGACAAAACAACAATAGTCATGCATGTATCAGTATTGATATCAAATTGTCTCTGAAGTATTTTCTCACAGATGTTTTTTTTCATCCCTTTTCCTCCCTGCTTTATTTGTAATTTTATTTTAGTAAACGAATGGTCAATCACCTGGAGGACCTACTCTTTTACACAATCACCCAAGGAGAGGATAAAATCCCTGTTTCCCGCTTCATTGCTGTAAGTATTTCAATTCAGTCAACGCCTCTAATACACTTACTTTCTAGCTATGCATTGTGACATTCCAACCTAATTGATTCTAAGCTCAGACCTAGTTGAGGCTACTGTACATACTGTATTGTTGTGCTGAGCTGTTGACCTGAACTAACCACTGAAGCACAGCATTCCTGTTTAGTGGTAAATAAAGAGTTGACACGGCTGTATATGGGTACACGTGCTGTAGACTGCTGTATTCATGTGTAAATACATTCTTAGCAGTCAGGATACTCCCACACACACACACACACACACGCACACGCACACACACACGCGCGCGCACACACACACACACACACACACACACACACACACACACACACACACACACACACACACACACACACACACATACACACAAACACACCTGTAGCTTTTCCCACAACCTTTATGCATAGTGTATATACTATATGTATGACTGTGCGTGAGAGAGAGAGAGGTGACGACCTCTCAAGGGTCAAAGGTGTTGAAGTGGAAGTGGAAGCATGATTACACCTACCCTCTAATTTGGGCCATGGGTGTAACTTGTAGAGGACAGGGGACACTAAAGACATACATTATTACCTTCGGAAAACAAATTTGCGCTATCTTACACAGTGATGACTTAATGTTGTCAATTCAAGTCAAGTCAGCTTTTATTGTCAGTTTGCTCATATGCACAGGTCTTACAAGGAAATTGAAATTATGTTTCTCTCGCTATAGCATGAAAGACATAGACATTCGCAGGACTGACATTTGCAGACAAACATCAAAGTGCAAGACAGGACAAGTAACACTGATGGACCAATAAGAGTAAAGTGATGAAGCAATAAAAAAATACTGAGTATTGCACCCCCCTCACCTCGGTAATAAAAGCTCTGCCATGATTTTGTTGCTTCACCAAGACGAAGCAGAGATGGAGGAAGAGTGTGTGTGTGTGTGTGTGTGTGTGTGTGTGTGTGTGTGTGTGTGTGTGTGTGTGTGTGTGTGTGTGTGTGTGTGTGTGTGTGTGTGTGCGTGTGTGTGGGGTGAGGAGGTGTTGGAAGGGAGCTTGGCGGGGTCTCGGTGAAGAGAGGGAGGACACTTTTAAAGAGACTTCCTGAAGAAACCAGGCTGTTGCCAGATCTGTGGTTTCGCTGGCGCTACTCCACTGTAAAGAAAGGAGATCTGAGGTGGACTTGCACATAGAATTACACGGAGGAACTGTCGCAATGTGATGTTGTTGACCTTTGACAGAAACTTAGTGCATGTTGACATACAGTGGATGGAAGCAAGGATATTGTTGTGCGCAAGATGTATAGAGAATTAAGCAGGAGCGTAGCCTAGAAATCTAGACGCCCCTAGCGACCGCAAAATTGACCGCTTTTTGCTGTACGGGTCTGGCTCGCGCTAGGCTAGCAGGAGCGTAGACCCAAATACAACAATACAAGGGTCAGGACACTAAGGTCAAGCACAAGGGTTTTTAAAAACATATTTTTTTTCTGACAGCAGAGTACAGCAGACGTCTGCCTTTATCTGTGCTCTCTCTGTGCTCAGTGTGCGACCCTGCTCTCACCCTTGAGCATACAGTAGATGGACCGGTTCTAAGCATAGCTGCCGGAAAGGGGGATGAATGAGGCTTTCTCAACTTTTAAAGGTGCACTGTGTAGGATGGTGGCCAGAGTATAATAGGTTTTGCAACTATGTTGCTCATTGAAATGGTGCTACCTTTTGCCAAATTTGTTCTTTTCATGTATATTTACTAAATACTGAACTAATATTAACTAGTATGACAGAAGTATAGTATGTTTTGCAGCTGAACATGTCTATTTCTGGAAATTCAAAATGGCGGACAATGGAGAAGATCCCCCTTTTCATGTATTAACAGTGCAATTTCCACAGTCATAAT
>NC_085858.1:5734039-5739039 GCF_034702125.1 Engraulis encrasicolus
GTAGGGCAGCACTACTCTTCAACACTACACTACACATTACTGCCCTACAAAGGAAAAGTGCAGTGACAACATGTTTTTTGACCAAAATGAAATTGAGACCGAAAATGTTTTTCATTACGCTTCCTGTATCTTGTGAGAAGGCCTTACGGTCCAAATGTATCCTGTTTCAGAGGTGTTGCTATGTCAAATTTGCAGTAATTACAATATCAAACCTAGTACCAGGGCTATGAAGGCATTTTTCTCTGTTTCAATGTAGGTGTAGTTACTGCACTTTGCCTTGGTAGTGCACACTACTCTGAGATTTACACAAAACTGGGGCACACAGTGGACTGTTGAATTGAATGGCATTAGGCCAGCCAATGTTTGAGGATGACTTCCAAACTCAACTTTGGTTGTTAAGAGAGACATTGACAATTGCACAGTAGAAGCTATATGGTGGCAATATAAGTATGAGAATTTAGTTTATTTTGTTACACTTGGTACACAAACAGGTAGAGGGACACACGCATGCACGCACGCACGCACGCGCACACGCACACACACACACAAGACAGGGGCACAGACAGAAACAAACAACTTCACTGACAACCCCCTTTGCACTCACCTTTGTTATTGTCATTGAAGGCTGTAGGCAAAAGCACACTGAAACATTCCTGTCCGACGAGATCTGTTTGAACTTCACATGAGGTACTCATGTACTGCACTCTTCAGGTTCCTTTAATTACCTCAATAACACAAACAAAGTACAAAGTACAATAAATATTTTGCTAATTATAAAGATTCATACCATTGAGTTAAAAAAAAAATATCTTAAGATTAATTCCTGTTGTGTCCTGGAAATTATTATAAACTTTCTACATTCTAAATATTTTCCATTGTTGGTCAGTTTCAAGGTCAGAAGAGTTGACATAATCATAAATCTTTAAAAATACATTAACGGTGCAGTCGTTTAAAAAGAAAACCTGACTTCCGGCTGCGTGAGCATGGGGTAGACACGTTTTCTCCACGCTCCCACCATTCTTTAAATTAATACTAAATTTAGTCCCCGTACGCAACGAAAACATTAAGAAACAGCAACATCTAATCAATAACAACATCGATGGATGACAAGAGGGTCACACGATCGGCAAAGGATACTAAAAAGGACGAAGACAAAGAGAGTACGGCCGTCAACCAAGTGAACATGGAAGCCATAGCGGCAATGCACGAGGAACTGCGAGCAGCCATTTCGACGGACTTTAAATCAGCCATTTCATCATTGGAATCTAAACTGGACACAATTCAAGCGAAGGTTGACGACCACGACAAGCGGGTAATTTCTCTGGAGAACCATGCCAACGAAGCCAGCGACCAAATTAGGGCACTTGAAGCTAGCTGCATATCCATGGCTGAGGCAATTGCTAAGCTACAAGCAAAAGTTCTGGACTTGGAAGGACGAAGCAGACGGAATAACATTCGTATCTTTGGATTGCCCGAGGCGATTGAAAGCGGCTCTCGCCCAACTGACTTTTTTGCAGAACTTCTGGTGGAGGTATTGGGGGAAAAGGTTCTCACATCGGCACCTGAGCTGGACCGCGCACATCGCGCGCTTAAGCAAGGCACCAGGGATAAGCCGCGTTCCGTTGTGATGTGTTTCCACAAATTCCAGACGCGCGACCTGGTGGTACGCGAAGCCCGCTCTCTTCGAGGCACACTTCAGTACCGAGGCACCCCAATCCAGATCTTTGAAGACTACAGCCCTGAAGTCTTGGATATGCGATCCGAATACCGAGACGTAATGAAGGACCTGTACAACCTTAATCTCAAACCTTCCCTCCTATATCCAGCCAAGCTGTTTGTCACTCTAGATAAAAACGCCGACAGAACGCGCCTCTACTCGGTCAAGGAAGCAGAGGACCTTGTGTCAAAGCATCGGCGGGCACAGCCGTTCAACCCCAGTCAAAACAACGTTGAGGAGGACACAGCATAAATATCCTTTGTCCACATTCACGTGGCTTGCGAACTGTTATGGACCTTAAAATGGCTAATATTGAGTTTGTATTTCAAACATTTGCGTGACTTCTCGAGCCAGGCATTCTTGCTGACTAGTAGGCGAGACTATTTTCCTTTCTTCCTCTCCGTGAATTCCAGTAGACTTTAACCAAGCATTCTTAGTAAGCTACAAAGAGACTGTGTATCTCAAACTCATAAACACTAAATGTGTTTCTTCATTTGTTTGTTTAATTTTCACTAAATTGTCATTTTAATTTGCAAAACTTGTACTATCCCTTGGCCTGCCTGTCATCCTCTTCCCACTCAACCCCCTTCAGCGTCTTTAATTATTATTATTTTTTTATTATTATTATTCATTTAAAAAAAAAAAAAAACTTTTATTTATTTACTTTTACAAGGGAAAGAGTCACTCTTGTTTACTGGGCAGGTCTCCTAAATATGTTTGATGGCAATTATGTTCTTGATAGGCCAGTTGTTTGCTGTTTTACTTGTTAAATAGTACCATTATGTTGTGGGGCACTTATTATCAAGCCAGGTGGGCTGCGAGTGCAGGACAGGTGAGTCTTGGAAATGCCTTTTAGTGGTGGTAGCTGCCGTCTGGGCAGTCTTCAAACTAGGGACTTGTGGGGGCAACTGATTTTTATGTTTTCTTTTCTCTCTCTCTTTCTATGCCAGCAGCAACATATAATTTTCCTACAGACAGTGTTTATTTTACTTTATAAAAATAGATTAATAGAGTGACACATGATAAGAATGCAGCTCAGGTGCACAGTGGGGGTTACAACTTTGTTAGTTGGAATGTCAAGGGCCTTGGTCATGTTGTAAAACGAGCGAAGGTATTTTCTCATCTGAAGTCACTTGGTGCGGATATAATATTTCTTCAGGAAACACACATTAAGCATACTTCTAAAGGGAAACTTAAGGTAGGCTGGGTAGATCAACTATAATGAAGCAAACTTCTCTACCAAAGCAAGGGGGGGTAGCAATCTTAATCAGGAAAAACATCCCCTTTATTAAGTCTTCAGTAATATCTGATCCCAATGGTAGATTTGTAATTGTAGTGGGAACTTTAAACTCGGTTCCGATTACACTAGTAAACCTCTATGCACCTAATTTTGACAATCCCGATTTTTTTCAAAAGGTTTTTAATATGGTTCCTGATTACATAAACACAAGTGTTTTAGTGGGAGGGGACTACAATTCCGTTCTAGACCCCTTGTTAGACAAACAGTTCTCCAAGTCCCTTCAAAAATCTAATTCATGTATCCGACTTAATACTTTGATGGAAAACCTTAACTTAGTCGATATATGGCGTCTCACTCATCCAACTGTAAGAGACTATTCCTTTTTCTCCTCAGTACATAAAGTATATTCACGCATTGATTATTTTTTAGTGGACTCTAAGTTATTATCAGCTGCTGTTTCAGCAACCTATCATCCTATAGTGATTTCAGACCATGCGCCCATATCCATGGTACTAAAAGTAGGCTCTGTAAGAGCTACTCGTAGACAGTGGCGTTTTGACGCTACCTTACTGAAGGATAAGCAATTCACTGACTTTCTCCAAAATCAGATCTCACTCTTTATCGTTGAAAATGACACAGGAGATGTAAATGACAAAACCTTATGGGAAGCACTTAAGGCAGTAATCAGGGGTCACATCATAGCCTATGTGTCAAGGCAAAAAAGAGCTGAAGCGATGAGACTGGAAGATTTACTTAAGGATCTTTCTATTCAGGAAGGCCTCTATAAGACTACCTCCAAGGAAAGTACGCTTGAAAAAATTACGAGATTAAAATATGAATATAAAACCAGCCTCTCTCAAAAAGTTTGCGCATTACTTGCAAGAACACAGCAAAACTACTTGGAGCTTGGTGACAAGCCCCGTAGGCTTCTAGCGAGGCAATTGCGACACACTCAGGCTACCTGTGCAATACACAAAATAAATGATAAAAAGGGCAAACTAATAACAGATCCACAAAAAAATAAACAAAGCATTTGCTTCATTTTATGAAGAACTGTATCAGTCTAAAGTTGGGTCCTCTGACCTACAGAAGATGAATGAGTTCCTAGAGAAGAGCCAGCTCCCTAAACTTGATGATGAGGCCTGCGAATCAATTGAAGCACCCATTACCACGGAGGAAATCAAATCTGCTATATCTCAATTCCCAAATAACAAAGCCCCAGGCCCAGATGGGTTTACCATTGAAATCTACAAAAAATACTCATCCAGCTTGACCCCTTTGTTGCTGCGCATGTTTGCCCACTCAAAAGAGACAGCAGTACTGCCACCTTCACTGTATAATGCGAACATTACTCTCATTCCTAAAAAAGACAGGGACCCTCTGGACATGGCGTCATACCGCCCAATATCTCTCCTTCAAATGGAAACAAAAATTCTCAGTAATAGGTGTTAGCAAATCGACTTCGTAAAACATATCGCTAGTCTCATACATCCAGATCAGACTGGATTTGTACCAGGTAGACAGATATATTTTAACCTGCGCCGTTTATTCAATATCATTTATAGTAAGCAGAAAGAGGAATCTGTGGTCCATAGCGTTGGACGCTGAGAAGGCTTTTGATTATTTGGAAAGAGAGTACATGTTCACCACCTTGAAGTACTTTAATTTTGGCCCCGAATTCATTAGATGGATTGAGATTATTTATGCTCATCCTCGGGCTTCCATAATCACAAACGGTGACATCTCAGAAACGTTTCCCCTCCATAGAGGTGTACGTCAAGGCTGCTCTTGCTCACCATACCTTTTTTAACCTAGCGCTAGAGGCTTCTAGCCAGCCAAATAAGAGCAAAACAGGAGATAGCCCCAATTGACATTTTAGGGGTGAAGAATAAGATATCACTGTTTGCGGATGACATTACTTTATTCATCTCTCATCCTAAATCCTCTATTCCCCCCCTGCTTCAGCTCATCGATACATTTGGTAGCTTCTCAGGGTATAAAATTAACTGGAACAAGAGTGAACTAATGCCCATATCTAATAAA
>NC_085858.1:5744039-5771539 GCF_034702125.1 Engraulis encrasicolus
GCCACCTATAAAGCATTATTGTGTCTCGGTACAAAATAAACCAGACCTATTATTGGAGGTCTTGCTCGCTTGATCTATTTCACATTCCAGTTCACTTTATGGTGTCAGCCCAATGAAAATGAACTGGACTAAGAGCTTTTTGGTCCCTATGGACTAGAATAAAATGGCGCCAACTGCTGTTTGGTGTGGAAGTTCCCTCGTAATCAAAAATGCATTGCCTTGTCTGCTATTCTCCTGATTAACCCATCGATGTTGGATGCTGCATAGCACAGCTTTAGTCTCATGACATTTGAGATTTTTTAAATTAAACTTGTCGGGATGTTAGAGCTGAATGGATATATATGTTCGAATGCAGAATTAGGGTGTAAGCTTTTTAATACAATTTATTTCATGTTTTATGTGCTTCAGAGGCTCAGATATTTGTGTTTTTATAGACTGACAGTGCCTTTCCCAAAAAGGCTCAGGCATCTAGCAGGTGTTTTTTGCAGGCGTTTTAGGCATGACTGGGTTAACCCTAAGGTGTTTTGTGTTTCAGGTGGGCCTACCTGCCAAGTCAGGGGTGTCCGGAGCAGTGCTGCTGGTGGTACCCAACATCATGGGAATGATGTGCTGGTCCCCACCGCTGGACAGAGTAGGCAACAGTGTCAGAGGAATCCACTTCTGTCAGGTACACACACACACACACTACTGTTAGACGCGTATGCTAGCTAGCACACACACACACACACACACACACACACACACACACACACACACACACACACACACACACACACACACACACACACACACACACACACACACACACACACACACACACACACACACACACACACACACACACACACAATTTTGCACATGTCAACCCCCCCTTTTCCTTACTTTCTACAACCTGACTGACCCTTACCGCCTTAAGGCTACTACAGGTCAGTCCCACTTTTCCCATCTCACCTTGAACACCTTTGGCATGCCATATGCAAGCGATCATTAGGGTTGTTCCAGCTAACATGTTTCCATGTTATTTATTATGTGTTGCAGGAATTGGTGTCCCTCTTCAATTTCCACAACTATGACAACCTGAGGCATTTTACTAAGAAGCTGGACCCACGCCGGCAGGCGGGTGATGACAGGGTAAGGCCAAACGGTGGAAAACATCTTGTATCCACTACCAGAGAGGTGTGTATGTAGGTGGAGTGGTTGGCTCCAGGAAGTGACAAATGTTAAACCTTCATCTGTGCTATTAACATGGGTGATGGAATGACATTAAGAGGCCAACCCATCGGGTGATTTGTGTGTTCACTAATCAACTGATTTATGAAATGGTTTATTCAAGTACACATGGTACTGTTTTCATTCTCTGGAGCTGGGATCCTAAAATGTGCATATTTGTGCATTCATATGAGTTATCTTAGTCTCTTAACCTAGCTTTGTAAATGTAACAAATGACAGTAGTTTCAAAACACCGTTAACAAACCTGCAAATTTGTAGTAGGTAAATACAAACTCATGATCCAAACAACATAATAACTACGTCCGCCAAGGAGGTTATGTTTTCGGTCTTGTCGGTTTGTCAAAAAGTTATGAACAGATTTTGAAGAAATTTGTGGAGTTGTTGGAAATGGCAAAAGGAACAATTGATGACATTGTGGTGGTGATCCGGATTACGGTTCCAATCCAGGAATTTTCTAAAAGATTCTTCACCATTGCGGGATAGGGCGAATTTTGACATTCTAATTTCTAACTCCACAAAAAACAAGGCAGAAAGGACTTGGAAAAAATGAGGGAGTAACATACGTAGTCAAATAGCTTCCTTGGTGGAGGTCTGCATTCTCTGAGTGCATTTCTAGTTTTGTAGATGTAACAAATGACAGCAGTTTGAAGACACTGTTTACAAACCTGTGGATTTGTTGTAAGAAAATACAAAGTCATGATCCAAACCACATAATAATTTATGATGCTGTTATTTTTCTCACCAGAACAAGTCTGTGGTTGAGATGATGTTTGCTGCCCACAGCGGAGACGTGTCCGCTCTCAGGAGGTACGTCATGATGAAACTGTAGCCTTTCCCTAACCTTTAACAGTCACCTTTTAACTATTACATAAGAGGGGGCAATTGAATCTACTAATACTTAAGACCGCGGTTGAGAAACGACAGTATAAATACAGCCATGCTGTGTGCTGTGTGTAAACATGAGTTTACCAACCTTTCAGATTACAGGGATCAAGTTTATCCGGCTCTAAGGAGAGCCTGAATCCAGCTATGAATAGAGCATATTTACTTGACAATGCAAAGAAAGCACCGCAAATTTAGTGGACAAGTAAACAGAATTCATCCCTTTCAAATTCAAGTGGTAGAGTTTCCTCACCTCTAAACAATGTTAATCAGAGCACGAGCACACAATGTGCGCCTTCAACACTGTTATCCCTCACTTACGTTAGGACTTAAAATGCTCTGAAGGTGGATTTCCCACGTAGAACAATTAAATCTTCAATGATTTAACTGATTTACTAATTGATCCCAATACTGTATCCTGAAATCCAAATCCTCATGGGTCCTGTTGCCTCCCTCCTGTAGGTTTGCCCTGTCCGGTAAGGACATGGACCTGGTGGACTACGATCGCAGGACGGCGCTCCATGTGGCGGCTGCTGAGGGTGAGTCCACTTCTCCTCACCCCTTATCTCCTATCCCTCTCTCACACATCCAGGGGTGCCAGGTTCAGCAATAGAGTAGAAAGCAGAGTATCATTTAATAGCCTTCATTCAATAGCCTTGTAAACTAGACCAACCCCACCAGCAGAATAAACATTGTTTTGTTTTTTGCCCGGTAGGTTGGTCTGGCCTCGCACCATAGGGGATAATTCTGGGCCGTAAATCTGGCCTGCTGGCTCTATCCTCTAATTACGCTTTGTGTTGTTTTTAATCCGCGTAGTGAGTTATTGGGATGGATTTGAACACCAGCTGTGAGAGAATGTGGTTAAAATATGGATACGATTTTTTTTTTAAATACCCCTGGCCCTTACCATTATCATCCTAACACCCCAAACCCCCTCCGCCTGGCGGGACCCCTGGCCACAGCTCCACTACATCATTATTGCATCATCCAACCAACTGATGAGGTGAAGGTCGTAGCCTCAGAGAGTAAAACCCTGCCTTATTCCAACCATTTCCTGAACCACCGATTTTAATGAGCAAACAAAGGAATACATGCAAGGCAGAGATTTCATTCTCTGTAGTCATCTCCACCACCTCTAACTGCCAAACCATAATACTACATAAACCCCACACTACCATGCTCACAAATGCAAAATCTCACTGAGTGTAACTCATTTCCCCTTTTTTCCACATCATACTCATACCTGACATCATTCTCGGCCCTACGTACATATGTACCTACTCATAAGTACCTACTCACTGTATCATTTTGACGTGTTGACAAAAGATGTTTGCCATCACCACCTTCTTAGTCAGAGCATCTCATCTCACCTAACATAACCCTCATCTGTATAGGTCATGAGGACGTTGTGCTGTTTCTAACTCAGATCTGCAAGGTCAACCCTCTGGTCAAGGACAGGTGAGGACGCATGTCATACCTACTGCACCACCATCTGCCATTCCATCACAGTCAACTCATGTCCAATGTGCTCTCTCCCTCTCTTCTTAAGCCCCTTGCTCTTGCTCTTGCACCCCCAAGTGCTTTCTCTGATGAGCCAGTGCCCACCAACTTCTTTTTGTTTTAATAATCATATTTTTCCCCTGAGCCCATCTATTTGTTGTCATTTTTTGGCTTTGTTCATTGCTTGGTAGTCCTGTAAAACCTCCCCTTTATTTTGTTTTAGGTGGGGAAATACCCCTCTGGATGACGCTCTCCAGTTCTCCAGGGCCAGCATGGTGAAGGTCCTGCAGGACTATGAGCAGCAGTACACACAAGGCAACATGGTGCCCCCTCAGACGCAGGCCGAACTGGAGCATGTGGAGCCCCAGAAGCTGGACACCCTAACAGGCCTCATCTGACCGTTTGCAGCCAAAGTGGAACACACACATTCACATAAGCACTGCAACAGTGGCTCTAGTCACTCAGCCACACTTACGGTATAGGACTCCTCCAGATTAAAGCAACACCAAGTAGATTTACCCCTCGCGCCGCCCTGCAGGCCAGAAGTGGAATTGTCTCTCAAAGAGAAACACGGAGTCGATGCTATGTTCCCACGCTTGCCTAGTGTGTGGTTATAGGCACATGGAGGGTGGTAAATTCATAAGTGCCTTTTCAAGTGGTTACTACCGAAGTTCATAACAGGACATTGGAACTATTTTGGTTTATTAAGGTTTTAACCCCTACTTAGTGTTGCTTTAGAATACATAGGGGATAGCCAGTCACATTCAGTGGTGGTGGGTCTTTAGGGTGAATTATGACAGTAGAAGCGTCTCAGTGATGCAAGAACTCAATACTGAGATCATAAAACAATTATCTGAATGTTATTTGTTGATTAATGCAGATGGTTTATACTGGAAACGAGAAGGTTAACTGTAAAAGAATACTCAACTGGCATCCTTTGTCGGGATGTGTGGAGCACTGACATTGACTGTATGTTACGTCTGAGCTCATGAATGTATTTAAAGAAGATGTATTATATTTAAATATTATTTTTGTATAAATATTTGTTGCGTTAAGCAGGAACACACCTGCGTATGGTCACAAATACAGTGCAACACACAAACACGCATAATGTGAGACTAGACAATGAATGTACCCGGTATTCAGGTTGTACATAAAGAGATGTGCCAGGTACCAGATGTCTTCAGTATCATCACCTTTCACTGTTTCCCCTGTTAACGAGACGAGATAAGCTCGTGCCAATAATTACACAGCTACCTCTTTGGACGTTTGTCGGCGGTGATAACAGCCTAGAAAATGAGGAAACCGTCAAGTCTGACAGTGATCCGTTCTTGGACGACACACTTCCCCTGCGATAAGCAGCGTGCTGATGAAAGAATGCGCACAGGCAACCACTGACTCCATTGTTACCTCCAGGGCCTCTGTAATCGATTACATAATTAGCTCATAAAAGACAAGAGAGGGGTTGCAGCACTTTGGCTCAGTCAGAGATATGTGTCTGTGAAGAGACAACCTACTCGAGGTTTAGCTCAGACAGATATTATCCAACCATGTTGATTGTGTGCTTGTTTGTAGTCAGGGTGCACTTTTGTTCTCCCTCACATTGTGGTGTATGATATTGTGGAGGGAGATATGCTGGAGAATCAGCCAAACTGTCAGGAAAACAGCACAACGCCTGTCTGGGCTTGTCTATCCACTGCAGCTCATTAGAGCACATTTCTAATGAGAAACCCACATTTGCACACTTGACACATCACTCGAGATGCACATTCATCTCTGAGGTGGTAAGTGGTTTGTGATAGGCCAAATTATTACGAACGTGCATTAACTGATGTGAATTAGACATGCAGCAACTGAACATGGGCTGTATCATTACGCTACAGTACAGGTCAGAGAGCAGGGAGGACGTCTACGGAGACTTGATATTTTCAACATTTTCTAAGTCGTTATTGCTAGCAAATGTAGCCCCACTGTCCTAGGCCTGACTTCAGGGACCACCACAGCAATATTACTGTTCCTGTGGTTTCTTCATACACGTATGCTTGCACTCACATGCTAAATTGATCCATCCCATTTTACCTTGGCTAAGCTATATCTAATTCTTCTGTCCATGGGATCTTCTACATAAAAAAAAAACATAAATGGGAGGCAATGGAGAGACCTTTTCTGTACTCCAGTTTGTTGTCGTTTAAGATCTTAAAGGGACACTGTGTGAGATTTTTAGTTGTTTATTTCCAGAACTCATGCTGCCCATTCACTAATGTTACCTTTTTCATGAATACTTACCACCAGCATCAAATTCTAAGTATTCACTATGACTGGAAAAATTGCACTTTTCATACATGAAAAGGGGGATCTTCTCCATGATCCGCCATTTTGAATTTCCAAAAATAGCCATTTTTAGCTGCAAAAATGACTGTACTTGGACCATACAAGAAAATATGTGTTTATTACTTAGTAAACTTTCATGTAAAGATCAAATTTGGCAATAGGCAGCCCAGTTTCAATGAGCAGCATAGTTGCAGTACCTTTTTTGACCATTTCCTGCACAGTGTCCCTTTAAATGATAGCTTCAGTCAATTTCAACATGCAGTTGTAATGCTCACACTACCCTGGACTTGTCAGTACCAGAGTTTTTTTTTGTTTTTTCCTTTCTTCAGCCTTTTCCAAGATTCTGGTCATTGTAATGGGGGCAGTGGTTTGTTTATATTAAAAAACAACTAGCAAACAGCGGTACCTTTTGGGAAAATATTTGGAGTAGGCCTTTGTTAATAAAAAAAATGTAAACAAACGCTGCCCCCATCAGAATAGCTCATATCTCGGAAAGGGCTGAGCCGAAAAATGTGGAATCACGGGGTACTGGCAAGTCAAGGGTAGCGTGAGCAATACAACAGCATTTTGAAATTGACTGAAGTGGTCCATGGACCCGTGACAGTCTCCCCATTGACAACAGAGTAAGTTTATACAGCAATACAAGATTGACATTAGTAAACAAGCCAGGGTTGTGATATATGTACATAATTTATTTAACAATATCTTTTTTTTGTTTTCTCGTCTTTTTTGTGTAAAGATGTGCCAAAATGTTCAGATGACTATATTTGTGTGAATAAAAATAATTTTTTGGAGTAATTAAAAATGTTTGGCCCCAAAGTTTATTTTATTTCATTCTGGTGGAGAGACAAAAAGTCTGCTTGCTTCTAAATACTTCCAGTAAAAACGTTCCGATGACAATGAAATGTGGAAAGTAAGAAAAATATTTTGGGGAAAACAGAAAAAAAAGGAAGAGTGAAATGTTTCACAAGGCACTGAGCAGAGTTCTTTCCCATTTCTTCTCCCCAACTTCCCCATACAAATCAAGAATGCTGTGGTAGACCACTATGGTCCTGCTCAGCATTGACCTCGGTGTGGATCCATCTACCTGCTGATACGGTGTGTGATCAGCTACTGAGGAGCAAACTGCAGGGCTCTAGCTCTGAGGACGGAGGACGAACGAGAATAAGACAGACACAGAGGGCTGAGCAACTCTGCTACAGCTGTCTAAAGCAAGTGCTATGAGGAGTGTCACCTGTCCAGCAGTCTCTTTCGAGAACACCAAACACTACCACACTTCAATCCACAGTAACAGCTTGAAGACTGAAGAGTAACGGCTGTTTTTCACAACGCAACAGGTCCTGATAATTATTCTGCAATGCTGTTGCTGGGAGGAGGTGGCTTTAAGGGGTCTCTTATGTTCAGTTCAGGCCTTCAGGAACCTCCAGGCCAGAGTGTGTGAGGAGCTCCCCATCCCAGAGTGCGAAAGCTGGGCAGAGTGGCCCACGGAACGGGGCCCTGATGGTGTGGATGACTTTGTTCTTCTGCGTGTCGACCAGGCTCAGTCGGCCTGCTTCATAATCCAACAGCACTCCAACTCGGTCGGGTTTCCCTATCACGGGCACTGGCACCATTTTGTTGGTGGTCATGGCAAGCCACTTGCGCTGAGCGTAGGCGAACACCCATGACGTGTTGTTGGTACCGATACATTCGTGGCGGGACATGGCCGCTTCTGCCACACCTACCCGAAACTCTTGAGACTTGCGGACGGTCACTTCCCAGTAGTGGCGCCCGGAGGTGATTTGACTGTCGCCGAACACCACGGCCCAGTCATGGAAGCGCTCGGGGTTGTTCCGAACATGACTCGGGTCAAGACCCAGGATGCGGTAGATCACAGCTGTGTCCCGCTTGAAGAGGTCCAGGCTGCTGTGTGCCGTTTTTTCATCTAATTTGAACTGAAGGTCTGTGAGGAAAAAACACACAGAAAAACCACACATAGTAAAAACGGGGTATGCTAGGAAATGATGATGACCAACTTAAATACAAATTAGTGAACTTAAAAAAGTCTAATGTGTGCAGAGGTGACTCTGTGGTCAGCTGGGGCCCCAAGCAAAATTCAAAGGAATTAACATTTTTAACAAAATTGTCACTACTGTAGAAAAGTGTGGGCTGTTATTCACCATTTTGGAGCTTGGGGCGGCTGCCTGCCTATAGCCTGGTGACAAGATGCGCCTCTGAATGTGTGTCTCCCAGTTTTTGCATAATGATACATTATATACGAAAACACCAACATGCAAAGACACCACCATCATCCACAACACATTGCCAATGCCAACACAATTAATCCTCAGACACGACCCTCTAAAAAATGAATGCGCGTGAGGATAATGGCAACTATCAACCTGGATGTCCTGGCACGGAGTGAGGTATGGCATGTCATAAAAGGTGCGAAGGTGCCAGCTGGAGAGCTTTTGTCACCCATCACGCTCGTGTGCTCTATTTTTAAAGACTGTTTAGATCAATGGTAAAGTATGCAGGTACTTATGAAATCACTGACAGACAGTGGAAAATAAATCAACCTTCAGCGATCGTTATATGATATCATAGCCTGACCTCTATATTGTAGCTTGCTTGCTAGCTGTGCCCGCTAACGTTTACAGTAGCCTATTTGCATTGAAGGGAGTGTGTCATTGGTCAAATCACGCTGTAGTTACTCACTATTGATTGCGGTAGCACTGACAAAACACCTCCTGTTTGTCAAAAGCATCCGACGAGGTTGTCGGAAGAGCAAGTTGCCCACTGTCCGCCCCGCTAAACGGCAACCTGCCATGCTCAGAGGCAACGCCATCTTTCCCCACACATGAGATGTTTTTGTTCATCTGGTTTTGAATGTCTGCAGGCAAGCGCTTCTTGCCCACTGCTGCCCTCCATCGGCGCAGAAATGTTAAGCACTGCTCAGGATCAACCCAGAGTTTCCTATCAAGGGCTCTGGATCAACCTAGCTTAATTTCCCCAGCATTAATTTAAATAATAATAATAATAATAATAATAAAAAAAGACAGTAGCCTACTACAACATAGGCATGGGACCTACATACTGGCCCCAGGGTATGGAAGATAATTATTTATTATTATTTACAGTTAATTGCTACCGTCACTATTATAATTATTGTCTATTATTGTAATGTCTCCCATTCTATTTTTATAATACTTTTGTCTACATGATAAATGTTCAATGTTAATGTTCTTTTGTATTTAGTATTATTAATCAGGTAGGCTATTGTTACCAGTCCATCACTGTGACCTGTCTTGCACTTTTCATTTTCCTTGTATGACTGGTGCATATGAAGAAAGTAACAATAAAAGCTGACTTGACTTGACTTGAAGACAACGTCGGAGCTCATTTAAAAATGGCAGAGTAATGAAATCACACCACTGCGTCTGGACCCAGAGCCATGTCTGGAGTCTGGACCATGACCACATTTACATGATGTTCTTGATTCCGAATGAGTAATTCATAATCAAATAGTTTTGTCGAGTTTACACTGACATTTAATTTAATTCCAAATTGTGAAGTACCTGTTTACATGATGTTTTCAAAGCGTAATTATTTCTATTCCGCTTTTTTTCCTTCAGAATTAAATGTTTTATGTATGTCTACATGAGGCCTTGGTGTTTTTAAGAATAAAGTTAAGGGTGTCCCTACCTAACCTAAATCCAAGGTAATATGATTATTATTAGTCTCACTGGTCTACTAAAGCCTTGTGTGTTTTCTCATCTGTGATAAACCAGTGCACGTTTGTCTGCACGTGCTCCACATGGTAACACTGCATGGGCCTAGGCCTAACCTAATTTATTTACAACTGTCATAGTGGCGAGTGGCTGTGTGGTACTTCAAATCATTTTCATTGGGCAGCCAGTGCAGTTTCCCCTTTCTCTTGGCTCTGTGCTCTGCTCTTGACCACATCAGAGGACGTCCAAAGTTTGTGGTTGCCAAATGTATTGAAATGTAACCCCTAAAGCCTCTTGCTGGCGTATGTGAATGAAATCAAATGTATTGTCATGTTAATTTAAAGTAAGACAGCCATTATGGTGGACTTTTGGCATGGTAAAGTGTTAACTGATTAATTTTAGAATAATGCCAAAGCAAGCTATTTCCTGATTAATTTTGCACAGATATTAAGAAAAGACGGAGCAGTGTACTTTTCAGTGTGGTCTGTCCAGATTGGCTTTGTCAATTCTGGATTTACAAACAATTTTTATTTTATTTTGCTGTGGCCTACAAATGATACAGTAGGCCTAAATCAATACTTGGCCAGTCCAAACAGTGCCCACTTTAAAAAATTTTTTTTTAAAAGCAGACCTAATGCTGGGTGTGATCAGAAGTCAGTCTTTGTGGCACACTGGCACAATTTCAAATGTGAATCCTTGCAGTGGTAGCTCATTTTTGGCAGTCAAGTGCAAAGAAATCCCGCACACTGTCCATTCCACCAACAAACATTAATACAACGTTTCGGTCATCCGACCTTCTTCAGGTAAAGTTTACTTGAAGAAGGTCGGATGACCGAAACGTTGTATTAAAGTTTGTTGGTGGAATGGACAGTGTGAGGGATTTCTTTGCACTTAACTGACAACCCCGCTGGGATAACATCCTACGCACCTGCCCAACTACAGAGGTGTGCAAAAGCGTCTTTATTGAGCACATTTTTGGCATCATATAATTTGTGGAAAAAGTGTTGCCTCACTCACTGCCATACATGTGCTCATGACAGCCACTGCATCATATTGGCAGAGGAGAAAATTAATCAAATCAGTCACACGCATAAGAACTTTTACTGTCAAATGTCCCTTCTGTGCTGTGCACCTATGTGGTCAGCAACAACAATACTGAAATAGGTTGCATCATAATTTATTGCTAGAATAGGGCACGTACACCCTCAATGTGCCAATAGAACATTCGCCACATCATTAGACAGTCAGCACCTGGTCAAGTCAAGTTTTTTTTATTTCTGGAGGACATTTCCTTGCTTTGCTGTTGTAGTCAACTCAAGTTTCAGGACTTTTGTTTTAAAACTGATGCTATCAAAAAAAATCATAACAGAATAAATTAATCCTAAAAAGGTTTATTGCTCACCACTGTGATGTAGAGTAAACTAGCCTCATACATCATTACGTCGTTGTCACTCTGTCATTGTGCCGCCTGGACAACCTCTTATGAACAAGGATTTTCTACCTGTCATTACAGTTAATTGAAATAACATTTGGATGATTACATTATGTGCACCTAGCAAGCATTTCTAAAGCCAGGTATGGCTATGTAAACTTTCTGTGACTGAACTAATTACCCTAATTAAAAACCCTAAACTCTAATCCTAACTAATATACAGTATAAGGTAGTTCAAATGTGCCTGCACATACTGTGTTGCATATGAGTGTGAGCTGTTTCATTAGCCTGGGCCCACTCACACAGAATTTAATGTTCAGATCTTGGTATGCTGGTATGCTGGTATGCATAATGGTGTATGTGGGCCAACTGCAATACACATTTGAAATGATCTCGCAGGCCGAATAAAATGACTCGTGGGTCCCCCCCACCTGAGTATGACATCCCTGCTCTCTAGGTTCAAGTCAAGTCAAGTTAGTCAAGTCAGCTTTTACTGTCAGTTTTTTCATATGCACAGGTCATACAAGGAAATTTAAATTATGTTTCTAGGTTACTAGGTTATCAGCTTCTCTAGGTTCTGCGCAATGATTTGAAGGCATAGCTTAATTGGTGTGGCGCCCGCTGTGTGCCATGTGATCACAATGAAAAATGGGAAACATTTTCACTTTTCCACAATTTCTAAGAACTGCTGCATTGCTCCTCCTAAACTACTGTACTATTGTGCTAGCCTGGCTAAATGTTAATATTTAGTCTGGCCCCGATCAATGAGACATTGGAAGAACTGTGTCTGTGCCTATTGGCCAACGCTTTGACGTCACTCGACACAAAGATTCAAATCAAATCAAAACAAATCTGCTGCGTTATGATTGGCCAGCCAGTTTCAGGGCCTGAGGCATTGTCCGAGGTAAGACCAACTCGCAGGCATAAATAATTGTGGCCGCTGGCGGGTGGGGCTAGTTTACTCGGCTACTACTCTGCCTGGGAGCCAGCAGCACCATGTCTGCACGAACAGTTTCCCTCCATTGTGTCCACGTGTTGACTCCCTGCTCTCTTCATGCAACACTAAAGCCAATATATTATTTATGCTGTTTGTGTTATGTTTGTATGGCTTCTTGTGTGTCTTAACTGTGTCATAGCGTTGCTGCTGAGGATATTTTCTCTGTCGGCTGCATAACAAATTGCTCCCCTGTGTAAAATGTTCGCCACAGTACCGCTCCCGTGGGTAAAATGAAGACACCTTGACCTGATGCTGATGCTGAAACCTTCCATCAGGAGGGTCAAAGGTCATGTGGTGAAGTCTCCACTTTGACAGGTGAGTTGAGTAGTGGGCAATTAGTTCTGTCCCCATATACAGTACCTAGTGATTCTCTGGTGCCTTTGTGTCCTCCACTACCCATTTTGATTCTGCTTGACTTTCTCCAAGACACTGATGAATTTTACATTCACCTGCCTTAAAGGCCTGAATTTATGCCTTGGTGTTTTATGCACATGTATATAAGTCTCCAATGGCACTTTGGTGTGTGTGTGTGTGTGTGTGTGTGTGTGTGTGTGTGTGTGTGTGCGTGCGTGCGTGCGTGCGTGCGTGTGTGCATGTGTGTGTGTGTGCATGCGTGCGTGCGCATGTGTGGCAAATGTGTACATGCAGGTCAATAGACACCAGCACCAGCAGAGGGCCTTTTGACAACTCCCTTGCACTGATAGTAGTGAGAGAGTCAGTCATAGAACCTACTGTAAAATGACTAACCCTGGGTAAATAGACTTTTTATTGTCACCATTACACCAAATTCTTCAAACGGGGTTTGGAGCAAAGACACAGCATTGTCAGCCTTGCAGGATGACAGCTGACTTGTGGTCAGGGAGACGACCCTCCACCTGCTTTGTTTTGGGATCAACACGAACATGCCGCTCTGAAGCGGGAACAACAATAATGCAGACTTTCTGTGGGCTGACCTAAGAACCTTGTGTGACGGAATATTGCTGAGGTATTCGTTTTTTTGTTGGCACAGCTAAGTCTCGATGAAAAAATTCTTTGCACCTCAACCACCCTCGGGTAAAACATTTCTGGTACCCTTTTCATCTTTTAAGGATGATGACAGCTTTTACAACATGAAGACAAAAGACAAAAAGACAGCTGGCTCATCTATCTTTTAACAAGCACAAAAAAAGACAAAATAAAGTTTAGTTTTTAGTTTTCCCATATCTAGAAGGACAGCTTGCTATGACTTATTTATTAACCTTGGATGACTCCACTGTGGGGGTGTGTCGTCTTTGTGAGTTGTGGAGAATCGATCGATGAGAGACCGTTTAGATGTATCACCAACAGAAGGTGTACTTGAGCTTGAATCACATCTGTGTTTATGGTCTTGGGCAAGGACAACTGGGAAGAGTACATCAGCGCCGCCCGCTGCCTTGACTTGTGATAGAGGGTGTGAATAAAGGCGGGTGTGAATGAATAATAACAGGTGTACAAATGCCCTTGGCCATGATGACCAGCAGGGGCAGTAGGAGGCAATGTTTAGCAGCTGACGAGAAACCTCTTGAGGAATGTATTTCAGAACTTGAGTCCAAAACAAGCATGACCAAAATTACTTTCTGAAATGAATTTAAGGGTCAAAACTTCTTTAAAAATGGACAGAAATTAGCAATGAGCAAACTTCACGCTCATTTCCTTAGTAATATATGGTTGGTCAGTTTCTACTGGTGTATTGTGTGTGCTGGTGGCCTGGGCACACTTATAACTCCTGTGATGCGCAAAATGTTGTGTTCAAGTTACATTTGGTACCCACTGTATATTCATGTTGTATGATGATCAACTACAATAGGCATTTGAAATTATCTCTGGGGCCAATCAAAAGTACACCGCTAGCCAGATTTGGCCCAGTAGTTTGACAACCTTGACCTGGCGAGAGTCAGAGAGTAGAGCAGGGTTTCTCAATGGGGGCTCTACAGCCCCTGCAGGGGCCTTAGGGAGCCCTTGGGGAACATTGAGAAAGAGACAGCTAAGAGGTGGCATGCTCAATCGAAATTGGGGGGCATCAGTCTATTTTAATTTTTCAATATGGGGGGGGGGGCTGACTTGTTATGCGGTAAAGGGGGCATTGGTAGGCTTAGGCTTAGGTAAAGGCACTGTTTGTTCAAAAAAGATGGAGAACCACTGAGTTACAGTTTGACATCTTTGGTCTAAAATCTTGTTAGGTTTGCCCTTCCACCTCTCCAGACTCTCTCGGTCTCTCTCGGTCTCTCTCGGTCTCTCTCTCTCTCTCTCTCTCTCTCTCTCTCTCTCTCTCTCACACACACACACACACAGACATACAAATACACACACACACACACACACACACACACACACACACACACACACACACACACACACACACACACACACACACACACACACACAAACACACAATTTGTCTGGTCTGGTCTGGTCTGGTCTAACACCACATTTGGCATATGCTTCCGATAGTTAACTCCCGAGATACTAGAGCTCTACCCTAGTCGTAGCCTAGCCATCCCTCTATGGCATTAGTGTGAGGCCAAGACCAGGCTACTGGAGCTCCTTCTCTGCAGTAAAAACAAGGGCTTTCCTTGATTGTGGGTCAAGTTCCTGACTAAGTTAGGTTAGGTAGTATCAGTAATGGAGTTATTTTGGATGCAAACAAGCAGAAATGACGTCTGAAGGCCTTTATCCTTCCTTTATCCTTCCTTTAGCTTGTGAAATAGCACATTGGGGAGATGAGGGTTTGGCTCCTACAGGTGCAGGCTACATGATGTTCTGCAGATCCTGAACTGAACCAGTAGGCTATCTATCTAATGTGCTTCCATTTGTCACTCAATATGCTACTACAACTACCACCACTTTTGCCTATTTCTTATTAAAAGCTAATTTAAGAAAAATGTAAACATCACTTTCAAATAGACCTTAATTCAAAGACAAGTCGATGAGTCTATTTCCTAGACGACAGATTGAAATATTGTTTGTTAGCTTTGATCATGTTTTCAGAGGTTAAAATACAGAGCTGAATGGTCTTAAATCGTTCCGAAATTACGCATATGTGGGTAGGCATGCTTTACCAATACAACAATAAGCGAACAAAGACCCCCCCCCCCTTCACGATGTACATCTTTGGTTGGACTGGCTTCCTCTAGCGTCGTCGAGCGTAAACAATCTTTACTTTTGTACAGATGCGAACAATAGACACCATTACGCATCACGACTAACGCACAAAATGTGCTCTTCCCCGTGCCCGATACGCACAGTTTTAGAACCATTTTTTTTAAATCACCTTCGCTAGTCTTGTCTTTTTTATTCTGCACAATTATGTTCTGTCTTTCACACTTTTGTGGTAAGTGATTGGAAACACTGATGCAATATTCCAAGAACTTGAGAAATCAGAATGGCTCGTTTTCACCGTCAATTCACCTGTAATTATAAAATCATATGGACCTGACAGCTGTGAGCTGTGGTGCTGTGGGCGCGTGCGTGCGCGAGAGCTCTTCTCACACAAAAAGGATGCTGGGCTCAACTAGGCTGCCACCCTTGCTGCCGCGTGCTTGACAACATCCATCTCCATCACTGTGTTGTTAACACACGCGCGAGCACACCGTGTCGTGCAGCAAGGCACAGAATATGTATTTTGGTTTTGATAGGCTAGAGTTAACACGAAGGAACCATTTGGCCATTCGGTTTACACACCCGAAGCCTGCTGATGCCAGTGCACGACATCGTCAAAGCGACAGCGAGTCGTCTTTATTTGCCCGGCCCTGAGGGATACGAAAAGACCGGGGCGTCAGTATTCTGAAAACCTCTCCGAATGAAGACAGTGGCAATAATGGACCTCAAAGTTGAGCCAGGAGAAATGGACTGCGACCAGCCGCCTCCAATTGAGGTTTTTGCCAATACTTCAACGCTGCACGGCATTTCGCACATTTTCTCCTATGACCGGATCAGCATCAGACGCTGCCTGTGGCTGGTGTTTTTTCTGAGCTCCCTGACGCTCTTGTTGTATGTGTGCACGGACAGGATTCAGTTTTACTTGGAGTACCCGCACGTTACCAAGCTGGATGAAATCACGACTCCTGTGATGGTGTTTCCCGCCGTCACGTTCTGTAACCTCAACTCCTTTCGCTTCAGTAAAGTCACGCGCAATGACCTGTACCACGCGGGAGAGCTGCTTGCATTGCTTGGTCCCAGGTGAGTAATTGAATGATACTTTTTATATGTATTGTGAAGTCCCCAGTCTCTCTCACTCAGTGTGTGTGTGTGTGTGTGTGTGTGTGTGTGTGTGTGTGTGTGTGAGTGAGTGAGTGAGTGAGTGAGAGAGTGTCCAGTCTGTTGTAAACTGGTGACTTTGTGTTTCACTCTATTGTCATAGCCTACTTCATACTTTTAACGCAAATACGCACACGCGCACACAAATTCATTCACACACTCCTCTTCACCACCTCTCCGGTCACTATTGTTCCTCGGGCGTTAGTCAGGCACACTGGCAGCTACAGCTTTAATAATTTGTTTTGCAGGTTTTCTCCAGATGTGCGAACACACTGCGTGGTATACATGCTCTGGGCTGTCTGTCATGCTCGTCCTTGCTATTATCATATAAAAACTTGAATGTGTTCACTTCTCTTGCACCTGTTGCTCATCCGAATTTACCTTTCTTGATCAAAACACACAACTAGGTGTGGTGGTCAGCCTTTTGGCTATCATTTGGCTTTACTATGTTATACATGGGCCGGCCTAGCTGATACAATACTACCTGACCAAAATGGCTTCTCTTTTTCTACAAGTGTATGTCACCAAACTATACCCAAATGTCCCCAACGTGTGCTTGGAAGTTTTGAAGATGGCTCAACAAAGAGGTGATGGGACAGAATGCAGGTCACACTAATTGATAGCCAGAGCCAAGGGCTATTCCTATCACACAATTATCCTCTATGCTCCCCTCTTTCTGTCAGGGTTGCATTTTTTTCCCAAACAAGTGACAAGGACAGGTGGTACCAAGCAGACACTATCTGAGCATCCAGGCTGGGGTGCACAGCAGTGCCAAGGTTTTTTTTTTTTTTTGGACCGTCTTCAAGGCTTTTCATAATTTTCTGCATGAGAGGAACTGGAACAGAGGCAGAGAGCCATGAGAGAGAGAGAGAGAGAGAGAGAGAGAGAGAGAGAGAGAGAGAGAGAGAGAGAGAGAGGACCACACCAGCAGAGACACATGAGGCATAAATAGAACTGCCTGGCTTACTCGTCCACTTATTTGCCGCTAAGCCAGGCTAATTTGACAGCTGCTGGGGAGTTTAACTAGACTTTACTCTTTTTAATTTTGAGGTCCACAAAGCACTGTTTGCCAGTTTAATCATTTTTAGGCTCCAGATTCAATACACCCGGAGAATACAAATGGGTTCTCGAACATAGAGGTTTTACAAGGTGATGAAACTTGGAATAGGCCTAACATGCACGACAGGAGATCAATTTTATTTATTTCTTGATCTTGAGGGCCAAAGTCCACTGCATGAAACTTTGGTCATTTCGGGAGGAATTCAGTGAAATAATACTTGAGATACAAGCTGGTTTCCCTGCACTGAAGTTTATGAGATGATGATATTGGAAATATCTCACATGGCAGAAAATCAATAAGGAATTAACTTGGTGGGAGTTGGTTATTTGGCAGCAGTAGAACTGGACGTAAAGTCTTCACAGTTTAGGCAGCTGTTACAAACAGCCATTTATGTATAAGGAACATTTTTTTGTCTTTTGAAAATATTTGAAGCTCAGTTGTGTTTGCCTGGGGCACATTGTGCTTTTTTTATTTGTATTTTGAGGACAAAATGTATATGGATTGTAAGGTAGTTCTGTCTGCCCCATTTCATTTAAATCCTCATTTATCACATTTAAATTAAGTCATTATGGATGTTGTTTTAATATCGATTTGCACATTGCTCCATTTTCTCAGTATCACAGTGTCGGTGTTGGTGTCAAAAGTTTAAAACTAAAGTCACTAAACTAAAGCCATACGAGTGCAGTCAAGTCTGTTTTGTACCACAGTGGGCCGCTACAATAATGCTGGCTTCTTGGTCTTTGAGGAAGACACGGGTGTGTCCAGCCCAGTCTGTCCTCATTGGCTTCTTGGTCTTTTCTTTCCTCCTCTCGCTCCTACTGAGCTGTGCGTGTATGTGCACTGGCCCTCTTACTTTACACTATGTGCTGAGCAGTTCTTCACCGCTGATCTCTGTCTACTCTACAGTACCTCCTGTGTTCTGTCCAGATACCCGCTGCTTTCTGCTCATGTATTACCATACTGTTCTTTTGTTGTCAGCTGAAAGAAAATCTTGGAATTGAAAAAATGAAGATATTATAAAAGATGAATTATGCACTTGTATCACAAATACAGGAATTAAAATGGTATGATAATTGTAGAGTAACATATTTATTACTTTGCAGTGACCTCATTGAAATGCTTTTTTTCTTACATTAATGAACAGCATTTAATGGATACCTCTCTTCTCTAAAGCACTACCAAACATCTTCTTTTAGAGTAAGATAACCCAAACTCTGTCCACCCAATGCAAAGGCGTGGGATTAAGTTTGGTCTCTTAAGGGGGCGTTGTCCCCTCCTTCTTGTCTTTGTGTGGCATTTGGTTTCGGCTTGCGTGAAATGTGCGCTACCGCCATCTACAATGCCAAGGGAACTCCCTTCATTCCCAACTGTAAGACTCCAAAGGTCTCCTAACCGAAGCTCTCCTAAAACAGGTGAAAAAACATCTGAGCCTATCATATATTAACTAGGTTAGTGCAGAGGTAGAGATGTTTGTCACAAGGTCTTAAACCATTATTATAGTAATTTATGTTTATATGAAATGTTTTTTTCTTTCTTTTTTTCTTTCTTTCTTTTCAATGTATGGTGTTTAAATGAATGTACAGATTTGTGTAGAACTTTTAACTGTGTGTGATTTTATTGTTGGACCCCAGGAAGAATAGCTGGGTCTGCGCCCAGCTAATGGGGATCCTAATAAACTGAACTAAACTAAAGGGGCGTTCATCTGACATCACATGGATCCAGGAATTGCATGGGCTTGAAGTATCTTACTCTACTAGAAGATGTTTGGTACTACGTTTACACTTAAGACCTTTGAATGCAGGGTTAGGGGTTCATGGCCTGGGAATTAGTGCACCTTTCATCAGAATCTTCACTTAGGTCTAGGTAGCTTTAATTTCTGCAGCTTGACATGCACATGCTTTACCTTGTTCTTGTCATTATTCCCAGCCTTTGTAGGCTGAAACAATCCACTCTACTCACGATTTGGTTTGTATCACGTTTTTTGACCTATGGTCGATACACCCTGCAGTTTTTTTACCCACAATTCACATTTTCACATAAAATTAAGAATAAAAACAATATACATAATAATAATAAGATAATACTGATGATTTGAAACTTGGGAGCACTTTCACATCATATCAGGTGGCTGTTTTCTGGGCTGAAGGGTAACAGAACTTTGAAAGGGCGTATCACGATAGTGCCTCCTTTCATCGCAATACAGTATGTTGACTGCATATCACGATTTCTCGGTTCGATACAATATCGTTACAGTCCTAGTATCCACTTACATCTGATTGTTTAGTCTGCCCTTGAGAGCTGCTGTGCAATTTTGCACATCCACTCTGCAGTGAAAATTAATATTGAAGTTGAAAAAAATAAAAATTCATCCCGACTCATGTAGTCATCCACACGTCACCATACTGTACACGGAGATCAAGTGTGATTGAATGAATTATATTACTTATTTGTCAAAATGATTAGCTTTTAGATGATTCCCTGGATTAATATGCAAAGTCATCTGGCTGACTCTGCAATTGTGGTGTCCATGGAGAACAGTTTACATATTTATGAGAAGCTTTTGTATCCCATCATGGACGTCAATCATTTCTGAGTATTATTCAGATTGTTGGTGAGGCCATATTTGTAAGCAAAGCGCTTCAAAAATATCCTGTTTGTGTGTGTCTGTGTGTGTGTGTGTGTGTGTGTGTGTGTGTGCGTGTGTGTTAGAAGAGAGATAGCCTATTTCTGAGTGTAACAGCACTGATGTGTGCAGTGATATGGGCAGAGGGATGCCTAGATGCTTAGAGCAAAAGCAAAATGGTGTGAGTCTTTGTGCTTCTGTGTTGGTGTCTGTGTGCATCTGTGTGTTTATTTTTATTTGTTTGTGTCTGTGTATGTGCATTTGGTGTGCGCTCATCCGTGTGTGTGTGTGTGTGTGTGTGTGTGTGTGTGTGTGTGTGTGTGTGTGTGTGTGTGTGTGTGTGTGTGTGTGTGTGTGTGTGTGTGTGTGTGTGTGTGTGAGAGAGAGAGTGTGTGTGATCTCAAATTGTGAGACCCCAGAGGATTCAGAAGACAGCATTTGCCCTTGAGGTCACACTCTTAGTTGCTCATGCCCTCGTCATGGAAGGCTCTCTATGCCTGTCTGCCTGCCGTTGCCTGACAGGCCCACCATGAACTATTTCCTTTTCCGTCTCATCTCCTCCTCTCCTCTCCTCTCCTCTCCCCTCCTCTCCTCCTCCTTTCCTTTCCTTTCCTTTCCTTTCCTTTATTTTCCTTTCCTCTCCTCTCCTCCTTTCCTTTCTTTTCCTTTCTCTTATTTTCCTTTCTTCTCGTCTCCCCTCCTCTCCTCTCCTCTCCTCCCTCTCCTCTCCTCTCCCCTCCTCTCCTCTCCTCTCCTCCCTCTCCTCTCCTCTCCTGGCTGACTGATTATGCCCCATGCTCTAGCTCCCCACCATCCGTCTCTCGTCTCCTTCCCCTTCTCCTCTGACTGAATGAGTGCACCCAGCATGACATGCCCCATCATGGCTCTCTCTCCTCCTCCTCATATCCGTTCTTTTTTCATTTTCATTGTTTCATGGTCACAAATGCCCCACCTTGTATCTCTCCTTCCCTTCCTCTAATTCAATGGATGTGCCGTAACTGAACGAATGTGCCCACCGGCGTGCATACTCCCCCATGAGTCTCTCCTCTCCTCTCCTCTTCCTCTTTCTCTTTCTCTTTCTCTCCTCTCCTCTCCCTCATCTCTCTCCTCCTCTTCCTCTCCTCATCTCATCTCTCTTCTCCTCTCCTCATCTCTCCTCTCCTCTCCTCATCTCTCTTCTCCTCTCCTCTCCTCCTGAGTGTACCCTCCGCGCTCTCTGACGCCCACGCTAACATGGCACCCACACAGTGCAGGGCAGCGCACTGGCGGCCACGTAGGCGTCACCATCATGGGGTTCTGAGCCTGCCGCTCACATCTGCACGGCTCAGTGGAGGTGGGCGTCGTTTTATTATCGGTGTGTCAGGGAGCAAACACAAGGCAGCAGTGCTCCAGAGGCGAGCATCATCTCTCTACATCTTGGTGAGATTCTTTAGATTAGCAGGGTGAGCGGAAGAGGTACTGCACTGGAAAAAAAATTCTGTCGGATTGACTTCATTCAGTTGTGGGTTGCACACAACTGCTTTACTTTGGTGGCAGTGCGAAAAAATGAAATTGTTAATTCCTATTCAATCAAACTGTGTACCGTTTTGTGTTGATTCACATTTTGATTCACATTTTCGCAACTCAGTCCTGCAACTCTTCCTCACTTTGTCTTTTTTCCTCTAAATTGACGTACAGTTATTTCAAATAAGGGTTACACTCCTTGTAGGGCTGCACAATTAATCGAAAAATAATCAAAATCGTGATAACATAGTGAAATCGAACTCATTATTTTAATCGTGATTTAATCTTGGCAATAGTGACCTACTTTTGAGAGCGTCCTTGAACCCAGAACATACTGACAGGCTGGTGTTTCTGGCCTGAAATCTGTCCACTTAAGTTTCATGCTATTGCCTTTACATAATTATTACAATTCATTTTATTTTGCTCATCCCGTATGTAATTCATTCTTGGTTATATTTCATCTTGTTCTAATTTTCTAAAAAATCTGCAAAAATAATCGTGATTAATAATCGTGATTATGATTTTGACCAAAATAATCGTGATTATGATTTTTTCCATAATCGTGCAGCCCTAACTCCTTGGTTATGGATGCAGTGGTAAGGATTACATTCAAACTGGCAACCCTTTGAACTTAATCATTTGGTCACAGCTGCCATGGTAACTCCCTTAGCCCAGTAACCAGTTTGTTTGGAAACTCCAACTCCCATTGTCATTGTGACACAGCACTCCACAGCACACAAGTGAACACTGCACACTGCACACAACGAAATTGCATTTATGCCTCATCCGTGCAAGGGGGCAGCCCTCAGTGGCGCCCCATGGGGAGCAGTGCGGTGGGACGGTACCATGCTCAGGGTACCTCAGTCATGGAGGAGGATGGGCGAGAGCACTGGTTGATTACTCCCCCCACCAACCTGGTGGGTCGGGAGTCGAACCGGCAACCTCTGGGATGCAAGTCTGACGCCCTAACCGCTCACCCATGACTGCCCTCATGAACCATGATGACTTGGTAGCAACTCAAAGGGCTAGACTGTTGACTCCCCTCATCCCACCCTTCATTTGAACAAATCCACGTACAGTCTTTGCATATCATGCAGCTGTAAAATTGGGCAGTTGCACAAGGTCATTTTGTTAAATACACCCAAAGCTGGTTACTTAAATCCATGAGATAGTCTCTATCTCATTGTGTGTGTGTGTGTGTGTGTGTGTGTGTGTGTGTGTGTGTGTGTGTGTGTGTGTGTGTGTGTGTGTGTGTGTGTGTGTGTGTGTGTGTGTGTGTGTGTGTGTGTGTGTGTGTGTGTGTGTTTGAGAGAGAGAGAGAGAGAGAGAGAGAGAGAGAGAAGATGAGAGAGGGAGATAAAATTAAAGAGGAGGGGGAAAAGGGAGTAAGACATCAAATTAGAGAGACAGATGAGCAGAGATGGATGGAGTCTGAGAGAAGATTAGAGATAAAGAAATTAAGGCAAAGAGAATAAGACTAAAAGAGTAAGAAAATGAATTTGACTGAGAAAGAGAGAGAGAGGGTGAGAGAAAGAGAGCGATAGAGAATGATAGCGAGAAAGAATGCATTTCTCCTGGAGTTGCAGGGGAAAGGTCATGTACGCCTCCTGCAGTTTTGAGCTGAAAGCACATAAGAATAGAGATGTCTGCATGATGCAGCTGACAGAAACATGGCACAAGAATCATGTTGACATCTCAAGTGTTTTCAGAGCCTGTCCAGACCCTCCCTCTCTCCCCCTCTCACCGGTCCAGGATCTGACTGTCAGCGAGTGTCTCAATCATTTTAGACAAGATGACTGAGATGGCCTGGACTGGAGTATAAAGGGTTCAATCTCAAAGCCTCAGATCTTCAGCAACCAGTCTTCAATCTGACTGATAGTTGTGCTATAGATGTGAAAGAGAGCAATCACAACACACCTTCTATAGTACATCACCTATACTCACATGGCTGATGGGGAACAGCTGGTCAGAGGGCCTCGGACAGTCAATATCAAAACCAATGTCAGACAACGTGAATAACATTTATTTCCAAAATATCTTTACTATATTTATTTGCCATGTTGTCAAATTCGGCTTTCGCACATACTTTGTAAAGGTATTGCAGGCTATTTATTTTCACAAGACTTTCATTGAGTTTAATTTTTTCTGACAAAGGGTCCATTCTGTTTATGTGCTTTATTCAATTTGCTTCTCCTCTTTTTGTACTCCTTTCAGGTGTGTTTTTAATACTTTTATTGTTATTATTTCCAACTTAAATGTCTAACGCTGTATCTATAAAGCACTTTGAGTGCATGTGTGAATGTGCTATATAAACACATTTGATTCAACTTGACTAATGAGACAGAGGAAACTGAGCCTCCCTGCGCTCGCACGTTGTGACGGGGACATCGGGTCACATGGCCAGCGACGCTAGAAGTTGTAGTTAAAGTAGCACAGCTGCACACAGCACTTACACTTACACTTGGTGAGGCGTCTGGGGAGGACGTGTGCTGCTGAAATGTAGGGTACTTGCAAGAGACTTCAGTGAACAACGGAAAGTGACACTGGTTGGCTATATGATAAAGTGTGGCATTGCTGGAAAAGCTGACATTGCAATAACTCAGTCAGGTAACATAACGGCTCCCCATTAATCTCAAACCTCAAATGCAATAACTTCCTGTTTTTCTAAAAGCCTGAAGTCTGAGCTCAGTCTAGCAAATCTACCACAGACAAACACTTCTCAAAGACAAGATCACCAGCCTCTAGCTTCCATATATAATACAGTAATATACACCCAATCAGTCCATGATTTCCAATAATGTGCGCATAGTCACAGTTTTGCATTGAATCTGGATTTGTATTGACAAAGAAAGTCTGAGAATTGGCACACATTGGTCAGACTGGCCGCAGCGCAATGTAGGCCTACTGTAGAGTAATATGCAACATCAGAGGCAACGTTAGTGGAACCAGGCCAGGGCTGGACAGGTCATCTGGCATACAGGATATTTTCCAGGTGGGCTGACAGTCATCAGGGGCCAATACTGTTGTTGATGTCATTGTTTTTCTGGAGATTGGCCCACAATTTAAAGGGGGAGTCCCATTGGTCCATCGTTAGTATAAACAGTGGATTCAGACAGTCAAGATATAGTATGACAGTGGCTTGTGTACTGTAGGTGTTAGGGACCGGTCTATGCCAAAAATGCCCAGGACAGTTTTGGTTCTCAGTCCAGCCCTGGCCCAGGCTAATTCATGATCAGCAGCTCATAAATCAGAGCATATACAGTACGTTCGCTTGACAGTAGCTAAGTTAATTACCAGTCCCGGCTCACCTCATCACTACCGGAAGTCATCCGTCAACCTTAAACAATGCAAAGTAACACACACGTACGTATGCCTACTGTAGATTATACAGTTGCATTGTTGGAAGAGCTAGCACTGTAATAATAACTGACTCACTCACACAACCCTACAGCTTCCCATTAAGCTCAAACCTCAAAACGTCTTTCCTTTTTGATTGGGGTCTAATAATAGCTTGGAGGAGCCGCACGCTGCACACGCTTCTTTTCTCCTTTGAAGGGGGTTCAAGATCACGGCTTCCTCGTACATCAGCATATGCCCACATGGCAGTAATGAAGTTAATAATGAACTCCAGCTCATTCATCAGCTGCGCTTTAAGCCCCTGCTGAGTTCTGTACCAAGAGCTGCGATTCAGACGCAGAGTGAGTCATTGGAGCATCAGGAACTGAAGTATGGACATGGTTGATTTGATTTGATTTGATTGGTTCTGTGACAAAAATGACTTGACCGATTGCCAGTGTGTGTGTGTATGTGTGTGTGTGTGTGTGTGTGTGATGAGTTGTGAATGAGTGTTTGCCAGAGAAAGCAGGTGGCTGAGGAGGGTTCTGAGCCATCTGCTAGAGTCCCTCTCCTTCTCCTCTCTCTCTGAGCCCTACACACTGTAGCCCTTACCCCCCTTACCTCACAGACTCTCACTCCCACCGTCTCACACACTCAGGTCAAAAATACCACCAGATCACCAGAATACGCAAGCTGGTGTGTGTGTGTGACTGCCTGCCTGTGCGTGGATGTGTGCTTCTCTCTCTCTGTCTGTGTGTGTGTGTGTGTGTGTGTGTGTATGTGTGTGTGTGTGTGTGTGTGTGTGTGTGTGTGTGTGTGTGTGTGTGTGTCTGCCTGCCTGTGTGTGGATGTGTGGTTCTGTGTGTGTGTGTGTGTGTGTGTGTGTGTGTGTGTGTGTGTGTGTGTGTGACTGCCTGCCTGTGTGTG
This sequence comes from Engraulis encrasicolus, assembly GCF_034702125.1. Taxonomy (NCBI): domain Eukaryota; kingdom Metazoa; phylum Chordata; class Actinopteri; order Clupeiformes; family Engraulidae; genus Engraulis; species Engraulis encrasicolus. The sequence goes on from NC_085858.1 coordinate 5,769,846, forward strand.
AATGTGTGCTTCAGTGTGTGTGTGTGTGTGTGTGCGTGTGTGCGTGTGTGCCTGCGTACATGAGCATGTCTAAGCGCCTGCAAGTGCCTGAAGTCCCAGCAGGGATCATCTCTTCGGGATAGCTGAAGCTGTAATTTAAATAGAGTGCTGAAAATGTCTTTTTAAAGACCGATGGGAGAGGAAGTGGTGTGGATAATGAATCCTCATTTGTGCATTTAACAAACATGGGGATGTTCACACTGTCATTTTTTCACCACCAGTCGAAATGAACTCCTCAGTGGAACAATGCGGCTGAAATGCAATCAGACCTCTGACCTCACTGTCTTTTTCCAAAACAACATGAAAACACGATGGGAGAACAGTATGCCTCCAGAAGCTTTTGGCCAGAGGCATTAAAAATAACACTGAGGTTTTGTAAAGCATGAGGCCTACGTATAAAGTGAGGTTAAAGGTGTTTGTCAAGAATGAAGCTACATAGCTCCAGTTTGCACTTTGAAAAACAATGTGTATTTACAAAGTTATCTTCCTTTTTATTCACACATTGCAGAGTCAGACCGACATTTCGGCTGCAAGAGCCTTCATCAGTCACTGACCTACCAGGCCTCATGGGTATATATACTAAGAGAGTGGGAGTCAGGGCTAAGAAAATAATGCAGGATGCCTCGCACCCCAACTCAAACATCTTCACCTTGCGTAAGTCCTGCAGATGACTCCGTACCATACTTGCATGAACAGAAAGACTGATTAAGAGTTTTTACCCCGAGGCAGTGCGACTGCTGAACAGTGATCTTTTTAATGAAATTTTGTTTTATTACTTATTTCCTTTTTATTTATTTTTTGTTTGGATGCAGAGCTGATGACCCCATGATCATTTCACTACAAATAATATGTATGTGGCAAATAAAATAACTTGAACTTGAACTTGAACTACATGGACATTTTATGAAAGACATTTTCCTGGGTTATGCAAAGAAGTATGGACTTGCTTTCTCCTCTCCCTCCGACTGTTGTTAGTCTATACATGCGGCAACTCTTTTGTGTGATGTCGGCTTGGCCTCTTTCATTTTTAATGCAACATGAAAGAACGGTAGTTCCTCGTTCCATATGGAGTGTGTGAATAAAGCAGCAACGTGAATATTTCAGGCATTACAGATTAATGAAGACATCTGTATTCGCACACACATTCGTTCCTTCGAACCGTGGAGCGGGGCATAGTTTGCCTCACCCAAGGGTTGACTAAGTCGCCTCTTTCACTTCTCTTCAATATTTCACACATCCATCTTTAATGGCCCTCTGCCCCCCGCCCCTGCCTGCTTGTCTTCAGACAGCTGTCATTTCACTGCCCCGAACACATGACATCTGTTCTTTTGCAGTTCGTGCCGATCAAAGAGAACAAGCTGTGTGTTTATGTGTGCGTGTGTGTGTGTGTGTGTGTGTGTGTGTGTCTGTGTGTGTGTGCGTGTGTGTGTGTTTGTGTGAGATGGTTTATGTGTGTTTGTCAGTGAAAGACCTGAAAAATGAAATATTAAAGAACCACTGTAGGCTACTGTCTCAGGCTAATCTTATTACTTCCTGTGAAAGATGGAAGTCTTAAAAATAATGTCCAAACACAAACACTGGAAATTGAGTTATGTTTTGAGATATTACATTTTGGACTCACATTTGGAGCCCGAGCAGTCTACACTCCTACCTTT
>NC_085858.1:5776539-5801539 GCF_034702125.1 Engraulis encrasicolus
AATCTAAAAAGGACGCATCATAAGTCCCACGTTGTTATTTGTGCACCTTGCTGTGTCATTTGCTGAAACCCAGTCCCTATCCAATGCGAGTCTTCCGTGCATGGGCTTCAGTTTGATTTCAAAATCGCTTGGGATAATTAGGCTGCCATTAATCTGAGAAAGGGTTGAAAGTGCTGGGTACAGGCTATTGCTTCCGATTTGAGGTTTCATGAAATAATACGCATATTGCATATGATGCGTAATAACGCGATTGTGACCATATTTAAAAAAATTAAAAAAAATAAATAACTAATAGCCATCTGCGCTGTCTTGTTTATTTCTGATATCCTGCGCTGAATAGTCTTTATCTCAAACATTATTAACGCAACAGTAGGGGTCTGATTGGTTAACCCGCTGTCTAGCCTTGCATAGGCTACTGTAGCCCTAAAGTTGAAGTTATTAGTCAAGTTTACTGCTCGCAAACAGACAAGTGTCGCGCTGGTCTAGGTGGGAGAAGTCTAGATCTGCTGTTGACAGGTGGAAATTTGAAGACACAAAGAATGTTCTGGGATTGAAATCAGATCGCATCCCCTTGTTAATGACAAGTTAACCTTCGCAAAATAGGCTATCTAATAAGCTAATCCATCTGCAATTGCTGTACACAGTTCAAAGGATAGGCCTATTTATTCAGCGAAGTTGTGGACATTTTCTTCGCTCCCGCGGCAGCCCCCATCTGGCTGTCAAAGACGCAGTCCGAAATTGAAAGAGTGCGCCCAGTAAGACAAGGGCACGACTTGTCGGACTCAAACCTATCAATTCAACGTCTGTCAGTGATATCGTGACACCCTATTTGTGATATGAACTCCGTGTTCAAATTCGTCCTGTGGTCTATTTGCAAGCCAGACTGAATAGGCTACTGAGCGCACGCGTTGTTGCTTTTAAAAATGAGTTCCTGTTTGCTCGTTGTGTCTGTAGGCCTAATGCACAATGGTGATAGGCTATGCTTCATAAAAATACATTTCAAGGTATTTTCAGGTGCATGGTTTCATTTTAGTAACTGCATTTCTATTTAGTCCCCGGCAGAAATGATGCGCCCACTGGATTGGAAGCGCAATGGGCAGTCCTCGATGGATTGGTTTGGTTTCATACTGGGTCTTATAATAACGCCTAGGCCTAGTCTCGGTTTCGTGGTTTTTTTGTTCGCATTTATCGACAAGACATGATTTTTTTATATAACAATAGGCCCTATCCGTTTCAGTTTCATTATTTTTGGCATGCGGCCCGACGACTCGACCAGTTTTAAACGACGTCAAGCCAATATCCACGTTGCTCTTGCAGATATGATTAACAAAACTGCGTTGCATTTTAATTACTGAATTGTAGCCTACGCATAGCCTATACTAACTGGCTAATCCTTGCCAGCATTGCTGATGCAAACGGCTGCTGGTCATGTCGTGATACCTATTTGGATAACATCAGCGCACGTCTTCTAATTAATTATATGCTTCAAGCGGCAATACAAGTGTAGGGTTTTCACATCTTACCAAACAAAAGTTAGTCTTGCCAACAGCATATGCAAAACGGCCCTGAAGCGAATAGAGAGAGAAAGGAGAGATTCGAGTCTTTCACCCACTTGGAAGTGTTTTGGATTCTCAGTGCGCAACTGCATTAACGCGTTCTGCCTGTTTTCGACCTTCCTCATTCAACTGTTTCTGACCCGTTAGCCATAGGCCTACCAACCGGTATTTCATCAATGTAAAATGCAGCTTTAATATCACAATGAAACACAAATATATAACTTGGGCCACAGGTGAGTGTAGCCTCCAGTCTAGACCGATGCTGTAGCCTATTGACGGAGCCGATTTGAATTGAAAAAAAAAAAAAAACATGCGTAATGGAATAAACTTGTGGATGGCGAAATCCTACACTATCCTTGTAGGCTACACTATTCTTGTACACTATTTTGTACACTGAGTGGTGTATTCACAAATAGGATACATCTCATCACAATACTGTCAAATTCAGATGGGCTATGTGGCTGCGATGAACAAATGCGCATTAGGTCTACTGTCTCTGCAATTAGTAAATGGTTTGTGACATCGTCAACACTCCACCCCATAAGCAGCAATGTTAGGTACAGCATGACGTAGACCCGTACCGGAAACAAAAGCTATAGAATGTTGAAAACCCAACCACGCGTTCTCTGACAGTTGAGAAATAGCGTTCCTGCGGCAGAGAAATTCTCCCCCAAGAGGCCAATTTGTGAAATGCAGCTTTCACCAAGCTTTTACATACAACAGATGCTGTGTAACCCAATAAATGGGTAGTGGACATGAAAAAGCATAATAGGACCCCTTTAAGTCTGGAGGGGATGAAGTGAGGGACTCAGGTGGTAGGCTGGCGGACACACACACACACACACACACACACACACACACACACACACACACGCACACAGACACACACACACACACACACACACACACACACACACACACACACACACACACACACACACTTGCACCCCCCTCCAATCCCACACATACACATACCCACACACTCCCACTCCCACACCCATCTCTTAAAATGTCCCTTAAGCAAGCCAGGCGTATGGTAGGCGATTGCTGTGCTGGCCAGGAAATATGAGGTATACCTTCTCAAATCTCTCTGATTAAGTGTCTACTGTAAGTGTCCCATTACTCAAGCCCGGCTCAAGCTGCCTGCCAAGACAAGATTAATAGAGATTTTGGCGTGTGTGTGTGTGTGTGAGAAAGAGAGAGAGAGAGAGAGAGAGAGAGAAACATTGCTTTATAAACTATTTAGATGTGATTTCTGTGAAATGAAACACACGTGTGTGCTCAATAAGGCTGTAACGATATTGCATCGAACCGAGGGATCGCGGTACGCAGACCCACGAACCCCTATCGCGAAGCTTCCTCACAGAATCGCGATGTGCCCTTTTAAAGTTGTTACCCCTCAGTGTAGAACACAACAGGCAACATACAGTCAAGCGTTTGCATATGCGCTTAAAAAGACCAGGAGAAAAAGGGCGCACACGTTCGAGTAACAGTTCCATTCACAGCTTTCTCATATAAAATGCTCCGTCCAACCAGCACGTTGTTGTTATCCATTGCCTGAGCAACCTCCGCGAGAGGCAAACATCGGAAGGTGAACGACAAATGAACAACAAGGAAGGTGAAGGACAAATGAACAACAGACCAAGAAGGCTTTTATAAACGTGTCAATATTTTTTTTACTCATGCATGCGCGGTGTATTGCGAGTGGAGTTTGATGTTGGAGCGGAGAGAGAGAGAGAGCGCGAAAGAGAGAGAGCGCGAAAGAGAGAGAGTGCAAGAGATGCTCCGCCTGCCTATAAACCAGCCTGGAATCGCTTGTAGGGAGGTGCCCGAAGTCGGACGAACGTTGAGGTCGATAGGCAGGATATTAGGCAGCATTATTTCTTCCCACATTAATGTTAAGCTATATTGTAAAATTACCGCATACATACAGTATATCACGAAAGTGAATACACCCCTCACAGTTTTGCAGATTTTTGAGTATATCTTTTCATAGGAAAGCATTACAGAAATGTAACTTTGACACAATGATTAGTGACCTTTTAACAACATATTTAACCGCTTAAATTTCTTGTTCACTCAGAAAAAAACAAAATACAGCCATTAATGTTTGAACATGTACTCACAAAAGTGAGTACACCCCAGATTAAAATCCGGTAGAGAAGGGGCTATGTTGGCTCGAATCGTCTCGAAATGAAAAGGGATGACAAGGGAGGTCATCAGTGTGCGTTTCAACCTTTCTTTGCATTGAACTTTTACATTTTGAGTCTGCATCTGGCTTAAATAGATTGGTGTGAGATTTGAATGCAATCCTGTGGAGAATATCATGATCTGCTTCAGTAGTCACAGTGCATGTTGACATGTATGTTTCTTTTAGGTGTATTTCAGATTGCCAATGTTGACAGCATTCATACATCCCCAAACCATGTCAGTCCCACTACCATGCTTGGCTTATGAGAGGATACACCTTTTTTGTAAAACTCACTTGTTTACCACCACACATGCTTGACACCATCTAAAGCAAATTTGTTTATCTTGGTCTAAAGAGAGATGAACAGACCAAGGATATGGATCACTGGAACCATGTCGTGTGATCTGAAGAGACCAAGATAAACAAATTTGCTTTAGATGGTGTCAAGCATGTGTGGTGGTAAACAAGTGAGTTGTACAAAAAAGGTGTATCCTCTCATAAGCCAAGCATGGCAGTGGGACTGACATGGTTTGGGGATGCATGAATGCTGTCAACATTGGCAATCTGAAATACACCTAAAAGAAACATGCATGTCAACATGCACTGTGACCACTGAAGCAGATCATGATATTCTCCATAGGATTGCATTCAAATCTCACACCAATCTATTTAAGCCAGATGCAGACTCAAAATGTAAAAGTTCAATGCAAAGAAAGGTTGAAACGCACACTGATGACCTCCCTTGTCATCCCTTTTCATTTCGTTTCATTTCGAGACGATTCGAGCCAACATAGCCCCTTCTCTACCGGATTTTAATCTGGGGTGTACTCACTTTTGTGGGTACATGTTCAAACATTAATGGCTGCATTTTGTTTTTTTTCTGTGTGAGCAAGAAATCTAAGGGGGTAAATATGTTGCTAAAAGGTCACTAATCATTGTGTCAAAGTTACATTTCTGTAATGCTTTCCTATGAAAAGATATACTCAAAAATCTGCAAAACTGTGAGGGGTGTATTCACTTTCGTGATATACTGTAAGCAGAAAGCATGCTCCATTTCAGCCTCTGCATTCATTCTCGCTCTTGACAAAATGTCAAACCACAAAACAAAACGAAAAACGTGCGCAGTACATAGTAGTGAGAACTAACTGAGGTTCATTTCAAGTTTTGATTGTAGGCTACGGGAAGGCGCTGCTGCACGATCAAAAAAAAGCTACAGAAATATTTAACTTAATCAAAATTAAGTGTTGCATTTCTTTAAGTAGCCTAACTTAATACAACATGTTTCCTGACGATATATGGCCAGTGTTGTTTTAATGTTTGGATATTAATTGGATAGGCATAGGCCTAATGTTTGATAAAGTAAGACAGCTGCCAATGACTATACACCCTGACCTGACCACCCACCTCTCTCTCTCTCTCTCTCTCTCTCTCGCTCTCTCTCTCAACATATGATCTTAGCTTATTTATAAGCCTTTTCCCTTGGTGAACTAATATCCCTTATTTCTCTGTGTTGTGTTTTGATGTCAACACCTGGGAACAGGTTGCAGTGGTAGCCTATATCTGCAACATCATTCAGCCTTGTAAACCTACCAAAATAATGCAGGCAGGTAAATGCAAAAAATATATTAATTACAAAGTATATACATAATTTATTTTCATATAATTATTATTATTTTTTTCAATTTTTTTTTTCATTTTTTTTGTGTGAAATCGTGGGGCATATCGAACCGTGGGTCATATATCGTGATACAAACCGAATCGTGGGTTGGGTGTATCGTTACAGCCTTAGTGCTTAAGTGTGCAGCCAGACACTTCACCAGCTAGCCTGACAGCATTATGTTGCTCCAGCACAGTATGACTTGCTGATGGGGATGCTGATGTTGTGTGTGTGTGTGTGTGTGTGCGCGCATGCGTGCGCGTGTGTGTGTGTGTGTGTGTGTGTGTGTGTGTGTGTGTGTGTGCGCGCGTGTGCGTGCACACGGTTGTGTGTGTGGTTGTGTGTGTGTTAGTGTAGTGCTGAGCCATCCCATCCATCCACTCAATCATTCAGGCCATTGTGCTTTTGCACTGAATAACACATATAAGGCGCTGACTTATGCATGAGGCCATGTGCCGCACCACAAGTGTGGATTAGCTCAGGGGTTCCCACGCTACCAAGCTACATGACCAGGAGGATGATGGGAGTGATGATGTAACCCTAAGTCACTCTTGTCTTGGAGGGATCTCGATTAGCATTCACATCTCAAAGGCAAAGTGCTGCAACTACATATTTTGTCAAAATTGAGTTTAGACCGAAAACGGTCTTCATAACACCTCCTTTATTTTGTGACGCCTCATGGTCGAAATGTGTCTGGTTTTAGAGATATTGCTATGCTAATCTTGCAGTAGCTACAATATCCAACCTAAGACCAAGACTTTGAGGGCCTTTTTTCGTTTCAATTTTGGTGTAGTTACTGGACTTTGCCTTTGTAGAGCCTGCATAGTTACACTTCACTAGGTTAACATTTTAGCACAAGAGGGCTTTAATGATGTGACGAGTGTGTATGAGATGCGGTGTGGTAGTCATAAAATTAATTAATGATGTTAAATGTCTAATTATGTGGTAATGCACCTGCGCTTTTTATCCTCGGGGCGTGAAAGGTTAAGTACACCCTCACGGATTTTGCCAGGCTTTTAATTGAGGCACACACGCATACAGACACAGGCGCGCACACGCGCACACACACACACGACACACGACACACACACACACACACACACACACACACACACACACACACACACACACACACACACACACACACACACACACACACACACACACACACACACACAAACAGGCACGCACAAAGGGATTTCATTTTTGCATGTTTTATGAAAGAAGATACATCGCAAAATAGCTTGGGGTTCTTTGCATCATGCAATGCTTCTGCACTTGATATGGAGGCCTCTACCATACTCCACTTTTCATACGTAGGTCATTTAGCAGCAGTGTATTGTATGTGACAGGCAAGACTGTGGGCGCCTGACAGTGGCCCCCACTTTACCAAGAAGGCTATGATGCAATCACAGCACTAGCAGCTTTTTGTGTTGCACCATGACTGCATGTGAAGTGCAAAACTTAAATGTTCCGCACACTTAAAATCCCTTTTGTTGTTTTTATTATTTCATGGCTGAATTATGTTTCATGGAAAAAAACGTGGGGGAAAAAACAACAAAAAGGATTTTAAGTGTGCAGACTTCTCACTCCGAAAACTACAGTCAGCCTTTGTCCTGCACCTTTTCCTGCGATGTGCACAATCTTCACCTTCAACTCAAAACACTTTACCGCATCCAGTGCTGTTGGTGCCAAAAAGAAAAAAAAGAAGTTACGTTTTTAGAATGTAAAAGGCCTTTCATGGTGCCTTTTATGTGACGGTACAGTAGAGTGGGAGATAACAGTATTTTGCAGTCCACAGTTAGCAAGAGAAGTAAATGAAGCACCACATGGGGTCCAGCTGTCACGACGAGAGTTGGGGTAAAAGGATGGCACAAAGAGCAAAACAATATTTGTAATAACTGGAAGTGATCTTGACTTGCACAGGAGAGCAATTCAGTCTCCTGTGTAAACAGATAGGAAACGACAGAGGGGAATGAGGGGAGGCAAGCAAAGCCTACAATGCATCTGAGAAATGTACTTTAAAGTCATATGTGAATCAGGATACAGCATAGTACCATAATATTACCATATTACCATCAAAGCGCTGTTGTGAATTCATGAGCACATCACATCAATGCCTTGGAAAAAAATTAAGCTTACAGTAAAAGTGGAGAAAAATGAGATCCAGCATTAACATATTGGCCATGGCAAAGCTTAGTTGGCGTACAATGTGCTACCATAGATTGCCGATAGCAGTAATAATAACTGATGCCGAATTGAGCGACCAGCCACAGATGGAGGATGAGGTATTTAGCTCCGTCTGTGGGCTCGTTTTGGGACCCTCAGCAAACAAAGCCAAGCATTTATCTGAGTATATACACAACCGTTTAGCTATTGTATGTGTATGTGTGTGTGTGTGTATGTTTGTGTGTGTGTGTGTGTGTGTGCATGCGAGTGCATGTGCATGCTTGCGTGTGCTATGTTCGTTAGTGTGTGTGTGTGTGTGGCTAGCAGCCTGCCACATGCATGCATGTGGGCACGTGTGTGTATGTTTCTGCTTGCGTAAATAAGTATGTGTGTGGAGTGTGAATTTGTGTCTGTATGTCTGTGTGCCTGCTTTTCTGCCTGCCTGCCTGCTTTTCTGCCTGCCTGCCTGTGTGTGTGTGTGCGTGTGTGTGCATATGTGTGTGTGTGTGTGTGTGTGTGTGTGTGTGTGTGTGTGTGTGTGTGTGTGTGTGTGTGTGTGTGTGTGTGTGTGTGTGTGTGTGTGTGTGTGTGTGTGTGTGTGTGTGCGTGCGTGCGTGCGTGCGTGCGTGCATGTGTGTATGTGCCAGAGCGAGGCTGTAGCACAGAAGCAGAAATAGCCCTTGGAGGTCTCGGCCTCATGCCTTATTTATTTGGCACAGATTAGCACAGGTGACTAGCTCTGCTTCTCTTGGCTATGTTTGCTTCAGCTGTGAGTGTGTGTGTGTGTGTGTGCGTGTGCGTGTGAGTGTGTGCATGTGCGTTTGCGTTTGCATGTACATGCGTGCGTGTGTCCGTATATTTCTGCATGTACTGTATGTGTGTGCGTGCACCTGTGCATGTGTGTCCATGAACATGTGTATGTGTGTATTTTTTACTTGAGCGATTGTGTTTATGTGTGTGTGTGTGTACCTGTGTGTGCACAAGTGCAGATGTATGTCTGTGTATGTGTGCATATGTTGTTATGAATGTGTTTCTTTGTATTCATGCAAATGTGGTGCATCAGCGAGATGAAAAATAGCTAGAGAAGCTGTATGTTTGTAGTGTGTGATAGCTCAAGGGGTCATTTACTGTGTGTGTTTACTTATGTGTGTGTGTGTATGGACTGGCATGTGCTTTTTTCAATGTGCCTGTGTGTGTGTTCATAGTCTTAACAATGTTCACAGTGTGTGTGTGTGTGTGTGTGTGTGTGTGTGTGTGTGTGTGTGTGTGTGTGTGTGTGTGTGTGTGTGTGTGTGTGTGTGTGTGTGTGTGTGTGTGTGTGTAAGTAAGAGTTAAATTTACATAGGAGAACTGAAAGTGATGTCACTGCATTGCCTATTTGTAACGTAGTAGAGTGAGTCATATCCTGTGTAGTCTTTTCTTATGTCGAGTGGTAGCGCAGAGTGACGTAATTGATAGAGCCATTAAGATGCCAAGCTGCCTACACATTAAGCACATTTTAAGACAGGTCAAAACACATTGCTAGGCAGGTTGCAATCGCACATATACACATTAAAGGACCACTTCAGCCAATTTCAATATGCTGTTGTATTGCTCACGCTACCCTTGACTTGTCAGTACCCAGTGATGCCGCATTTTTCGGCTCAGCCCTTTCCGAGATCTGAGTTAATCTAATGGGGGCAGCTTCTGGTTAATTTTTAAAAAATCTTAACATAGGCCTACTCCAAAAAAATTCCCAAAAGTTAGCGCTATTTGCTAGTTGTGTGCTGATGTTGCATAACCTTTTGGATGTTTTAGGGAATAAATCAAAATGTTTTTTTGAAATGTAAACAAGCACCTGCCCCCATTACATGAGTAGGATCTCGGAGAAGGCCAAAGAGACAGAGAAGAAAATCTCAGGTACTGACAAGTCCAGGGTAGTATGAGCATTACAACTGCATGTTGAAATTGGCGGAAGTTACCCTTTAATGCTGTGTCTCAAATGGCGCACTTGTGTCAGTGCACTGGCATTTAGTGCACAGTGCTCACAGTGCACTGAGGTCTTTAGTGTGTAGTGTCAAGGGAAAGATTGGACTTCCAGTGCACTGATTTTTCAGCATGAGCGCCCTACGCTCTGAAACAAACAGTACCTGAAGTCCACAAGTGCGCCGTTTGAGACGCAGCATAAGACAGAAGGAGCATGTTTCTGAACTGTTCATATACAGTATATGCAAATGCAGCTGAGAGAGAGAGTGAGAGGGGGGGGGTGGACTTCTGTATAGTTGTGTCTGTCTGTCTACTTAATTCAAGCAGAACAGTATTTGTTCTTTTTCTGAATGTGACAGGTCAGTTGAGACTCCGACTTTGAAAAGACAACACTGTTGTTTTTGTTCTGTCAGGTGGGACTTTGGTGTTGTCCTTCTGATGTCTACCTGCGTCCTCTTTTCCCTCTCTCTCTCTGGCCCACCACGCTCTTTCTGTTTTCATCTGTTTATTTGTCTTTGTCTGAGTGTCAGTTTGTGTGTGTGTGTGTGTGTGTGTGTGTGTGTGTGTGTGTGTGTGTGTGTGTGTGTGTGTGTGTGTGTGTGTGTGTGTGTGTGTGTGTGTGTGCGCGCGTGTGCGCGCGTGCGTGTGTGTGTGCGCGCGTGCGTGTGTGTGTGGGGGTGTCTTGTTTGTATGCATGTGTGTGTCACAGTAAGTCACCTTGGAGTGTGAGTGTGAGTTTACGTGTCAGAACTGCCTAAACAGAACTACTGCAGACTTGCACATAGGGGCCTACAGGGTCTCTCTCTCTCTCTCTCTCTCTCTCTCTCTCTCTCTCTCTCTCTCTCTCTCTCTCTCTCTCTCTCTCTCTCCCTCTCTCTCTCTCTCTCAGGCCCCACCCATAAGGACGGCTGCCACAGTGTAAAAGGTTGCAGTTTTTGTAAGTAAGAAACATTTATTATCAGATCTATTGTGAGCAAGTGTGAGCAAGAGGATATAAGTCATAAAACAAAGGAGGGCAAAGGCAATGCCAACACAGAAATACAGTTTTTTAATGCATCTTATTGCTTCGTCATCTTTACTTTGTGTTGGACAATGTTGTCAGTGTTGCAACTGTACACTGCGCCTACATTGCTACCTTCTTGCTTAAATTTTCTCCATGGAAGTTGCTTCTTGGAAGTCGCTCCTTTGAAGTGAAAGGCATCTGCTAAATGTAATGAACCGTGATGTACAGTAATGTAATGTAGTATAATGTTTAAAAAAATAATAAATGACAACAATGATAAGAAACCTTGCATGGGCAAGAAGTTCAAACTGTGTGTGAAAATGAGAGAAACAAGAAAAAACAACACAGTGGCAATGAAAGACAATAGTCTAGACTTGCCGCAGATGCATATAAGTAGTCCATGCAAAACTTGGTGCTGTAATGAGGGGAGGAATAAGTGTTCAAAACAACAGAAAGTGAACAATGAATATGGCATGGTACACTTGCCATGGGGAATGATGGGAGTACAGCTGTTGATTAGAAGAAACACTTGACGAGGGCTAATGAGGGAGGCATGATCATGTTATTACAAGCAGGTGGAAGTTGGGTATGGTGGCCAGTGCCTTGTCCTACCACCCTAAACAATGATCAATCCCTTTTTTCCCTTTTAAAACATCCATTCCATTTCCATCAGTTCTTCTCCTTTCAAGGGTAGCCACATGAACACCCAGATTGCCTTCTGGCAACACCCGAAAAACTCATGTGATGTACAGTATATGAAATCTTGAGCTCTGTTTTTCTTGAATACAAATTAATACAGTGAGCCTTTTTCAGTCACACAATAAGTGAACATTTGCAATAATATAAAAAGTACATATAGCCTAACATGACCATATAGAATCATATATAGATCATATAATTTCCTAGAACTCCCACAGTCCATTTCGTAGTACATTTACAGAATGCATTATTGAATTACTGCACTTTTAAAAATCAATTTCTGTGTTTCATCACAGTTCACACAGTGTGCATATATTCATGAAAAAAATCTGATAGAGTGGGGTGGTGAAAGGTGAAGCGTGATAGAGCAGGGGAACCACTCTAATGAGGCTGATTAGGTAATGGGCTGGCATGCTGAGGGGACGCAGAGTGGGCGGCCAAGATGGAGCTTTTTAAAATGTGAGAATCATTAACAGGTGCACATCGCTAGTTGGATTGCCTGACAATCTACAGAGAGCGTGTGTCAAGAACAAGTTTAAGAGAACGCAGGCACACATGCATGCACACATGTATAGTAGTACATGCATAAATGCACGCACACACACACACATGCACACACACATGTGCACACATATGCACGCACACACACACATACACACACACACACATACACACACACACACACTCACTGTCTCTTGTACACATCTCTCTCTAGAAACATCAGATTCATACGTGTGGCTCGACTGAGGAGAATAGAAGAGAGGAGCGGAGAGGAGCGGAGAGGAGAGGAGCCGTTTCTGGCCTGTTAAATATTCATGTCCTGGAGAGACGAGAGAGCAGAGCAGAATAGAGCACGAGTGGAAGAGAAAGAACAAATGAGAGAGAGAGAGAGGGAGAGAGAGAGAGAGAGAGAGAGAGAGAGAGAGAGAGAGAGAGTGTGAACGAGGCAGTGAGGGAGAGAGGTAGAGTGAGCGAGTCAGTGAAGGAGAGAAAGAATGGGAGCGCACCGCTTGGAGGGTGTGTGAGTGTGGGAGAGAGAGAGAGAGAGAGAGAGAGAGAGAGAGAGAGAGAGAGAGAGAGAGAGAGAGAGAGAGAGAGAGAGAAAGAGGGGGATAAATAGAGCTCTGCTCAGATCTAGAGGAGTAGAGGAGGGAAGGAGTGAGAGAGCAAAAGCCAGAAAGAGAAAGAGAGAGTGGTGCTCGAAGGAAGCAAGGAATAGAGAGAACGAGGGATACAGAGAGAGAGAGAGAGAGGGAGGTGCAGGGTAGAGGAGAAGAGGAGCATGTCTCCCCTCCCCAGGGGTCTGTGGATAGCCATGGGGAGCTGGGCAGCACAGGGGCTGTTGGAGCAGAGCAGAGCAGAGCAGGCGGCAGGGGAAGCTCTCCATGTCCTCCTCGCCTTCTCTCCTTCCTTTCTCAAACACAATCCCCCTTTCCTGAGGGTCCCTATATGTACATCTCCCTCCTCCTCCTCCTCCTCCTTCCACCCTTTGCTATTCAAATGCCACCCTGAAGCTCTGTCTGTCTTCTTCCGCCTTCCCTCTCCAAACAACCTCCCCACCCAACCCTGAAGTCCTCTATCTGTGTCTCTCCTCTCCTTCCCTAATACAGACCCCCCTGCTCCCCTTTCACTGAAGTGCTCTGTCAACGTCCTCTTCCTTCTTGTCTTTACAGAGCCCCCCCCTCTCTCTCTCTCTTTTTGCTGCGGATCTCTATCTCTCTCTCCTCCTCTCCTCTCATCTCCTCTTCTCTCTGCTCCTCTCCTCTCCTCTCCTCTCCTCTCCTCTCCTCTCCTCTCCTCTCCTCTCCAAACATCCCCTGCCATCTACCCAGCTCATTTGCTGCCAGCTGTTCGCTCTAGATTTCAACATTCATCTTTCAATACTCCCTTGCCAAGCGGCGTGCGCAAGTTAGCTAGGGATTTGCATCAGTGTTGCATGTTGACAGAAGACAGAGAAAAAAAACCCAAATCCAACATGGAAATGTGAACATTGAGCATAAACATGAACATCATACAAAAGACATCACAGTCACAGTATACACATACATAAAAGACAAGAGAAAAGTGCCTGGAATCGAGTGTGTGCTATTCCCTACACAGCCAACATTACTCTTTCTTAATTACCAAGCTGCTTGTGCAAGTTAGGGGTTTGCATTCGTGTTGTTGCATATTGATAGAAAACAGAAACACCACCAACATGAAAATATGAACACTGGGCATAAGAATGCACATGAAATATGAAACATAGCATCACACACTGCATGTAAATTAAACAGAAGATTGGCCCCACTGTGGCGCTAACAGTATGGCACTCGACTGCTACGCAGCTGACCCGGGTTTGATTCCAGACCTGGTCCTTTGCCGGCCCTTCCCCACCTCTCTCTCTCCCCACTCGCTTCCTGTCCACGTCTTCACTGTCCTATGTACAATAAAACCCAAAAAGCAACCCCCCCCCAAAAAAAAACAGAAAGAAAAAACAGAAGAATAAAAGAGAAGATTAAAAAAGTCCCGACTGAAAGGCTGTCTGCAGTGGCTTGAAGAATGCAATAAAATAAAATGTATTGTACACACGGCCCCGTGTCCCAACTGGGATAAAGAGGATAAGTATACATACTAAAATATACATACAACCTTTGGGTTATAAGTGTGATGCCCTAACCGCATACCCATGACTGCCCGACTGGCCTATACTATAAGGGCAGAGAGAGGGACTAATAAGGCCGCTCCACCTCAGCATGAATTAGCTCCAACTCCTATGGCCTTCATGGTGTCAACTGACCACCACAAGTACTGTTAGTGCTAACAAAAAAGAAGCGAAAATACACACATCTCCAGCCGGTTATCACCATATTCTGTGAATCTGAACGGGATGTCAGTTTCTCTCATGCTCTGGCTGAAGGATGGGGCTTTGTTAGAAAGTGGATATTTTATTTGTTGGTTGTTCGATAACTGTTTGCATAGAATAGGATATGGATTCAGGAAATTCTGACCGACATTGCTGTGTCAGCGGCACGTCTGCTGTTGTTGGGCTTTTCATGTGATTGTGTTTGCTGTCCCACCGGAGCTCAGCTGCCCCTCCTCACCTCAGCAATAAAGACAGCCAGAGCTGCGCTCCCAGCTACAGTATTTATAGTCACATAAGAGACTGAAATATTGGCAATGTGTGAGTCAAGGACGACTCTGCCTCTGACCAAAGACTCTAGTGCAGTGGTCTCCAAATGGCGGCCCGCGGGCCAGATCTGGCCCGGGCATGGCAAACATTTGGCCCTGAGGCACATGAGGTCTGAACAAATGAGTATATAGTATAATAATAAATATGTATGTATGCTATATTTGGCCATACGGTTGGCCGATTTGTTTGGCCCTCAGCCTCTTTTGTGCTACATAATGTGGCCCTTGGGGAAAGGAACTGGAGACCACTGCGTTAGTGGCTGGCTATAGTGATGGCTTTAAAACTGAAGTTTTAATGTATCTACTTGTGCTCACGTTTGATTTCTGCACCGTATTATCATGCGTGTTGTAGAAGATGCATATGGTAATGGGGTTGGCAAGGAGCTAGTATGCCTTTGCTTACAGCCATAATGATGCAAGCTGCACTTGCAAGATGCATTATTAAAATGTACATACAGTAGAGCATAGTACTAGAGTGTATAGAGCTGTTCTTTTTCTTTGGCAAATGCTGCCATAACTTGGCTCGAGATATCTTGTTTTACAACATCGATGTATACTGTGCATTGTCCTTGTTGTAAATAAATAACTTCGAGTGGGCTCGTTGTAGCTGCGGTGTTGTGTTGTAGCGGTGCAGCGCTGTACAAACACAAACCACAACACAGATAGGTTCACAACCCTGCATTACTCGCATCGATCTGAAGAATTGATCCAGGTCTTTTTTTTCAAACTGCCAGCACAATATGTATACATTCAACTTCTGCAACTGCTTCATGCAAGCCCCTTCTCCATCAGATTTTGAAGTGAATTAACTCGTTGAGTTATTTTTCTCGTGATATAAAATTAATCTATCAATGGTTTTCAATCTAAAGAATGATTATAGCAAACTAAAATGACCATACCTTATTCAATCCAAATCTTTTTAATGCACTTGGTGCTTTTCCATCATCATTTCACTGGATTAGAATGCATAGTTTATTAGAATGTAGGATTTTTTTTGTGCATCGTTTTAGATCCATTTAGATCTTTGATGGAAAAAGTGCCACAGTGTTAATACAACAAGACTTTGAGAGTTGAATTTAACCCTATTGCCCATCGTATTCTTTGAATCAACACTGCATGAGCTTCATTTACTGTGAAGATACAGTGCAGTATGCTCACGTACATCCAAAAACAGCTGCTGAAGATACAATACAATTGTAATGTCATGTACATTATAATGTAATGCTCAGTAATAGCACACAAAAGATGCTGTTGATAAGTGCCGGATGAGCAGAGACTGCATGTGACAGGCAGGGAGCTGACTGAGCTCTCTCCACTCCTCCTCTTCTGTCACCATGAGGAGTATATTATAGCAGAGTGCTGCAGAGATGGGGTGTAATTACCAGTGTTTGCTAGCCGGGGCCCTGCTGTGTTCATCAGTGACACCCCCCGACCCTCCCAGCCCTGTCACGGAGGCCTTGCCTTGCCTTGCCTTTCCCCTGTCTCCCTCTGACTCAGCCGTGAGGGCTATGATATATTCATCACATGGCCTCCACTGCTGCCAGGGTAGCAATTTGGACTGGAGGGCTGCCTGGCATGCCGGGATGCCGTGTCTGAAAGTGTACATGTATACATGGAGAACATACAGTGGGAGGAGAAAATTGCTGTTACATTCACACACTCAATCTTGCACGCACATGCATGCACAAACACACACAAATACACACAGACACACGATTGTGCACGCACAGACATGCGCCAGTGCGCACACACACACACACACACACACACACACACACACACACACACACACACACACACACACACACACACACACACACACACACACACACACACACACACACACACACACACACACACACACACACACACACACAGATGACATGATGGTGAAAATTACATGGAGTTTCAACATGCTGTATCCATCATGCATCTTCCAATCATACTGTTTGACAAATGTGAGCACTTTAGGCTTTTGGCTTTTGTCTGAATGTTGGAGGTTTTTTATGCCTCGTGTTGGTAGTGTACTGAGCATACTGTTCTGTGGTTGTCCAGTTGTGCCTGAGACTGAGTCCTTCTGTCCATCACAGATTTTTTTGTGCAATACATTTTGAGCAGGTGGATGGATTTTCACCCAATCTCGTGTTTTAACACTGTTTAATACATACATGAACCAATTAACTGTTGGAGGCCAACACTCGATAATAGATACAAAAACTGTTTAAAAATTAATTTTAGATGGGTCATTGACATTTTTTAAGTAGCTACCCTCAGCGTGGTGCCACCATAGCTACTGCCACTGTTGTATTGATTCATATTTTGTTTTTACCGGATTGTCTAAGAAGCACAGTCATCACTTGTGCATTAATTACCAATAACTGGGCATTATAATATTATGGAAATAAGCTGCAGATTTACCACCTGATGTCAACTACTAAAAACCGTCAATGATGCAGATATAGTTTATGGATATATGGTTTCGGGAGAGCAAAGGGCCACAGTTGGATGAAGGTTTTATGGGCAGGGACATCATAAGCATCAACTTGTCCACATTTTCATTTGTATTTTGTTTTTAGCCTTTGCCTTTAAACATATCACATGTTTTTATCCAAATTAAAAAAAAAATCCAATATCTAAATCTAATCCAAAAGTCAAAAGGGCAGTTTGTATTGTTTGCTTCCAAAGTATAAGCTGACGCTGAAGATAGGGGTCCTATTGTAGACTGAGTAGGAAGTGATGCAGAATAATTGTTGTGCAGACACCCCTGGCGTAGGTGCAGAATAACCATAATTTGGAGGAGAGGCGTCACCAACTCAAAATCCTTTTTCTGTATTATTTACGTTTGGTTCATTTTGTCCCCCGTTGTTGGGCTTCCTTGTGAGGCAGACAGAAATAGTATTTTTTTTACCTCAATGAAAAGTGGTGACTTTGTTCTCTGCTCTTCACTGGAGCTTGCAGGCAGCCTATTTTTGAGAACATTTAACAGTGTCTTGTGGCTTTTAGCTTTTAAAAACGACAGTCGACGTGCTTAACAAACACATCCGCATTCCCTGTCCTCCCGCTGTCTCTCTGCATTCACTAAGAATTGTCTAAGCACGACTTTCTTCCATCTGAGTGACCGTGTGATAATGAGCAATCCATGTTCTTTCCACTTTTAAGACAAGCAATCCGCCTAGCAGCAGGCAAACACGCTCATCCCCTTTCCCCTTTGGGAGCTTGGCTCTGTCTTTTCTCTCTCTGTCTCTTTCTCGCTTTCAAACTCTTTTTCCCCCTCTTTTTTTACTCACACCACCAGGAGTTCTCTGACATTAATTCAGAGACAGCCTCAAAGGCCTCAACCAGAATCCCCCCAACAAGCCAGACTGCCACATTCAATCACTCTGTGATCCGTTGTTCGCACCTGGCTGCCTCACAGGAGGGTAGCTGCTGTTTATGTAAGGGGCCATCAGGCCAAAGCAATCAATCAGTGCACACACCCGCAAAACATGGGCACATTGCAGAGAAGAGAAGAGGGCATCTGATCTGACCCGGAGATGTATTGGGACAGCTGCTGAGGATGTCTTTGTTGCAGAGAACAGTGCGTCTGATTTGGAGATGTATTCGGACAGGTGTTGAAGATGTCTTTTTTTGCAGGATACAAACAATAGTGTTGGCTGAGAAAGGGCATCAGCATTTGTCCTGCCTCAGGAAGTTGGCTAGATAAGTCACTAATGACCATCTGTTTTATAGATCCTTCACATAAGGTGTATACATTCTTTGCCATAGGCTGGCAACAGAAAATCATGCCTGCGCTGTATGAAGACAGGGAATTGGGAGGGCTGAATCCATTCTGGAGGATTGTACCGACCCCTTCCAGTCTCTGAAACCCCCCCTAAACATCCATTAGCCTGAACCAATAAATATAAACAGTGCTTCTGTCCCTCAGCTGCACTGCTTCTAAACTCCACACTAAATCAGGTTGTCACACCACTCTTCCAATATCTAGCATTTTATATTCTGCACATGTGTTCCCTATTCTATTCATTATTTAAAATGTTTATGTCACAGTGTGGGTGAGGGTGTACCGTATGTGTGTTTGTTATGTGTACTACTCCTGCAAACTGCATAAACAAAGTTAGACATAGAAGTTCTCTGACAGAGATGTAATTACAACACTAGTAGTATGATATTATGATGCTGAAACCATGTAACCGCTAGTGTTATACTTCTACTTTACACAACTCTGATAAACAAATACAAACAAATGAAGCTGCTGCTACTGCTGCTGCTGCTGCTACTACTATTGCAGTACTACTACTACTACAGTATAATATACTAGATCTTTTGACACGGGTGCTCTAACAGTGTGTGGATAAAGTTGACATCAAAAAATTGAAGAGCAGGAAACTGTAGCACTCCGTTTTCTTATTTTTTAATAGTACAATGGCAAATAGACTGCCCGACGCGTTTCGACACAAGGTCTTTGTCAGGGTGCAGTCACTCAATTACAAGGTTCAATATATTACAGCTGTCATTGGTGGTGGGCGTGGCCCATCCACTTAACCAAAATTAGCAGACAGGTATGACACTTAAATCACACAAGGCATGAACATTTAAGTTACACAACATTTAAGTTACACAAAGTACTCTTCAGGTAAGTATCAGAGTAATATTGTATGTATACAAATCATGAAACTTTTTTTGTGGGTCCATAGCTGATATTCACACACTGATATAGGGCACAATCACAATCAAGGACACAGGTCTGCCAAGGAGTTGTTAAGTTAGTTATTAGTTGTTTTTCTTTTTGTCACAAGAATGGTAAACAATCCACTTCATCATTGAGTCCTGGCAGTTTGGTAGCCTGTAAAGTAACAATCCAAAATGTTGGGCAGTCTATTTGCCATTGTACTATTAAAAAATAAGAAAACGGAGTGCTACAGTTTCCTGCTCTTCAATTTTTTGATGTCAACTTTATCCACACACTGTTAGAGCACCCGTGTCAAAAGATCTGGATCCACGCAGCGCTTCCGTTTTTTCCTTTTTTCTGAGCATTCAATTAACTCCAGTGGGTGAGTTCAACCGGAGGCTGTTCCATTCCAATGTGAATGTTTGTAGGACCAAAGATGACTACTTCTACACATTTTTTCACTGAAGAACAAGGCAAGAACATCATTGTTCAAGAAACTTTATTCCAAGAGGAAAATGAAGATTCCCCTCCATCTGATTTAAATGATTTTTACAAGCAGCTCAGACGATCCTTAGAAAAAGACAAAAAACTCGAACTGCATTCCATCTCGTTATCAGATTATTGGAGGAAGGGAATGATCCCTCGCGGACTTAGAATAAAGAAATTTCCATCCTTCGTGGTTGAGAATCAGGATTTCAAGAACAGCTGGGAGGCTATTTTAAATAAATGTTCACTTGACCTTATCCTACTTCTCATCACTGAGGCCAAAAAACAGAGGGAGGAAACTCAACTGGAGATAAACTCAATCAAAGCGAAGATTGAGCCACTGAGGTCACAAAACGAACACACGATTGAAGGGTTGGAACAAAAACTAAAGGAGGACATCGAAACTTTGACGGAAACTATCAAAAAAACAAAGCTGACAAAATTCAAACGGGACACGACAGATTATCAGGAGGACCGTGTATATTCCTGGACAAAACGAACGCGCGCCCCTGCGCTGTGGAGGAAGCCGCGAGTGCGCACAGTATCCTTCAACCTACCCAGCAGCAGCGAAGATGAGTACTCAGAGGGCCCAGTTGACAGACAGGATTTTTTAGATTTACCCCATCACCAGACCCCAAATCCTCGTGGAGGAAGAGGACGAGGACGAGGCGGGGGAGGAAGAAGAAAAAACCTGGAGCCCACGCGCCACAGTCCGCGACTGGCAGAACCACCGAGGAGGAGATAGGACGCAACTCAGTTATCAACATATCAGGTACCCCACTCTCACCAGAATGTACCTCTGTGCTTTCTAAAGGTCTGAGCTTTGCACCTACGAATCATGCCAATACATTTCAGACTAAGATTGATTTGTTCAAGTTTTACAGAACTTTACATTTAAAGACATGGCATCATTTAAATGCTTCTACAACTCAAAGAATGTTAAACGACTACGATGCTCAGGTCAGACCTTCAAAGGAATTCAGGCCTAGATCCACTTTCTGCCCTGTAGTGAATAACGCTTCATTGATTGCATTTACGAAGAAAGTTTCATGTGATATGGACACTTTTTTACAATCTGTAACACACAGCCCCAAAGCCAATTTATCAAAGCCAGAGAATGCGGCCCTGCGCTGGCTATCTAATAATGACAATTTGGTTATTAAAAAAGCAGACAAAGGGGGCGCTGTTGTTGTGTGGGGAAGAGAGCAATATGTACAGGAAGCCTTATCCCAACTGGGGAATGCAGAATACTACACTGCTCTTCAATCCAGTCCAATTGAATACATGAAACGTGAATTGGAGGAAATACTAAATAATGCCAGGATGCAAGGATGGATTACTGATCTAGAAAAAGACTTTCTTCTGAATAATAATCCTAAAATACCAACATTCTACATGCTACCCAAAGTTCATAAAAATTTGGAGAATCCCCCCGGCCGCCCCATCATCAGTGGCATTGACTCAATCTCTGAACCTCCATCCCAATACATTGACTATTACATTAAATCATTGGTGCATTCTCTTCCTTCCTACATTCAAGACACTACCTATGTCCTGAACAAAATTAATGATATCAAAAACATTGGGGAAGGATACATGGCCACTATGGATGTCACGTCCCTTTACAGTAACATCAAACACCAGGATGGCTTAGAAGCTGTGAGTCACTACTTGCAATCCAGGACAGAGGAGCACCCACCTAACACTTTCATACTGGAACTCATGAAATGGATCCTCAACAATAATGTCTTTGTATTTCAGGAAAACATGTTCAGACAGAAACGAGGCACAGCCATGGGAGCAACGTTTGCACCAAACTACGCCTGTCTATTTCTTGGACTATGGGAGGAGAAATTCATCTGGGGCCCTTCAAATATCTACCGGGACAACATCATTTTTTATGGAAGGTACATAGACGATCTTGTTTTTTTCTATAATGGGGACCAACAGAGCCTTAAAGATATGCACCAGTACCTCAATTCCACTAGTGATAGTGTTGAATTATCATTAGACTACAGCCAGAGTGAGATACATTTCTTAGATCTGAAAATCACAAAATCCTCATCCGGGGATCTGCATACCACCATTTTCCGCAAAGACACAGATCGCAATACCACATTACATGCGGAGAGCTGTCATCCCCCTCAC
This sequence comes from Engraulis encrasicolus, assembly GCF_034702125.1. Lineage (NCBI taxonomy): Eukaryota > Metazoa > Chordata > Actinopteri > Clupeiformes > Engraulidae > Engraulis > Engraulis encrasicolus. The sequence continues at coordinate 5,798,254 of NC_085858.1, forward strand.
CTGATTGAGAACATTCCATTCGGGCAATTACAGCGGCTTCGCCGCATATGCGACAAAGAGGATGACTTTGACAAAAAAGCTGGGGAAATGACTGCACGCTTTAGAGAGAGGGGATACAAGGAGAATCATTTGCAAACAGCATATAGAAGGGTGAAATCTATGGACAGAAGAAACCTCCTACAAAAAACACAAAGAACACAACACAACTCAAATGTTTATTTTGTGACCAAGTACAGTAAACAATACAAACAAATATGCAACATCATCAAAAAGAACTGGCATATTTTACATGGAGACCCCATTCTACTTGAACTGTTCCCTAACCTACCCTCCTTTGCCTCCAGGAGAGCACCCACTCTACAGGACAAGTTGGTCCAAAGTCATCTTGGCCCGAAAACGTCATGGCTCCAGAAACCAAAGGGCACCTACCCCTGCGGGCATTGCTGCCACTGTGAGAACATTTCCAAAAGTAACACCTTTGTGGACATATTCAACCAGAAAACATACAAAATGAATCACTTTGCCAATTGCAACACCAAATGTGTAGTCTACCGTCTGGAATGCCCCTGTGGCCACTTTTACATTGGAAGAACTAAAAGAAGATTCAAAGACCGCCTTGGTGAACATAAGACTGCAATTCGCACAAAAAATCAGAACTATGCTATGGCTGTACACTATGAAGAGGCAGGACATGTAAGCCCATCCTCCCTTAGAGCAGTGGTTCTTGAGACTGTACCTCACAACATAAGAGGAGGTGACAGAGTGAAAAAACTTCTACAAAGAGAAACATTTTGGATTGTTACTTTACAGGCTACCAAACTGCCAGGACTCAATGATGAAGTGGATTTTTTACCATTCTTGTGACAAAAAGAAAAACAACTAATAACTAACTTAACAACTCCTTGGCAGACCTGTGTCCTTGATTGTGATTGTGCCCTATATCAGTGTGTGAATATCAGCTATGGACCCACAAAAAAGTTTCATGATTTGTATACATACAATATTACTCTGATACTTACCTGAACAGTACTTTGTGTAACTTAAATGTTGTGTAACTTAAATGTTCATGCCTTGTGTGATTTAAGTGTCATACCTGTCTGCTAATTTTGGTTAAGTGGATGGGCCACGCCCACCACCAATGACAGCTGTAATATATTGAACCTTGTAATTGAGTGACTGCACCCTGACAAAGACCTTGTGTCGAAACGCGTCGGGCAGACTATTTTGTACTATTGTACTATTAAAAAATAAGAAAACGGAGTGCTACAGTTTCCTGCTCTTCAATTTTTTGAAGTATAATATACTACTTGCATCTTAAATGTCAATCTTGAATTTTCAGTCATGACTTTGTAAGTAATACAGGCAATTTTACAGCAAACATTTTTTGATATTTTGCCGACAGGCTGCCAAAAGTACACTGTAACAAATAGCTGTTTATTTACGGCAATTCTGCAACAGCATTCTACTGTTTTTCGAAAAAACAGACAACTACTGTGAAAATATTACTTTGAGTCACATATTGAGCGTAAACAGTAAGTACTGCACAATAGCAGTATTCGCCGTTGTGGAAAAAACTAGAGATGCACCGGATCCTGATTTTTAGGATCCTGCCGGATACCAGATCCACTGAATAAGATCCTGCCGGATCCGGAACCGGATACCGGATCCTACAAAAGGGTTGAAACATATAGTCTACTCGCACACGTGGGCCCTTTTTATTACGTTGGCGCAAACTATTTTTTAGTCTCATTGGCTTATTGCCACACTGCCTGCAATAGCCGCTTCCAAAGGGATTTCACTCCATGCAGTGATTGGGGTTGTGAAAGACTGAAAAGCCTAGGCTAGACATGCACCAGACCCTGATTTTTAGGTAACATGCCGGAAACCGGATCCACTGCTTAAGATCCTGCCGGACCCGGACCCTGTGAAAAACTCTATTATCCTGCCGGATCCGGAACCGGAACCGGATCCGGTGCATCTCTAGAAAATAACAAGTGGCAAGCACCATTGAAACCCACTCATCCTCCACTTGTCCGTGATCACCATCAAACTTCAATACCACCTGAAGAACTGAAGTCATTCTGACTGGTTAAAGATTATCTGATACTATCAAGCATGATGAAACAATTTCTAAGGAAACTACAATACTTAAAAAGTGCTTGATGCAGCAAAGTGTGAGTAGCACATGCATTTTGATAGTGATGAAAGTGTGAATGGCTGAAACATGTTAAGAACTTGTAACACTCTTGCAACAAGCAGCCCCATCTAAACCAATCTGCTAATCAGTGCCTGGCCTCACCTGAGTAGGGCTGTTATGCCATTATTCAATTACGGGCGTCACCTGCCAAGGGCCTGATGACTCTGGTCACATGGTACTCTTGCACCTGTATATAAATCTGGACTATCAACACTTCAGTTGCTTGCCTGCCTGCTGGCTGGCCTGCATGGCACAGCATAGCACTTGTTTGCCTACAAGCTTGCCTACAAGCTTGCTTACATGCTTGCTTACATGCTTGCACACTTTCCTCTTTGTGAAAGCTTGCTGTATGTGGCATCATTTGTGGCATTGTTGCATATAATGTGCCTGCTGCAAATTAGGCATTGCTTTGAGAGCTAGCTTGTAGTGCTGCTTGTTTGCTGTGCTACTTGGTGCAAAATAATTTTTTAAAGACTGACCAATGCTATATTCATCATTGGCTCATCAAGAGATACAGTAAAAAGCCCACCTTGCACACTATCATTGTAACAGCACTGTGTACTCTGAAATTTTATTCATGCCCACACTTTCAAAGGACCACCGCAAACCATTTTCTCAATACAGCATAGCGCCATAGTATCATGCTCAAGGCACTCCAGTCATGGTGAACGATGGGAGGGTGGGGTGGTAACATGGCCAGGGTACCACAGTTATGGAGAATGATGGGTGGGGTGGGAAGTTGCCATGGCCATATTCATGAATACAACTATGACCCAGTATTTGCCTGTCATCACACAGTACAATTCAACTTTTTAACTGAAATGTACTGTTATTTTTCTGTAGAGTACTGTTATTTAACAGTTCAATTGCTGCTGAAAAAATGTTATATACTGTGATACATTAAACAGCAATGAGCTGTATTTGATTTTTGGTGTGAAATAACAGTAGAATTACAGGTAAATATAATTGCCAGTAACTGCCGTTATTTTGCAGGGAAATTTTCTTAGAGTGTAGTAATGCCATCAAAGTCGAACCATTTTAAAACTACTCCCTCTCTCCAGAGGCAAGGACCAAACCAAAAGACCAAGA